>NW_027616372.1:0-567726 GCF_964187855.1 Myxine glutinosa | reverse complement strand
CCACACTAATACAAGTGCAAAAGTGGTTTCCTGCACCAACACAAGTGCGAAAAGTGGTTTTTCAACACTAACACAAGTGCGAAAAGTGGTTTTTCAACACTAACACAAGTGCGAAAAGTGTTTTTTCCACACTAATACAAGTGCAAAAGTGGTTTCCTGCACCAACACAAGTGCGAAAAGTGGTTTTTCAACACTAACACAAGTGCGAAAAGTGGTTTTTCAACACTAACACAAGTGCGAAAAGTGGTTTTTCAACACTAACACAAGTGCGAAAAGTGTTTTTTCCACACTAATACAAGTGCAAAAGTGGTTTCCTGCACCAACACAAGTGCAAAATGTGGTTTTTCAACACTAACACAAGTGCGAAAAGTGGTTTTTCAACACTATCATAAGTGCAAAAAGTGTTTTTTCCACACTAATACAAGTGCAAAAGTGGTTTCCTGCACCAACACAAGTGCGAAAAGTGGTTTTTCAACACTAACACAAGTGCAAAAAGTGGTTTTTCAACACTAACACAAGTGCGAAAAGTGGTTTTTCAACACTAACAAAAGTGCGAAAAGTGGTTTTTCAACACTAACACAAGTGCAAAAAGTGTTTTTTCCACACTAATACAAGTGCAAAAGTGGTTTCCTGCACCAACACAAGTGCAAAAAGTGGTTTTTCAACACTAACACAAGTGCGAAAAGTGGTTTTCCAACACTAACACAAGTGCGAAAAGTGGTTTTTCAACACTAACACAAGTGCGAAAAGTGTTTTTTCCACACTAATACAAGTGCAAATGTGGTTTACTGCACCAACACAAGTGCGAAAAGTGGTTTTTCAACACCAACACAAGTGCGAAAAGTGTTATTTCAACACTATCACAAGTGCGAAAAGGGGTTTTTCAACACTATCACAAGTGCAAAAAGTGTTTTTTCAACACTAACACAAGTGCGAAAAGTGGGTTTTCAACACTAACACAAGTGCGAAAAGTGGTTTCCTTCACCAACACCAGTGCGAAAAGTGGTTTTTCAACACTAACACAAGTGCGAAAAGTGGTTTTTCAACACTAACACAAGTGCCAAAAGTGGTTTCCTTCACTAACACAAGTGGGAAAAGTGAATTTGCAACACTATCACAAGTGCAAAAAGTGGGTTTTCAACACTAACACAAGTGCGAAAAGTGGTTTCCTTCACTAACACAAGTGCGAAAAGTGGTTTTTCAACACTAACACAAGTGCGAAAAGTGGTTTTTCAACACTAACACAAGTGCGAAAAGTGGTTTCCTTCACTAACACATGTGCGAAAAGTGGGTTTTCAACACTAACACAAATGCGAAAAGTGGTTTTTCAACACTAACACAAGTGCGAAAAGTGGTTTTTCAACACTAACACAAGTGCGAAAAGTGGTTTTTCCACACTAACACAAGTGTGAAAAGTGGTTTCCTTCACTAACACCAGTGCGAAAAGTGGTTTTTCAACACTAACACAAGTGCAAAAAGTTGTTTTTCCACACTAACACAAGTGTGAAAAGTGGTTTCCTTCACTAACACCAGTGCGAAAAGTGGTTTTTCAACACTAACACAAGTGCGAAAAGTGGGTTTTCAACACTAACACAAGTGTGAAAAGTGGTTTCCTTCACTAACACCAGTGCGAAAAGTGGTTTTTCAACACTAACACAAGTGCGAAAAGTGGTTTCCTTCACCAACACCAGTGCGAAAAGTGGTTTTTCAACACTAACACAAGTGCGAAAAGTGGTTTTTCCACACTAATACAAGTGCAAAAGTGGTTTCCTTCACCAACACAATTGCGAAAAGTGGTTTTTCAACACAAACACAAGTGCGAAAAGTGGTTTTTCAACACTATCACAAGTGCAAAAAGTGTTTTTTCCACACTAATACAAGTGCAAAAGTCGTTTCCTGCACCAACACAAGTGCGAAAAGTGGTTTTCAACACTAACACAAGTGCGAAAAGTGGTTTTTCAACACTAACACAAGTGCGAAAAGTGTTTTTTCCACACTAATACAAGTGCAAAAGTGGTTTCCTGCACCAACACAAGTGCGAAAAGTGGTTTTTCAACACTAACACAAGTGCGAAAAGTGGTTTTTCAACACTAACACAAGTGCAAAAAGTGTTTTTTCCACACTAATACAAGTGCAAAAGTCGTTTCCTGCACCAACACAAGTGCGAAAAGTGGTTTTCAACACTAACACAAGTGCGAAAAGTGGTTTTTCAACACTAACACAAGTGCGAAAAGTGTTTTTTCCACACTAATACAAGTGCAAAAGTGGTTTCCTGCACCAACACAAGTGCGAAAAGTGGTTTTTCAACACTAACACAAGTGCGAAAAGTGGTTTTTCAACACTAACACAAGTGCAAAAAGTGTTTTTTCCACACTAATACAAGTGCAAAAGTGGAATTCCTGCACCAACACAAGTGCGAAAATGGTTTTTCAACACTATCACAAGTGCAAAAAGTGTTTTTTCCACACTAATACAAGTGCAAAAGTGGTTCCTGCACCAACACAAGTGCGAAAAGTGGTTTTTCAACACTAATACAAGTGCAAAAGTGGTTTCCTGCACAAACACAAGTGCGAAAAGTGGTTTTTCAACACTAACACAAGTGCGAAAAGTGGTTTTTCAACACTTTCACAAGTGCAAAAAGTGTTTTTTCCACACTAATGCAAGGGCAAAAGTGGTTTCCTGCACCAACACAAGTGCGAAAAGTGGTTTTTCAACACTAACACAAGTGCGAAAAGTGGTTTTTCAACACTAACACAAGTGCAAAAAGTGTTTTTTCCACACTAATACAAGTGCAAAAGTGGAATTCCTGCACCAACACAAGTGCGAAAATGGTTTTTCAACACTAACACAAGTGCGAAAAGTGGTTTTTCAACACTATCACAAGTGCAAAAAGTGTTTTTTCCACACTAATACAAGTGCAAAAGTGGTTTCCTGCACCAACACAAGTGCGAAAAGTGGTTTTTCAACACTAACACAAGTGCGAAAAGTGGTTTTTCAACACTAACACAAGTGCGAAAAGTGGTTTTACCACACTAATACAAGTGCAAAAGTGGTTTCCTGCACCAACACAAGTGCGAAAAGTGGTTTTTCAACACTAACACAAGTGTGAAAAGTGGTTTTTCAACACTAACACAAGTGCGAAAAGTGGTTTTTCAACACTATCAGAAGTGCAAAAAGTGTTTTTTCCACACTAATACAAGTGCAAAAGTGGTTCCTGCACCAACACAAGTGCGAAAAGTGGTTTTTCAACACTAACACAAGTGCGAAAAGTGGTTTTTCAACACTAACACAAGTGCGAAAAGTGGTTTTTCAACACTAACACAAGTGTAAAAAGTGGTTTTTCAACACTAACACAAGTGCGAAAAGTGGTTTTTCCACACTAATACAAGTGCAAAGGTGGTTTCCTGCACCAACACAAGTGCGAAAAGTGGTTTTTCAACACTAACACAAGTGCGAAAAGTGGTTTTTCAACACTATCACAAGTCCAAAAAGTGTTTTTTTCCACACTAATACAAGTGCAAAAGTGGTTTCCTGCACCAACACAAGTGCGAAAAGTGGTTTTCAACACTAACACAAGTGCAAAAAGTGGTTTTTCAAGACTAACACAAGTGCGAAAAGTGGTTTTTCAACACTAACACAAGTGCGAAAAGTGGTTTTCCACACTAATACAAGTGCAAAAGTGGTTTCCTGCACCAACACAAGTGCGAAAAGTGTTTTTTCAACACTAACACAAGTGCGAAAAGTGGTTTTTCAACACTATCACAAGTGCAAAAAGTGTTTTTTCCACACTAATACAAGTGCAAAAGTGGTTTCCTGCACCAACACAAGTGCGAAAAGTGGTTTTTCAACACTAACACAAGTGCGAAAAGTGGTTTTTCAACACTAACACAAGTGCGAAAAGTGGTTTTTCAACACTACCACAAGTGCAAAAAGTGTTTTTTCCACACTAATACAAGTGCAAAAGTGGTTTCCTGCACCAACACAAGTGCGAAAAGTGGTTTTTCAACACTAACACAAGTGCGAAAAGTGGTTTTTCAACACTATCACAAGTGCAAAAAGTGTTTTTTCCACACTAATACAAGTGCAAAAGTCGTTTCCTGCACCAACACAAGTGTGAAAAGTGGTTTTCAACACTAACACAAGTGCGAAAAGTGGTTTTTCAACACTAACACAAGTGCGAAAAGTGTTTTTTCCACACTAATACAAGTGCAAAAGTGGTTTCCTGCACCAACACAAGTGCGAAAAGTGGTTTTTCAACACTAACACAAGTGCGAAAAGTGGTTTTTCAACACTAACACAAGTGCGAAAAGTGGTTTTTCAACACTAACACAAGTGCGAAAAGTGGTTTTTCCACACTAATACAAGTGCAAAAGTGGTTTCCTGCACCAACACAAGTGCGAAAAGTGTTTTTTCAACACTAACACAAGTGCGAAAAGTGGTTTTTCAACACTATCACAAGTGCAAAAAGTGTTTTTTCCACACTAATACAAGTGCAAAAGTGGTTTCCTGCACCAACACAAGTGCGAAAAGTGGTTTTTCAACACTAACACAAGTGCGAAAAGTGGTTTTTCAACACTAACACAAGTGCGAAAAGTGGTTTTTCCACACTAATACAAGTGCAAAAGTGGTTTCCTGCACCAACACAAGTGCGAAAAGTGGTTTTTCAACACTAACACAAGTGCAAAAAGTGGTTTTTCAACACTAACACAAGTGCGAAAAGTGGTTTTTCCACACTAATACAAGTGCAAAAGTGGTTTCCTGCACCAACACAAGTTCGAAAAGTGGTTTTTCAACACTAACACAAGTGCGAAAAGTGTTTTTTCAACACTAACACAAGTGCGAAAAGTGTTTTTTCAACACTAACACAAGTGCAAAAGTGGTTTTTCAACACTAACACAAGTGCGAAAAGTGGTTTTTCCACACTTTCACAATTGCAAAAAGTGTTTTTTCCACACTAATACAAGTGCAAAAGTGGTTTCCTGCACCAACACAATTGCGAAAAGTGGTTTTTCAACACAAACACAAGTGCGAAAAGTGGTTTTTCAACACTATCACAAGTGCAAAAAGTGTTTTTTCCACACTAATACAAGTGCAAAAGTCGTTTCCTGCACCAACACAAGTGCGAAAAGTGGTTTTCAACACTAACACAAGTGCGAAAAGTGGTTTTTCAACACTAACACAAGTGCGAAAAGTGTTTTTTCCACACTAATACAAGTGCAAAAGTGGTTTCCTGCACCAACACAAGTGCGAAAAGTGGTTTTTCAACACTAACACAAGTGCGAAAAGTGGTTTTTCAACAATATCACAAGTGCGAAAAGTGGTATTTCAACACTAACACAAGTGCAAAAAGTGTTTTTTCAACACTAACACAAGTGCAAAAAGTGTTTTTTCCACACTAATACAAGTGCAAAAGTGGTTTCCTGCACCAACACAAGTGCGAAAAGTGGTTTTTCAACACTAACACAAGTGCGAAAAGTGGTTTTTCAACACTAACACAAGTGCGAAAAGTGGTTTTCCAACACTAACACAAGTGCGAAAAGTGGTTTTTCAACACTAACACAAGTGCGGAAAGTGGTTTTTCCACACTAATACAAGTGCAAAAGTGGTTTCCTGCACCAACGCAAGTGCGAAAAGTGGTTTTTCAACACTAACACAAGTGCGAAAAGTGGTTTTTCAACACTAATACAAGTGCAAAAGTGGTTTCCTGCACCAACACAAGTGCGAAAAGTGGTTTTTCAACACTAACACAAGTGCGAAAATGGTTTTTCAACAATATCACAAGTGCAAAAAGTGTTTTTTCCACACTAATACAAGTGCAAAAGTGGTTTCCTGCACCCACACATGTGCGAAAAGTGGTTTTTCAACACTAACACAAGTGCGAAAAGTGGTTTTTCAACACTATCACAAGTGCAAAAAGTGTTTTTCCACACTAATACAAGTGCAAAAGTGGTTTTTCAACACTAACACAAGTGCGAAAAGTGGTTTTTCAACACTAACACAAGTGCGAAAAGTGGTTTTTCGACACTAACACAAGTGCGGAAAGTGTTTTTTCCACACTAATACAAGTGCAAAAGTGGTTTCCTGCACCAACACAAGTGCGAAAAGTGGTTTTTCAACACTAACACAAGTGCGAAAAGTGGTTTTTCAACACTAACATAAGTGCGAAAAGAGGTTTTTCAACACTAACACAAGTGCGAAAAGTGGTTTTTCCACACTAATACAAGTGCAAAAGTGGTTTCCTGCACCAACGCAAGTGCGAAAAGTGGTTTTTCAACACTAACACAACTGTGAAAAGTGGTTTTTCAACACTATCACAAGTGCAAAAAGTGTTTTTTCCACACTAATGCAAGTGCAAAAGTGGTTTCCTGCACCAACACAAGTGCGAAAAGTGGTTTTTCAACACTAACACAAGTGCGAAAAGTGGTTTTTCAACAATATCACAAGTGCAAAAAGTGGTTTTTCCACACTAATACAAGTGCAAAAGTGGTTTCCTGCACCTACACAAGTGCGAAAAGTGGTTTTTCAACACTAACACAAGTGCGAAAAGTGGTTTTTCAACACTAACACAAGTGCGAAAAGTGGTTTTTCAACACTAAAACAAGTGCAAAAAGTGTTTTTTCCACACTAATACAAGTGCAAAAGTGGTTTCCTGCACCAACACAAGTGCGAAAAGTGGTTTTTCAACACTAACACAAGTGCGAAAAGTGGTTTTTCAACACTAACACAAGTGCGAAAAGTGTTTTTTCCACACTAATACAAGTGCAAAAGTGGTTTCCTGCACCAACACAAGTGCGAAAAGTGGTTTTTCAACACTAACACAAGTGCGAAAAGTGGTTTTTCAACACTAACACAAGTGCGAAAAGTGGTTTTTCAACACTAACACAAGTGCGAAAAGTGTTTTTTCCACACTAATACAAGTGCAAAAGTGGTTTCCTGCACCAACACAAGTGCAAAATGTGGTTTTTCAACACTAACACAAGTGCGAAAAGTGGTTTTTCAACACTATCATAAGTGCAAAAAGTGTTTTTTCCACACTAATACAAGTGCAAAAGTGGTTTCCTGCACCAACACAAGTGCGAAAAGTGGTTTTTCAACACTAACACAAGTGCAAAAAGTGGTTTTTCAACACTAACACAAGTGCGAAAAGTGGTTTTTCAACACTAACAAAAGTGCGAAAAGTGGTTTTTCAACACTAACACAAGTGCAAAAAGTGTTTTTTCCACACTAATACAAGTGCAAAAGTGGTTTCCTGCACCAACACAAGTGCAAAAAGTGGTTTTTCAACACTAACACAAGTGCGAAAAGTGGTTTTCCAACACTAACACAAGTGCGAAAAGTGGTTTTTCAACACTAACACAAGTGCGAAAAGTGTTTTTTCCACACTAATACAAGTGCAAATGTGGTTTACTGCACCAACACAAGTGCGAAAAGTGGTTTTTCAACACCAACACAAGTGCGAAAAGTGTTATTTCAACACTATCACAAGTGCGAAAAGGGGTTTTTCAACACTATCACAAGTGCAAAAAGTGTTTTTTCAACACTAACACAAGTGCGAAAAGTGGGTTTTCAACACTAACACAAGTGCGAAAAGTGGTTTCCTTCACCAACACCAGTGCGAAAAGTGGTTTTTCAACACTAACACAAGTGCGAAAAGTGGTTTTTCAACACTAACACAAGTGCCAAAAGTGGTTTCCTTCACTAACACAAGTGGGAAAAGTGAATTTGCAACACTATCACAAGTGCAAAAAGTGGGTTTTCAACACTAACACAAGTGCGAAAAGTGGTTTCCTTCACTAACACAAGTGCGAAAAGTGGTTTTTCAACACTAACACAAGTGCGAAAAGTGGTTTTTCAACACTAACACAAGTGCGAAAAGTGGTTTCCTTCACTAACACATGTGCGAAAAGTGGGTTTTCAACACTAACACAAATGCGAAAAGTGGTTTTTCAACACTAACACAAGTGCGAAAAGTGGTTTTTCAACACTAACACAAGTGCGAAAAGTGGTTTTTCCACACTAACACAAGTGTGAAAAGTGGTTTCCTTCACTAACACCAGTGCGAAAAGTGGTTTTTCAACACTAACACAAGTGCAAAAAGTTGTTTTTCCACACTAACACAAGTGTGAAAAGTGGTTTCCTTCACTAACACCAGTGCGAAAAGTGGTTTTTCAACACTAACACAAGTGCGAAAAGTGGGTTTTCAACACTAACACAAGTGTGAAAAGTGGTTTCCTTCACTAACACCAGTGCGAAAAGTGGTTTTTCAACACTAACACAAGTGCGAAAAGTGGTTTCCTTCACCAACACCAGTGCGAAAAGTGGTTTTTCAACACTAACACAAGTGCGAAAAGTGGTTTTTCCACACTAATACAAGTGCAAAAGTGGTTTCCTTCACCAACACAATTGCGAAAAGTGGTTTTTCAACACAAACACAAGTGCGAAAAGTGGTTTTTCAACACTATCACAAGTGCAAAAAGTGTTTTTTCCACACTAATACAAGTGCAAAAGTCGTTTCCTGCACCAACACAAGTGCGAAAAGTGGTTTTCAACACTAACACAAGTGCGAAAAGTGGTTTTTCAACACTAACACAAGTGCGAAAAGTGTTTTTTCCACACTAATACAAGTGCAAAAGTGGTTTCCTGCACCAACACAAGTGCGAAAAGTGGTTTTTCAACACTAACACAAGTGCGAAAAGTGGTTTTTCAACACTAACACAAGTGCAAAAAGTGTTTTTTCCACACTAATACAAGTGCAAAAGTCGTTTCCTGCACCAACACAAGTGCGAAAAGTGGTTTTCAACACTAACACAAGTGCGAAAAGTGGTTTTTCAACACTAACACAAGTGCGAAAAGTGTTTTTTCCACACTAATACAAGTGCAAAAGTGGTTTCCTGCACCAACACAAGTGCGAAAAGTGGTTTTTCAACACTAACACAAGTGCGAAAAGTGGTTTTTCAACACTAACACAAGTGCAAAAAGTGTTTTTTCCACACTAATACAAGTGCAAAAGTGGAATTCCTGCACCAACACAAGTGCGAAAATGGTTTTTCAACACTATCACAAGTGCAAAAAGTGTTTTTTCCACACTAATACAAGTGCAAAAGTGGTTCCTGCACCAACACAAGTGCGAAAAGTGGTTTTTCAACACTAATACAAGTGCAAAAGTGGTTTCCTGCACAAACACAAGTGCGAAAAGTGGTTTTTCAACACTAACACAAGTGCGAAAAGTGGTTTTTCAACACTTTCACAAGTGCAAAAAGTGTTTTTTCCACACTAATGCAAGGGCAAAAGTGGTTTCCTGCACCAACACAATTGCGAAAAGTGGTTTTTCAACACAAACACAAGTGCGAAAAGTGGTTTTTCAACACTATCACAAGTGCAAAAAGTGTTTTTTCCACACTAATACAAGTGCAAAAGTCGTTTCCTGCACCAACACAAGTGCGAAAAGTGGTTTTCAACACTAACACAAGTGCGAAAAGTGGTTTTTCAACACTAACACAAGTGCGAAAAGTGTTTTTTCCACACTAATACAAGTGCAAAAGTGGTTTCCTGCACCAACACAAGTGCGAAAAGTGGTTTTTCAACACTAACACAAGTGCGAAAAGTGGTTTTTCAACACTAACACAAGTGCAAAAAGTGTTTTTTCCACACTAATACAAGTGCAAAAGTCGTTTCCTGCACCAACACAAGTGCGAAAAGTGGTTTTCAACACTAACACAAGTGCGAAAAGTGGTTTTTCAACACTAACACAAGTGCGAAAAGTGTTTTTTCCACACTAATACAAGTGCAAAAGTGGTTTCCTGCACCAACACAAGTGCGAAAAGTGGTTTTTCAACACTAACACAAGTGCGAAAAGTGGTTTTTCAACACTAACACAAGTGCAAAAAGTGTTTTTTCCACACTAATACAAGTGCAAAAGTGGAATTCCTGCACCAACACAAGTGCGAAAATGGTTTTTCAACACTATCACAAGTGCAAAAAGTGTTTTTTCCACACTATTACAAGTGCAAAAGTGGTTCCTGCACCAACACAAGTGCGAAAAGTGGTTTTTCAACACTAATACAAGTGCAAAAGTGGTTTCCTGCACAAACACAAGTGCGAAAAGTGGTTTTTCAACACTAACACAAGTGCGAAAAGTGGTTTTTCAACACTAACACAAGTGCGAAAAGTGTTTTTTCCACACTAATACAAGTGCAAAAGTGGTTTCCTGCACCAACACAAGTGCGAAAAGTGGTTTTTCAACACTATCACAAGTGCGAAAAGTGTTTATTCCACACTAATACAAGTGCAAAAGTGGTTTCCTGCACCAACACAAGTGCGAAAAGTGTTTTTTCAACACTAACACAAGTGCGAAAAGTGGTTTTTCAACACTATCACAAGTGCAAAAAGTGTTTTTTCCACACTAATACAAGTGCAAAAGTGGTTTCCTGCACCAACACAAGTGCGAAAAGTGGTTTTTCAACACTAACACAAGTGCGAAAAGTGGTTTTTCAACACTAACACAAGTGCGAAAAGTGGTTTTTCCACACTAATACAAGTGCAAAAGTGGTTTCCTGCACCAACACAAGTGCGAAAAGTGGTTTTTCAACACTAACACAAGTGCAAAAAGTGGTTTTTCAACACTAACACAAGTGCGAAAAGTGGTTTTTCCACACTAATACAAGTGCAAAAGTGGTTTCCTGCACCAACACAAGTTCGAAAAGTGGTTTTTCAACACTAACACAAGTGCGAAAAGTGTTTTTTCAACACTAACACAAGTGCGAAAAGTGGTTTTTCAACACTAACACAAGTGCAAAAGTGGTTTTTCAACACTAACACAAGTGCGAAAAGTGGTTTTTCAACACTTTCACAAGTGCAAAAAGTGTTTTTTCCACACTAATACAAGTGCAAAAGTGGTTTCCTGCACCAACACAATTGCGAAAAGTGGTTTTTCAACACAAACACAAGTGCGAAAAGTGGTTTTTCAACACTATCACAAGTGCAAAAAGTGTTTTTTCCACACTAATACAAGTGCAAAAGTCGTTTCCTGCACCAACACAAGTGCGAAAAGTGGTTTTCAACACTAACACAAGTGCGAAAAGTGGTTTTTCAACACTAACACAAGTGCGAAAAGTGTTTTTTCCACACTAATACAAGTGCAAAAGTGGTTTCCTGCACCAACACAAGTGCGAAAAGTGGTTTTTCAACACTAACACAAGTGCGAAAAGTGGTTTTTCAACACTAACACAAGTGCAAAAAGTGTTTTTTCCACACTAATACAAGTGCAAAAGTGGAATTCCTGCACCAACACAAGTGCGAAAATGGTTTTTCAACACTAACACAAGTGCGAAAAGTGGTTTTTCAACACTATCACAAGTGCAAAAAGTGTTTTTTCCACACTAATACAAGTGCAAAAGTGGTTTCCTGCACCAACACAAGTGCGAAAAGTGGTTTTTCAACACTAACACAAGTGCGAAAAGTGGTTTTTCAACACTAACACAAGTGCGAAAAGTGGTTTTACCACACTAATACAAGTGCAAAAGTGGTTTCCTGCACCAACACAAGTGCGAAAAGTGGTTTTTCAACACTAACACAAGTGTGAAAAGTGGTTTTTCAACACTAACACAAGTGCGAAAAGTGGTTTTTCAACACTATCAGAAGTGCAAAAAGTGTTTTTTCCACACTAATACAAGTGCAAAAGTGGTTCCTGCACCAACACAAGTGCGAAAAGTGGTTTTTCAACACTAACACAAGTGCGAAAAGTGGTTTTTCAACACTAACACAAGTGCGAAAAGTGGTTTTTCAACACTAACACAAGTGTAAAAAGTGGTTTTTCAACACTAACACAAGTGCGAAAAGTGGTTTTTCCACACTAATACAAGTGCAAAGGTGGTTTCCTGCACCAACACAAGTGCGAAAAGTGGTTTTTCAACACTAACACAAGTGCGAAAAGTGGTTTTTCAACACTATCACAAGTCCAAAAAGTGTTTTTTCCACACTAATACAAGTGCAAAAGTGGTTTCCTGCACCAACACAAGTGCGAAAAGTGGTTTTCAACACTAACACAAGTGCAAAAAGTGGTTTTTCAAGACTAACACAAGTGCGAAAAGTGGTTTTTCAACACTAACACAAGTGCGAAAAGTGGTTTTCCACACTAATACAAGTGCAAAAGTGGTTTCCTGCACCAACACAAGTGCGAAAAGTGTTTTTTCAACACTAACACAAGTGCGAAAAGTGGTTTTTCAACACTATCACAAGTGCAAAAAGTGTTTTTTCCACACTAATACAAGTGCAAAAGTGGTTTCCTGCACCAACACAAGTGCGAAAAGTGGTTTTTCAACACTAACACAAGTGCGAAAAGTGGTTTTTCAACACTAACACAAGTGCGAAAAGTGGTTTTTCAACACTACCACAAGTGCAAAAAGTGTTTTTTCCACACTAATACAAGTGCAAAAGTGGTTTCCTGCACCAACACAAGTGCGAAAAGTGGTTTTTCAACACTAACACAAGTGCGAAAAGTGGTTTTTCAACACTATCACAAGTGCAAAAAGTGTTTTTTCCACACTAATACAAGTGCAAAAGTCGTTTCCTGCACCAACACAAGTGTGAAAAGTGGTTTTCAACACTAACACAAGTGCGAAAAGTGGTTTTTCAACACTAACACAAGTGCGAAAAGTGTTTTTTCCACACTAATACAAGTGCAAAAGTGGTTTCCTGCACCAACACAAGTGCGAAAAGTGGTTTTTCAACACTAACACAAGTGCGAAAAGTGGTTTTTCAACACTAACACAAGTGCGAAAAGTGGTTTTTCAACACTAACACAAGTGCGAAAAGTGGTTTTTCCACACTAATACAAGTGCAAAAGTGGTTTCCTGCACCAACACAAGTGCGAAAAGTGTTTTTTCAACACTAACACAAGTGCGAAAAGTGGTTTTTCAACACTATCACAAGTGCAAAAAGTGTTTTTTCCACACTAATACAAGTGCAAAAGTGGTTTCCTGCACCAACACAAGTGCGAAAAGTGGTTTTTCAACACTAACACAAGTGCGAAAAGTGGTTTTTCAACACTAACACAAGTGCGAAAAGTGGTTTTTCCACACTAATACAAGTGCAAAAGTGGTTTCCTGCACCAACACAAGTGCGAAAAGTGGTTTTTCAACACTAACACAAGTGCAAAAAGTGGTTTTTCAACACTAACACAAGTGCGAAAAGTGGTTTTTCCACACTAATACAAGTGCAAAAGTGGTTTCCTGCACCAACACAAGTTCGAAAAGTGGTTTTTCAACACTAACACAAGTGCGAAAAGTGTTTTTTCAACACTAACACAAGTGCGAAAAGTGTTTTTTCAACACTAACACAAGTGCAAAAGTGGTTTTTCAACACTAACACAAGTGCGAAAAGTGGTTTTTCCACACTTTCACAATTGCAAAAAGTGTTTTTTCCACACTAATACAAGTGCAAAAGTGGTTTCCTGCACCAACACAATTGCGAAAAGTGGTTTTTCAACACAAACACAAGTGCGAAAAGTGGTTTTTCAACACTATCACAAGTGCAAAAAGTGTTTTTTCCACACTAATACAAGTGCAAAAGTCGTTTCCTGCACCAACACAAGTGCGAAAAGTGGTTTTCAACACTAACACAAGTGCGAAAAGTGGTTTTTCAACACTAACACAAGTGCGAAAAGTGTTTTTTCCACACTAATACAAGTGCAAAAGTGGTTTCCTGCACCAACACAAGTGCGAAAAGTGTTTTTTCAACACTAACACAAGTGCGAAAAGTGGTTTTTCAACACTATCACAAGTGCAAAAAGTGTTTTTTCCACACTAATACAACTAACTAACACAACACTAACACAAAAGTGGTTTCCTGCACCAACACAAGTGCGAAAAGTGGCTTTTCAACACTAACACAAGTGCGAAAAGTGGTTTTTCAACACTAACACAAGTGCGAAAAGTGGTTTTTCCACACTAATACAAGTGCAAAAGTGGTTTCCTGCACCAACACAAGTGCGAAAAGTGGTTTTTCAACACTAACACAAGTGCAAAAAGTGGTTTTTCAACACTAACACAAGTGCGAAAAGTGGTTTTTCCACACTAATACAAGTGCAAAAGTGGTTTCCTGCACCAACACAAGTTCGAAAAGTGGTTTTTCAACACTAACACAAGTGCGAAAAGTGTTTTTTCAACACTAACACAAGTGCGAAAAGTGGTTTTTCAACACTAACACAAGTGCAAAAGTGGTTTTTCAACACTAACACAAGTGCGAAAAGTGGTTTTTCAACACTTTCACAAGTGCAAAAAGTGTTTTTTCCACACTAATGCAAGTGCAAAAGTGGTTTCCTGCACCAACACAATTGCGAAAAGTGGTTTTTCAACACAAACACAAGTGCGAAAAGTGGTTTTTCAACACTATCACAAGTGCAAAAAGTGTTTTTTCCACACTAATACAAGTGCAAAAGTCGTTTCCTGCACCAACACAAGTGCGAAAAGTGGTTTTCAACACTAACACAAGTGCGAAAAGTGGTTTTTCAACACTAACACAAGTGCGAAAAGTGTTTTTTCCACACTAATACAAGTGCAAAAGTGGTTTCCTGCACCAACACAAGTGCGAAAAGTGGTTTTTCAACACTAACACAAGTGCGAAAAGTGGTTTTTCAACACTAACACAAGTGCAAAAAGTGTTTTTTCCACACTAATACAAGTGCAAAAGTCATTTCCTGCACCAACACAAGTGCGAAAAGTGGTTTCCTTCACTAACACATGTGCGAAAAGTGGGTTTTCAACACTAACACAAGTGCGAAAAGGTGTTTCCTACACCAACACAAGTGGGAAGAGTGGATTTTCAACACTAACACAAGTGCGAAAAGTGGATTTTCAACACTAACACAAGTGCGAAAAGTGGTTTCCTTCACTAACACAAGTGGGAAAAGTGGATTTTCAACACTAACACAAGTGCGAAAAGTGGGTTTTCAACACTAACACAAGTGCGAAAAGTGGTTTCCTTCACCAACACCAGTGCGAAAAGTGGTTTTTCAACACTAACACAAGTGCGAAAAGTGGTTTTTCAACACTAACACAAGTGCCAAAAGTGGTTTCCTTCACTAACACAAGTGGGAAAAGTGGATTTTCAACACTAACACAAGTGCGAAAAGTGGTTTCCTTCACCAACACCAGTGCGAAAAGTGGTTTTTCAACACTAACACAAGTGCGAAAAGTGGTTTTTCAACACTAACACAAGTGCGAAAAGTGGTTTCCTTCACTAACACAAGTGCGAAAAGTGGTTTTTCAACACTAACACAAGTGCAAAAAGTGGTTTTTCCACACTAATGCAAGTGCAAAAGTGGTTTCCTGCACCAACACAAGTGCGAAAAGTGGTTTTTCAACACTAACACAAGTGCGAAAAGTGGTTTTTCAACAATATCACAAGTGCAAAAAGTGGTTTTTCCACACTAATACAAGTGCAAAAGTGGTTTCCTGCACCAACACAAGTGCGAAAAGTGGTTTTTCAACACTAACACAAGTGCAAAAAGTGGTTTTTCAACACTAACACAAGTGCGAAAAGTGGTTTTTCAACACTAAAACAAGTGCAAAAAGTGTTTTTTCCACACTAATACAAGTGCAAAAGTGGTTTCCTGCACCAACACAAGTGCGAAAAGTGGTTTTTCAACACTAACACAAGTGCGAAAAGTGGTTTTTCAACACTAACACAAGTGCGAAAAGTGTTTTTTCCACACTAATACAAGTGCAAAAGTGGTTTCCTGCACCAACACAAGTGCGAAAAGTGGTTTTTCAACACTAACACAAGTGCGAAAAGTGGTTTTTCAACACTAACACAAGTGCGAAAAGTGGTTTTTCAACACTAACACAAGTGCGAAAAGTGTTTTTTCCACACTAATACAAGTGCAAAAGTGGTTTCCTGCACCAACACAAGTGCAAAATGTGGTTTTTCAACACTAACACAAGTGCGAAAAGTGGTTTTTCAACACTATCATAAGTGCAAAAAGTGTTTTTTCCACAGTAATACAAGTGCAAAAGTGGTTTCCTGCACCAACACAAGTGCGAAAAGTGGTTTTTCAACACTAACACAAGTGCAAAAAGTGGTTTTTCAACACTAACACAAGTGCGAAAAGTGGTTTTTCAACACTAACAAAAGTGCGAAAAGTGGTTTTTCAACACTAACACAAGTGCAAAAAGTGTTTTTTCCACACTAATACAAGTGCAAAAGTGGTTTCCTGCACCAACACAAGTGCAAAAAGTGGTTTTTCAACACTAACACAAGTGCGAAACGTGGTTTTCCAACACTAACACAAGTGCGAAAAGTGGTTTTTCAACACTAACACAAGTGCGAAAAGTGTTTTTTCCACACTAATACAAGTGCAAATGTGGTTTACTGCACCAACACAAGTGCGAAAAGTGGTTTTTCAACACCAACACAAGTGCGAAAAGTGTTTTTTCAACACTATCACAAGTGCGAAAAGGGGTTTTTCAACACTATCACAAGTGCAAAAAGTGTTTTTTCAACACTAACACAAGTGCGAAAAGTGGGTTTTCAACACTAACACAAGTGCGAAAAGTGGTTTCCTTCACCAACACCAGTGCGAAAAGTGGTTTTTCAACACTAACACAAGTGCGAAAAGTGGTTTTTCAACACTAACACAAGTGCCAAATGTGGTTTCCTTCACTAACACAAGTGGGAAAAGTGGATTTGCAACACTATCACAAGTGCAAAAAGTGGGTTTTCAACACTAACACAAGTGCGAAAAGTGGTTTCCTTCACTAACACAAGTGCGAAAAGTGGTTTTTCAACACTAACACAAGTGCGAAAAGTGGTTTTTCAACACTAACACAAGTGCGAAAAGTGGTTTCCTTCACTAACACATGTGCGAAAAGTGGGTTTTCAACACTAACACAAATGCGAAAAGTGGTTTTTCAACACTAACACAAGTGCGAAAAGTGGTTTTTCAACACTAACACAAGTGCGAAAAGTGGTTTTTCCACACTAACACAAGTGTGAAAAGTGGTTTCCTTCACTAACACCAGTGCGAAAAGTGGTTTTTCAACACTAACACAAGTGCGAAAAGTTGTTTTTCCACACTAACACAAGTGTGAAAAGTGGTTTCCTTCACTAACACCAGTGCGAAAAGTGGTTTTTCAACACTAACACAAGTGCGAAAAGTGGGTTTTCAACACTAACACAAGTGTGAAAAGTGGTTTCCTTCACTAACACCAGTGCGAAAAGTGGTTTTTCAACACTAACACAAGTGCGAAAAGTGGTTTCCTTCACCAACACCAGTGCGAAAAGTGGTTTTTCAACACTAACACAAGTGCGAAAAGTGGTTTTTCCACACTAATACAAGTGCAAAAGTGGTTTCCTGCACCAACACAAGTGCGAAAAGTGGTTTTTCAACACTAACACAAGTGCAAAAAGTGGTTTTAAGCACTAACAGGAGCGCGAAAAGTGGTTTTCAACACTAGCAGATGTGCTAAAAGTGGTTTTCAATGCCAGCACAAGTGTGGAAAGTGGTTTTGCAACACTAACACAAGTGCAAAAAGTGGTTTTCAACACTAGCAGTTGTGCTAAAAGTGGTTTTCAATGCCAGCACACGTGACAAAAGTGGTTCTGCAGCACAAGCTCTAGGCTGGAAAGTGGTTTTCAATGCCAGCACAAGTGCGAAAAGTGGTTTTGCAACACTAACACAAGTGCGAAAAGTCGTTTTGCAACACTAAGACAAATGCGAATTGTGGTTTTCAACACTAGCGCAAGTGTGAAAAGTTGATTTGCAACACTAACGCAAGTGTGATTAGTCATTTTGCAACACTAAAACAAGTGCGGTAAGTTGTTTTGAACGCCAGTACGAGTGCGGAAAGTGCTTTTTGCAACAACAACACAATTGCGAAAGTGGTTTTGCAACACTAACACAAGTGCGAAAGTGGTTTTGCAACACTAACACAAGTGTGAAAGTGCTTTTGCAACATGAGCACAAGTGGGGTAAGAGGTTTTGCAACACTAACCCAATTGCGATTTGTGGTTTTCAACACTGGCGTAAGTGCGAAAAGTGGTGTTGCAACAACAACACAAGTGTGAAAAGTGGTTTTGCAACACCAAGACAAATGCGAATTGTGGTTTTCAACACTAGCGCAAGTGTCAAAAGTGGATTTGCAACACTAACACAAGTGTGATTAGTTGTTTTGCAACACTAACACAAGTGCGTTTAGTTGTTTTAAACGCCAGTACGAGTGCGGAAAGTGCTATTTGCAACAACAACACAAGTGGGAAAGTGCTTTTGCAACACTAACACAAGTGTCAACGTGCTTTTGCAACACGAGCACAAGTGCAATAAGAGGTTTTTCAACACTAACACAAGTGCGAAAAGTGGTTTCCTTCACTAACACCAGTGTGAAAAGTGGATTTTCAACACTAACACAAGTGCGAAAAGTGGTTTTTCAACACTAACACAAGTGCGAAAAGTGGTTTCCTTCACTAACACAAGTGGGAAAAGTGGTTATTCAACACCAACACAAGTGCGAAAAGTGGATTTTCAACACTAACACAAGTGCGAACAGTGGTTTTTCAACAATAACACAGGTGCAAAAAGTGGTTTTTCCACACTAATACAAGTGCAAAAGTGGTTTCCTGCACCAACACAAGTGCGATAAGTGGGTTTTCAACACTAACACAAGTGCGAAAAGTGGTTTTTCAACACTAACACAAGTGCGAAAAGTGGTTTCCTACACCAACACAAGCGGGAAAAGTGGATTTTCAACACTAACACAATTGCGAAAAGTGGGTTTTCAACACTAACACAAGTGCGAAAAGTGGTTTCCTTCAATAACACAAGAGGGAAAAGTGGATTTTCAACACTAACACAAGTGCGAAAAGTGGGTTTTCAACACTAACACAAGTGCAAAAAGTTGTTTCCTTCACCAACACCAGTGCAAAAAGTGGTTTTTCAACACTAATACAAGTGCGAAAAGTGGTTTTTCAACGCTAACACAAGTGCGAAAAGTGGTTTCCTTCACTAACACAAGTGGGAAAAGTGGATTTTCAACACTAACACAAGTGCGAAAAGTGGGTTTTCAACACTAACACAAGTACGAAAAGTGGTTTCCTTCACTAACACAAGTGCAAAAAGTGGTTTTTCAACACTAACACAAGTGCGAAAAGTGGTTTTTCAACACTAACACAAGTGCGAAAAGTGGTTTTTCAACACTAACACAAGTGCGAAAAGTGGTTTCCTTCACTAACACATGTGCGAAAAGTGGGTTTTCAACACTAACACAAGTGCGAAAAGTGGGTTTTCAACACTAACACAAGTGCGAAAAGTGGTTTCCTTCACCAACACCAGTGCGAAAAGTGGTTTTTCAACACTAACACAAGTGCGAAAAGTGGTTTTTCAACACTAACACAAGTGCCAAAAGTGGTTTCCTTCACTAACACAAGTGGGAAAAGTGGATTTTCAACACTAACACAAGTGCGAAAAGTGGTTTCCTTCACCAACACCAGTGCGAAAAGTGGTTTTTCAACACTAACACAAGTGCGAAAAGTGGTTTTTCAACACTAACACAAGTGCGAAAAGTGGTTTCCTTCACTAACACAAGTGCGAAAAGTGGTTTTTCAACACTAACACAAGTGCAAAAAGTGGTTTTTCCACACTAATGCAAGTGCAAAAGTGGTTTCCTGCACCAACACAAGTGCGAAAAGTGGTTTTTCAACACTAACACAAGTGCGAAAAGTGGTTTTTCAACAATATCACAAGTGCAAAAAGTGGTTTTTCCACACTAATACAAGTGCAAAAGTGGTTTCCTGCACCAACACAAGTGCGAAAAGTGGTTTTTCAACACTAACACAAGTGCAAAAAGTAGTTTTTCAACACTAACACAAGTGCGAAAAGTGGTTTTTCAACACTAAAACAAGTGCAAAAAGTGTTTTTTCCACACTAATACAAGTGCAAAAGTGGTTTCCTGCACCAACACAAGTGCGAAAAGTGGTTTTTCAACACTAACACAAGTGCGAAAAGTGGTTTTTCAACACTAACGCAAGTGCGAAAAGTGGTTTTTCCACACTAATACAAGTGCAAAAGTGGTTTCCTGCACCAACACAAGTGCGAAAAGTGGTTTTTCAACACTAACACAAGTGCGAAAAGTGGTTTTTCAACACTAACACAAGTGCGAAAAGTGGTTTTTCAACACTAACACAAGTGCGAAAAGTGTTTTTTCCACACTAATACAAGTGCAAAAGTGGTTTCCTGCACCAACACAAGTGCAAAATGTGGTTTTTCAACACTAACACAAGTGCGAAAAGTGGTTTTTCAACACTATCATAAGTGCAAAAAGTGTTTTTTCCACACTAATACAAGTGCAAAAGTGGTTTCCTGCACCAACACAAGTGCGAAAAGTGGTTTTTCAACACTAACACAAGTGCAAAAAGTGGTTTTTCAACACTAACACAAGTGCGAAAAGTGGTTTTCCAACACTAACAAAAGTGCGAAAAGTGGTTTTTCAACACTAACACAAGTGCAAAAAGTGTTTTTTCCACACTAATACAAGTGCAAAAGTGGTTTCCTGCACCAACACAAGTGCAAAAAGTGGTTTTTCAACACTAACACAAGTGCGAAAAGTGGTTTTCCAACACTAACACAAGTGCGAAAAGTGGTTTTTCAACACTAACACAAGTGCGAAAAGTGTTTTTTCCACACTAATACAAGTGCAAATGTGGTTTACTGCACCAACACAAGTGCGAAAAGTGGTTTTTCAACACCAACACAAGTGCGAAAAGTGTTTTTTCAACACTATCACAAGTGCGAAAAGGGGTTTTTCAACACTATCACAAGTGCAAAAAGTGTTTTTTCAACACTAACACAAGTGCGAAAAGTGGGTTTTCAACACTAACACAAGTGCGAAAAGTGGTTTCCTTCACCAACACCAGTGCGGAAAGTGGTTTTTCAACACTAACACAAGTGCTAAAAGTGGGTTTTCAACACTAACACAAGTGCCAAAAGTGGTTTCCTTCACTAACACAAGTGGGAAAAGTGGATTTGCAACACTATCACAAGTGCAAAAAGTGGGTTTTCAACACTAACACAAGTGCGAAAAGTGGTTTCCTTCACTAACACAAGTGCGAAAAGTGGTTTTTCAACACTAACACAAGTGCGAAAAGTGGTTTTTCAACACTAACACAAGTGCGAAAAGTGGTTTCCTTCACTAACACATGTGCGAAAAGTGGGTTTTCAACACTAACACAAATGCGAAAAGTGGTTTTTCAACACTAACACAAGTGCGAAAAGTGGTTTTTCAACACTAACACAAGTGCGAAAAGTGGTTTTTCCACACTAACACAAGTGTGAAAAGTGGTTTCCTTCACTAACACCAGTGCGAAAAGTGGTTTTTCAACACTAACACAAGTGCGAAAAGTTGTTTTTCCACACTAACACAAGTGTGAAAAGTGGTTTCCTTCACTAACACCAGTGCGAAAAGTGGTTTTTCAACACTAACACAAGTGCGAAAAGTGGGTTTTCAACACTAACACAAGTGTGAAAAGTGGTTTCCTTCACTAACACCAGTGCGAAAAGTGGTTTTTCAACACTAACACAAGTGCGAAAAGTGGTTTCCTTCACCAACACCAGTGCGAAAAGTGGTTTTTCAACACTAACACAAGTGCGAAAAGTGGTTTTTGCACACTAATACAAGTGCAAAAGTGGTTTCCTGCACCAACACAAGTGCGAAAAGTGGTTTTTCAACACTAACACAAGTGCAAAAAGTGGTTTTAAGCACTAACAGGAGCGCGAAAAGTGGTTTTCAACACTAGCAGATGTGCTAAAAGTGGTTTTCAATGCCAGCACAAGTGTGGAAAGTGGTTTTGCAACACTAACACAAGTGCAAAAAGTGGTTTTCAACACTAGCAGTTGTGCTAAAAGTGGTTTTCAATGCCAGCACATGTGACAAAAGTGGTTCTGCAGCACAAGCTCTAGGCTGGAAAGTGGTTTTCAATGCCAGCACAAGTGCGAAAAGTGGTTTTGCAACACTAACACAAGTGCGAAAAGTCGTTTTGCAACACTAAGACAAATGCGAATTGTGGTTTTCAACACTAGCGCAAGTGTGAAAAGTTGATTTGCAACACTAACGCAAGTGTGATTAGTCATTTTGCAACACTAAAACAAGTGCGGTAAGTTGTTTTGAACGCCAGTACGAGTGCGGAAAGTGCTTTTTGCAACAACAACACAATTGCGAAAGTGGTTTTGCAACACTAACACAAGTGCGAAAGTGGTTTTGCAACACTAACACAAGTGTGAAAGTGCTTTTGCAACATGAGCACAAGTGGGGTAAGAGGTTTTGCAACACTAACCCAATTGCGATTTGTGGTTTTCAACACTGGCGTAAGTGCGAAAAGTGGTGTTGCAACAACAACACAAGTGTGAAAAGTGGTTTTGCAACACCAAGACAAATGCGAATTGTGGTTTTCAACACTAGCGCAAGTGTCAAAAGTGGATTTGCAACACTAACACAAGTGTGATTAGTTGTTTTGCAACACTAACACAAGTGCGTTTAGTTGTTTTAAACGCCAGTACGAGTGCGGAAAGTGCTATTTGCAACAACAACACAAGTGGGAAAGTGCTTTTGCAACACTAACACAAGTGTCAACGTGCTTTTGCAACACGAGCACAAGTGCAATAAGAGGTTTTTCAACACTAACACAAGTGCGAAAAGTGGTTTCCTTCACTAACACCAGTGTGAAAAGTGGATTTTCAACACTAACACAAGTGCGAAAAGTGGTTTTTCAACACTAACACAAGTGCGAAAAGTGGTTTCCTTCACTAACACAAGTGGGAAAAGTGGTTTTTCAACACCAACACAAGTGCGAAAAGTGGATTTTCAACACTAACACAAGTGCGAACAGTGGTTTTTCAACAATAACACAGGTGCAAAAAGTGGTTTTTCCACACTAATACAAGTGCAAAAGTGGTTTCCTGCACCAACACAAGTGCGATAAGTGGGTTTTCAACACTAACACAAGTGCGAAAAGTGGTTTTTCAACACTAACACAAGTGCGAAAAGTGGTTTCCTACACCAACACAAGCGGGAAAAGTGGATTTTCAACACTAACACAAGTGCAAAAAGTGGGTTTTCAACACTAACACAAGTGCGAAAAGTGGTTTCCTTCAATAACACAAGTGGGAAAAGTGGATTTTCAACACTAACACAAGTGCGAAAAGTGGGTTTTCAACACTAACACAAGTGCAAAAAGTTGTTTCCTTCACCAACACCAGTGCAAAAAGTGGTTTTTCAACACTAATACAAGTGCGAAAAGTGGTTTTTCAACGCTAACACAAGTGCGAAAAGTGGTTTCCTTCACTAACACAAGTGGGAAAAGTGGATTTTCAACACTAACACAAGTGCGAAAAGTGGGTTTTCAACACTAACACAAGTACGAAAAGTGGTTTCCTTCACTAACACAAGTGCAAAAAGTGGTTTTTCAACACTAACACAAGTGCGAAAAGTGGTTTTTCAACACTAACACAAGTGCGAAAAGTGGTTTTTCAACACTAACACAAGTGCGAAAAGTGGTTTCCTTCACTAACACATGTGCGAAAAGTGGGTTTTCAACACTAACACAAGTGCGAAAAGGTGTTTCCTACACCAACACAAGTGGGAAGAGTGGATTTTCAACACTAACACAAGTGCGAAAAGTGGATTTTCAACACTAACACAAGTGCGAAAAGTGGTTTCCTTCACTAACACAAGTGGGAAAAGTGGATTTTCAACACTAACACAAGTGCGAAAAGTGGGTTTTCATCACTAACACAAGTGCGAAAAGTGGTTTCCTTCACCAACACCAGTGCGAAAAGTGGTTTTTCAACACTAACACAAGTGCGAAAAGTGGTTTTTCAACACTAACACAAGTGCCAAAAGTGGTTTCCTTCACTAACACAAGTGGGAAAAGTGGATTTTCAACACTAACACAAGTGCGAAAAGTGGTTTCCTTCACCAACACCAGTGCGAAAAGTGGTTTTTCAACACTAACACAAGTGCGAAAAGTGGTTTTTCAACACTAACACAAGTGCGAAAAGTGGTTTCCTTCACTAACACAAGTGCGAAAAGTGGTTTTTCAACACTAACACAAGTGCAAAAAGTGGTTTTTCAACACTAACACAAGTGCGAAAAGTGGTTTTCCAACACTAACACAAGTGCGAAAAGTGGTTTTTCAACACTAACACAAGTGCGAAAAGTGTTTTTTCCACACTAATACAAGTGCAAATGTGGTTTACTGCACCAACACAAGTGCGAAAAGTGGTTTTTCAACACCAACACAAGTGCGAAAAGTGTTTTTTCAACACTATCACAAGTGCGAAAAGGGGTTTTTCAACACTATCACAAGTGCAAAAAGTGTTTTTTCCACACTAATACAAGTGCAACAATGGTTTCCTGCACCAACACAAGTGCGAAAAGTGGTTTTTCAACACTAACACAAGTGCGAAAAGTGGTTTTTCAACACTATCATAAGTGCAAAAAGTGTTTTTTCCACACTAATACAAGTGCAAAAGTGGTTTCCTGCACCAACACAAGTGCGAAAAGTGGTTTTTCAACACTAACACAAGTGCGAAAAGTGGTTTTTCAACAATATCACAAGTGCGAAAAGTGGTATTTCAACACTAACACAAGTGCAAAAAGTGTTTTTTCAACACTAACACAAGTGCAAAAAGTGTTTTTTCCACACTAATACAAGTGCAAAAGTGGTTTCCTGCACCAACACAAGTGCGAAAAGTGGTTTTTCAACACTAACACAAGTGCGAAAAGTGGTTTTTCAACACTAACACAAGTGCGAAAAGTGGTTTTCCAACACTAACACAAGTGCGAAAAGTGGTTTTTCAACACTAACACAAGTGCGGAAAGTGGTTTTTCCACACTAATACAAGTGCAAAAGTGGTTTCCTGCACCAACGCAAGTGCGAAAAGTGGTTTTTCAACACTAACACAAGTGCGAAAAGTGGTTTTTCAACACTAATACAAGTGCAAAAGTGGTTTCCTGCACCAACACAAGTGCGAAAAGTGGTTTTTCAACACTAACACAAGTGCGAAAATGGTTTTTCAACAATATCACAAGTGCAAAAAGTGTTTTTTCCACACTAATACAAGTGCAAAAGTGGTTTCCTGCACCCACACATGTGCGAAAAGTGGTTTTTCAACACTAACACAAGTGCGAAAAGTGGTTTTTCAACACTATCACAAGTGCAAAAAGTGTTTTTCCACACTAATACAAGTGCAAAAGTGGTTTTTCAACACTAACACAAGTGCGAAAAGTGGTTTTTCAACACTAACACAAGTGCGAAAAGTGGTTTTTCGACACTAACACAAGTGCGGAAAGTGTTTTTTCCACACTAATACAAGTGCAAAAGTGGTTTCCTGCACCAACACAAGTGCGAAAAGTGGTTTTTCAACACTAACACAAGTGCGAAAAGTGGTTTTTCAACACTAACATAAGTGCGAAAAGAGGTTTTTCAACACTAACACAAGTGCGAAAAGTGGTTTTTCCACACTAATACAAGTGCAAAAGTGGTTTCCTGCACCAACGCAAGTGCGAAAAGTGGTTTTTCAACACTAACACAACTGTGAAAAGTGGTTTTTCAACACTATCACAAGTGCAAAAAGTGTTTTTTCCACACTAATGCAAGTGCAAAAGTGGTTTCCTGCACCAACACAAGTGCGAAAAGTGGTTTTTCAACACTAACACAAGTGCGAAAAGTGGTTTTTCAACAATATCACAAGTGCAAAAAGTGGTTTTTCCACACTAATACAAGTGCAAAAGTGGTTTCCTGCACCTACACAAGTGCGAAAAGTGGTTTTTCAACACTAACACAAGTGCGAAAAGTGGTTTTTCAACACTAACACAAGTGCGAAAAGTGGTTTTTCAACACTAAAACAAGTGCAAAAAGTGTTTTTTCCACACTAATACAAGTGCAAAAGTGGTTTCCTGCACCAACACAAGTGCGAAAAGTGGTTTTTCAACACTAACACAAGTGCGAAAAGTGGTTTTTCAACACTAACACAAGTGCGAAAAGTGTTTTTTCCACACTAATACAAGTGCAAAAGTGGTTTCCTGCACCAACACAAGTGCGAAAAGTGGTTTTTCAACACTAACACAAGTGCGAAAAGTGGTTTTTCAACACTAACACAAGTGCGAAAAGTGGTTTTTCAACACTAACACAAGTGCGAAAAGTGTTTTTTCCACACTAATACAAGTGCAAAAGTGGTTTCCTGCACCAACACAAGTGCAAAATGTGGTTTTTCAACACTAACACAAGTGCGAAAAGTGGTTTTTCAACACTATCATAAGTGCAAAAAGTGTTTTTTCCACACTAATACAAGTGCAAAAGTGGTTTCCTGCACCAACACAAGTGCGAAAAGTGGTTTTTCAACACTAACACAAGTGCAAAAAGTGGTTTTTCAACACTAACACAAGTGCGAAAAGTGGTTTTTCAACACTAACAAAAGTGCGAAAAGTGGTTTTTCAACACTAACACAAGTGCAAAAAGTGTTTTTTCCACACTAATACAAGTGCAAAAGTGGTTTCCTGCACCAACACAAGTGCAAAAAGTGGTTTTTCAACACTAACACAAGTGCGAAAAGTGGTTTTCCAACACTAACACAAGTGCGAAAAGTGGTTTTTCAACACTAACACAAGTGCGAAAAGTGTTTTTTCCACACTAATACAAGTGCAAATGTGGTTTACTGCACCAACACAAGTGCGAAAAGTGGTTTTTCAACACCAACACAAGTGCGAAAAGTGTTATTTCAACACTATCACAAGTGCGAAAAGGGGTTTTTCAACACTATCACAAGTGCAAAAAGTGTTTTTTCAACACTAACACAAGTGCGAAAAGTGGGTTTTCAACACTAACACAAGTGCGAAAAGTGGTTTCCTTCACCAACACCAGTGCGAAAAGTGGTTTTTCAACACTAACACAAGTGCGAAAAGTGGTTTTTCAACACTAACACAAGTGCCAAAAGTGGTTTCCTTCACTAACACAAGTGGGAAAAGTGGATTTGCAACACTATCACAAGTGCAAAAAGTGGGTTTTCAACACTAACACAAGTGCGAAAAGTGGTTTCCTTCACTAACACAAGTGCGAAAAGTGGTTTTTCAACACTAACACAAGTGCGAAAAGTGGTTTTTCAACACTAACACAAGTGCGAAAAGTGGTTTCCTTCACTAACACATGTGCGAAAAGTGGGTTTTCAACACTAACACAAATGCGAAAAGTGGTTTTTCAACACTAACACAAGTGCGAAAAGTGGTTTTTCAACACTAACACAAGTGCGAAAAGTGGTTTTTCCACACTAACACAAGTGTGAAAAGTGGTTTCCTTCACTAACACCAGTGCGAAAAGTGGTTTTTCAACACTAACACAAGTGCAAAAAGTTGTTTTTCCACACTAACACAAGTGTGAAAAGTGGTTTCCTTCACTAACACCAGTGCGAAAAGTGGTTTTTCAACACTAACACAAGTGCGAAAAGTGGGTTTTCAACACTAACACAAGTGTGAAAAGTGGTTTCCTTCACTAACACCAGTGCGAAAAGTGGTTTTTCAACACTAACACAAGTGCGAAAAGTGGTTTCCTTCACCAACACCAGTGCGAAAAGTGGTTTTTCAACACTAACACAAGTGCGAAAAGTGGTTTTTCCACACTAATACAAGTGCAAAAGTGGTTTCCTGCACCAACACAAGTGCGAAAAGTGGTTTTTCAACACTAACACAAGTGCAAAAAGTGGTTTTAAGCACTAACAGGAGCGCGAAAAGTGGTTTTCAACACTAGCAGATGTGCTAAAAGTGGTTTTCAATGCCAGCACAAGTGTGGAAAGTGGTTTTGCAACACTAACACAAGTGCAAAAAGTGGTTTTCAACACTAGCAGTTGTGCTGAAAGTGGTTTTCAATGCCAGCACACGTGACAAAAGTGGTTCTGCAGCACAAGCTCTAGGCTGGAAAGTGGTTTTCAATGCCAGCACAAGTGCGAAAAGTGGTTTTGCAACACTAACACAAGTGCGAAAAGTCGTTTTGCAACACTAAGACAAATGCGAATTGTGGTTTTCAACACTAGCGCAAGTGTGAAAAGTTGATTTGCAACACTAACGCAAGTGTGATTAGTCATTTTGCAACACTAAAACAAGTGCGGTAAGTTGTTTTGAACGCCAGTACGAGTGCGGAAAGTGCTTTTTGCAACAACAACACAATTGCGAAAGTGGTTTTGCAACACTAACACAAGTGCGAAAGTGGTTTTGCAACACTAACACAAGTGTGAAAGTGCTTTTGCAACATGAGCACAAGTGGGGTAAGAGGTTTTGCAACACTAACCCAATTGCGATTTGTGGATTTCAACACTGGCGTAAGTGCGAAAAGTGGTGTTGCAACAACAACACAAGTGTGAAAAGTGGTTTTGCAACACCAAGACAAATGCGAATTGTGGTTTTCAACACTAGCACAAGTGTCAAAAGTGGATTTGCAACACTAACACAAGTGTGATTAGTTGTCTTGCAACACTAACACAAGTGCGTTTAGTTGTTTTAAACGCCAGTACGAGTGCGGAAAGTGCTATTTGCAACAACAACACAAGTGGGAAAGTGCTTTTGCAACAATAACACAAGTGTCAACGTGCTTTTGCAACACGAGCACAAGTGCAATAAGAGGTTTTTCAACACTAACACAAGTGCGAAAAGTGGTTTCCTTCACTAACACCAGTGTGAAAAGTGGATTTTCAACACTAACACAAGTGCGAAAAGTGGTTTTTCAACACTAACACAAGTGCGAAAAGTGGTTTCCTTCACTAACACAAGTGGGAAAAGTGGTTTTTCAACACCAACACAAGTGCGAAAAGTGGATTTTCAACACTAAGACAAGTGCGAACAGTGGTTTTTCAACAATAACACAGGTGCAAAAAGTGGTTTTTCCACACTAATACAAGTGCAAAAGTGGTTTCCTGCACCAACACAAGTGCGATAAGTGGGTTTTCAACACTAACACAAGTGCGAAAAGTGGTTTTTCAACACTAACACAAGTGCGAAAAGTGTTTTTTCAACACTAACACAAGTGCGAAAAGTGTTTTTTCAACACTAACACAAGTGCAAAAGTGGTTTTTCAACACTAACACAAGTGCGAAAAGTGGTTTTTCCACACTTTCACAAGTGCAAAAAGTGTTTTTTCCACACTAATACAAGTGCAAAAGTGGTTTCCTGCACCAACACAATTGCGAAAAGTGGTTTTTCAACACAAACACAAGTGCGAAAAGTGGTTTTTCAACACTATCACAAGTGCAAAAAGTGTTTTTTCCACACTAATACAAGTGCAAAAGTCGTTTCCTGCACCAACACAAGTGCGAAAAGTGGTTTTCAACACTAACACAAGTGCGAAAAGTGGTTTTTCAACACTAACACAAGTGCGAAAAGTGTTTTTTCCACACTAATACAAGTGCAAAAGTGGTTTCCTGCACCAACACAAGTGCGAAAAGTGTTTTTTCAACACTAACACAAGTGCGAAAAGTGGTTTTTCAACACTATCACAAGTGCAAAAAGTGTTTTTTCCACACTAATACAACTAACTAACACAACACTAACACAAAAGTGGTTTCCTGCACCAACACAAGTGCGAAAAGTGGCTTTTCAACACTAACACAAGTGCGAAAAGTGGTTTTTCAACACTAACACAAGTGCGAAAAGTGGTTTTTCCACACTAATACAAGTGCAAAAGTGGTTTCCTGCACCAACACAAGTGCGAAAAGTGGTTTTTCAACACTAACACAAGTGCAAAAAGTGGTTTTTCAACACTAACACAAGTGCGAAAAGTGGTTTTTCCACACTAATACAAGTGCAAAAGTGGTTTCCTGCACCAACACAAGTTCGAAAAGTGGTTTTTCAACACTAACACAAGTGCGAAAAGTGTTTTTTCAACACTAACACAAGTGCGAAAAGTGGTTTTTCAACACTAACACAAGTGCAAAAGTGGTTTTTCAACACTAACACAAGTGCGAAAAGTGGTTTTTCAACACTTTCACAAGTGCAAAAAGTGTTTTTTCCACACTAATGCAAGTGCAAAAGTGGTTTCCTGCACCAACACAATTGCGAAAAGTGGTTTTTCAACACAAACACAAGTGCGAAAAGTGGTTTTTCAACACTATCACAAGTGCAAAAAGTGTTTTTTCCACACTAATACAAGTGCAAAAGTCGTTTCCTGCACCAACACAAGTGCGAAAAGTGGTTTTCAACACTAACACAAGTGCGAAAAGTGGTTTTTCAACACTAACACAAGTGCGAAAAGTGTTTTTTCCACACTAATACAAGTGCAAAAGTGGTTTCCTGCACCAACACAAGTGCGAAAAGTGGTTTTTCAACACTAACACAAGTGCGAAAAGTGGTTTTTCAACACTAACACAAGTGCAAAAAGTGTTTTTTCCACACTAATACAAGTGCAAAAGTCATTTCCTGCACCAACACAAGTGCGAAAAGTGGTTTCCTTCACTAACACATGTGCGAAAAGTGGGTTTTCAACACTAACACAAGTGCGAAAAGGTGTTTCCTACACCAACACAAGTGGGAAGAGTGGATTTTCAACACTAACACAAGTGCGAAAAGTGGATTTTCAACACTAACACAAGTGCGAAAAGTGGTTTCCTTCACTAACACAAGTGGGAAAAGTGGATTTTCAACACTAACACAAGTGCGAAAAGTGGGTTTTCAACACTAACACAAGTGCGAAAAGTGGTTTCCTTCACCAACACCAGTGCGAAAAGTGGTTTTTCAACACTAACACAAGTGCGAAAAGTGGTTTTTCAACACTAACACAAGTGCCAAAAGTGGTTTCCTTCACTAACACAAGTGGGAAAAGTGGATTTTCAACACTAACACAAGTGCGAAAAGTGGTTTCCTTCACCAACACCAGTGCGAAAAGTGGTTTTTCAACACTAACACAAGTGCGAAAAGTGGTTTTTCAACACTAACACAAGTGCGAAAAGTGGTTTCCTTCACTAACACAAGTGCGAAAAGTGGTTTTTCAACACTAACACAAGTGCAAAAAGTGGTTTTTCCACACTAATGCAAGTGCAAAAGTGGTTTCCTGCACCAACACAAGTGCGAAAAGTGGTTTTTCAACACTAACACAAGTGCGAAAAGTGGTTTTTCAACAATATCACAAGTGCAAAAAGTGGTTTTTCCACACTAATACAAGTGCAAAAGTGGTTTCCTGCACCAACACAAGTGCGAAAAGTGGTTTTTCAACACTAACACAAGTGCAAAAAGTGGTTTTTCAACACTAACACAAGTGCGAAAAGTGGTTTTTCAACACTAAAACAAGTGCAAAAAGTGTTTTTTCCACACTAATACAAGTGCAAAAGTGGTTTCCTGCACCAACACAAGTGCGAAAAGTGGTTTTTCAACACTAACACAAGTGCGAAAAGTGGTTTTTCAACACTAACACAAGTGCGAAAAGTGTTTTTTCCACACTAATACAAGTGCAAAAGTGGTTTCCTGCACCAACACAAGTGCGAAAAGTGGTTTTTCAACACTAACACAAGTGCGAAAAGTGGTTTTTCAACACTAACACAAGTGCGAAAAGTGGTTTTTCAACACTAACACAAGTGCGAAAAGTGTTTTTTCCACACTAATACAAGTGCAAAAGTGGTTTCCTGCACCAACACAAGTGCAAAATGTGGTTTTTCAACACTAACACAAGTGCGAAAAGTGGTTTTTCAACACTATCATAAGTGCAAAAAGTGTTTTTTCCACAGTAATACAAGTGCAAAAGTGGTTTCCTGCACCAACACAAGTGCGAAAAGTGGTTTTTCAACACTAACACAAGTGCAAAAAGTGGTTTTTCAACACTAACACAAGTGCGAAAAGTGGTTTTTCAACACTAACAAAAGTGCGAAAAGTGGTTTTTCAACACTAACACAAGTGCAAAAAGTGTTTTTTCCACACTAATACAAGTGCAAAAGTGGTTTCCTGCACCAACACAAGTGCAAAAAGTGGTTTTTCAACACTAACACAAGTGCGAAACGTGGTTTTCCAACACTAACACAAGTGCGAAAAGTGGTTTTTCAACACTAACACAAGTGCGAAAAGTGTTTTTTCAACACTAACACAAATGCGAAAAGTGGTTTTTCAACACTAACACAAGTGCGAAAAGTGGTTTTTCAACACTAACACAAGTGCGAAAAGTGGTTTTTCCACACTAACACAAGTGTGAAAAGTGGTTTCCTTCACTAACACCAGTGCGAAAAGTGGTTTTTCAACACTAACACAAGTGCGAAAAGTTGTTTTTCCACACTAACACAAGTGTGAAAAGTGGTTTCCTTCACTAACACCAGTGCGAAAAGTGGTTTTTCAACACTAACACAAGTGCGAAAAGTGGGTTTTCAACACTAACACAAGTGTGAAAAGTGGTTTCCTTCACTAACACCAGTGCGAAAAGTGGTTTTTCAACACTAACACAAGTGCGAAAAGTGGTTTCCTTCACCAACACCAGTGCGAAAAGTGGTTTTTCAACACTAACACAAGTGCGAAAAGTGGTTTTTCCACACTAATACAAGTGCAAAAGTGGTTTCCTGCACCAACACAAGTGCGAAAAGTGGTTTTTCAACACTAACACAAGTGCAAAAAGTGGTTTTAAGCACTAACAGGAGTGCGAAAAGTGGTTTTCAACACTAGCAGATGTGCTAAAAGTGGTTTTCAATGCCAGCACAAGTGTGGAAAGTGGTTTTGCAACACTAACACAAGTGCAAAAAGTGGTTTTCAACACTAGCAGTTGTGCTAAAAGTGGTTTTCAATGCCAGCACACGTGACAAAAGTGGTTCTGCAGCACAAGCTCTAGGCTGGAAAGTGGTTTTCAATGCCAGCACAAGTGCGAAAAGTGGTTTTGCAACACTAACACAAGTGCGAAAAGTCGTTTTGCAACACTAAGACAAATGCGAATTGTGGTTTTCAACACTAGCGCAAGTGTGAAAAGTTGATTTGCAACACTAACGCAAGTGTGATTAGTCATTTTGCAACACTAAAACAAGTGCGGTAAGTTGTTTTGAACGCCAGTACGAGTGCGGAAAGTGCTTTTTGCAACAACAACACAATTGCGAAAGTGGTTTTGCAACACTAACACAAGTGCGAAAGTGGTTTTGCAACACTAACACAAGTGTGAAAGTGCTTTTGCAACATGAGCACAAGTGGGGTAAGAGGTTTTGCAACACTAACCCAATTGCGATTTGTGGTTTTCAACACTGGCGTAAGTGCGAAAAGTGGTGTTGCAACAACAACACAAGTGTGAAAAGTGGTTTTGCAACACCAAGACAAATGCGAATTGTGGTTTTCAACACTAGCGCAAGTGTCAAAAGTGGATTTGCAACACTAACACAAGTGTGATTAGTTGTTTTGCAACACTAACACAAGTGCGTTTAGTTGTTTTAAACGCCAGTACGAGTGCGGAAAGTGCTATTTGCAACAACAACACAAGTGGGAAAGTGCTTTTGCAACACTAACACAAGTGTCAACGTGCTTTTGCAACACGAGCACAAGTGCAATAAGAGGTTTTTCAACACTAACACAAGTGCGAAAAGTGGTTTCCTTCACTAACACCAGTGTGAAAAGTGGATTTTCAACACTAACACAAGTGCGAAAAGTGGTTTTTCAACACTAACACAAGTGCGAAAAGTGGTTTCCTTCACTAACACAAGTGGGAAAAGTGGTTATTCAACACCAACACAAGTGCGAAAAGTGGATTTTCAACACTAACACAAGTGCGAACAGTGGTTTTTCAACAATAACACAGGTGCAAAAAGTGGTTTTTCCACACTAATACAAGTGCAAAAGTGGTTTCCTGCACCAACACAAGTGCGATAAGTGGGTTTTCAACACTAACACAAGTGCGAAAAGTGGTTTTTCAACACTAACACAAGTGCGAAAAGTGGTTTCCTACACCAACACAAGCGGGAAAAGTGGATTTTCAACACTAACACAAGTGCGAAAAGTGGGTTTTCAACACTAACACAAGTGCGAAAAGTGGTTTCCTTCAATAACACAAGAGGGAAAAGTGGATTTTCAACACTAACACAAGTGCGAAAAGTGGGTTTTCAACACTAACACAAGTGCAAAAAGTTGTTTCCTTCACCAACACCAGTGCAAAAAGTGGTTTTTCAACACTAATACAAGTGCGAAAAGTGGTTTTTCAACGCTAACACAAGTGCGAAAAGTGGTTTCCTTCACTAACACAAGTGGGAAAAGTGGATTTTCAACACTAACACAAGTGCGAAAAGTGGGTTTTCAACACTAACACAAGTACGAAAAGTGGTTTCCTTCACTAACACAAGTGCAAAAAGTGGTTTTTCAACACTAACACAAGTGCGAAAAGTGGTTTTTCAACACTAACACAAGTGCGAAAAGTGGTTTTTCAACACTAACACAAGTGCGAAAAGTGGTTTCCTTCACTAACACATGTGCGAAAAGTGGGTTTTCAACACTAACACAAGTGCGAAAAGGTGTTTCCTACACCAACACAAGTGGGAAGAGTGGATTTTCAACACTAACACAAGTGCGAAAAGTGGATTTTCAACACTAACACAAGTGCGAAAAGTGGTTTCCTTCACTAACACAAGTGGGAAAAGTGGATTTTCAACACTAACACAAGTGCGAAAAGTGGGTTTTCAACACTAACACAAGTGCGAAAAGTGGTTTCCTTCACCAACACCAGTGCGAAAAGTGGTTTTTCAACACTAACACAAGTGCGAAAAGTGGTTTTTCAACACTAACACAAGTGCCAAAAGTGGTTTCCTTCACTAACACAAGTGGGAAAAGTGGATTTTCAACACTAACACAAGTGCGAAAAGTGGTTTCCTTCACCAACACCAGTGCGAAAAGTGGTTTTTCAACACTAACACAAGTGCGAAAAGTGGTTTTTCAACACTAACACAAGTGCGAAAAGTGGTTTCCTTCACTAACACAAGTGCGAAAAGTGGTTTTTCAACACTAACACAAGTGCAAAAAGTGGTTTTTCCACACTAATGCAAGTGCAAAAGTGGTTTCCTGCACCAACACAAGTGCGAAAAGTGGTTTTTCAACACTAACACAAGTGCGAAAAGTGGTTTTTCAACAATATCACAAGTGCAAAAACTGGTTTTTCCACACTAATACAAGTGCAAAAGTGGTTTCCTGCACCAACACAAGTGCGAAAAGTGGTTTTTCAACACTAACACAAGTGCAAAAAGTAGTTTTTCAACACTAACACAAGTGCGAAAAGTGGTTTTTCAACACTAAAACAAGTGCAAAAAGTGTTTTTTCCACACTAATACAAGTGCAAAAGTGGTTTCCTGCACCAACACAAGTGCGAAAAGTGGTTTTTCAACACTAACACAAGTGCGAAAAGTGGTTTTTCAACACTAACGCAAGTGCGAAAAGTGTTTTTTCCACACTAATACAAGTGCAAAAGTGGTTTCCTGCACCAACACAAGTGCGAAAAGTGGTTTTTCAACACTAACACAAGTGCGAAAAGTGGTTTTTCAACACTAACACAAGTGCGAAAAGTGGTTTTTCAACACTAACACAAGTGCGAAAAGTGTTTTTTCCACACTAATACAAGTGCAAAAGTGGTTTCCTGCACCAACACAAGTGCAAAATGTGGTTTTTCAACACTAACACAAGTGCGAAAAGTGGTTTTTCAACACTATCATAAGTGCAAAAAGTGTTTTTTCCACACTAATACAAGTGCAAAAGTGGTTTCCTGCACCAACACAAGTGCGAAAAGTGGTTTTTCAACACTAACACAAGTGCAAAAAGTGGTTTTTCAACACTAACACAAGTGCGAAAAGTGGTTTTCCAACACTAACAAAAGTGCGAAAAGTGGTTTTTCAACACTAACACAAGTGCAAAAAGTGTTTTTTCCACACTAATACAAGTGCAAAAGTGGTTTCCTGCACCAACACAAGTGCAAAAAGTGGTTTTTCAACACTAACACAAGTGCGAAAAGTGGTTTTCCAACACTAACACAAGTGCGAAAAGTGGTTTTTCAACACTAACACAAGTGCGAAAAGTGTTTTTTCCACACTAATACAAGTGCAAATGTGGTTTACTGCACCAACACAAGTGCGAAAAGTGGTTTTTCAACACCAACACAAGTGCGAAAAGTGTTTTTTCAACACTATCACAAGTGCGAAAAGGGGTTTTTCAACACTATCACAAGTGCAAAAAGTGTTTTTTCAACACTAACACAAGTGCGAAAAGTGGGTTTTCAACACTAACACAAGTGCGAAAAGTGGTTTCCTTCACCAACACCAGTGCGGAAAGTGGTTTTTCAACACTAACACAAGTGCGAAAAGTGGGTTTTCAACACTAACACAAGTGCCAAAAGTGGTTTCCTTCACTAACACAAGTGCAAAAAGTGGGTTTTCAACACTAACACAAGTGCGAAAAGTGGTTTCCTTCACTAACACAAGTGCGAAAAGTGGTTTTTCAACACTAACACAAGTGCGAAAAGTGGTTTTTCAACACTAACACAAGTGCGAAAAGTGGTTTCCTTCACTAACACATGTGCGAAAAGTGGGTTTTCAACACTAACACAAATGCGAAAAGTGGTTTTTCAACACTAACACAAGTGCGAAAAGTGGTTTTTCAACACTAACACAAGTGCGAAAAGTGGTTTTTCCACACTAACACAAGTGTGAAAAGTGGTTTCCTTCACTAACACCAGTGCGAAAAGTGGTTTTTCAACACTAACACAAGTGCGAAAAGTTGTTTTTCCACACTAACACAAGTGTGAAAAGTGGTTTCCTTCACTAACACCAGTGCGAAAAGTGGTTTTTCAACACTAACACAAGTGCGAAAAGTGGGTTTTCAACACTAACACAAGTGTGAAAAGTGGTTTCCTTCACTAACACCAGTGCGAAAAGTGGTTTTTCAACACTAACACAAGTGCGAAAAGTGGTTTCCTTCACCAACACCAGTGCGAAAAGTGGTTTTTCAACACTAACACAAGTGCGAAAAGTGGTTTTTGCACACTAATACAAGTGCAAAAGTGGTTTCCTGCACCAACACAAGTGCGAAAAGTGGTTTTTCAACACTAACACAAGTGCAAAAAGTGGTTTTAAGCACTAACAGGAGCGCGAAAAGTGGTTTTCAACACTAGCAGATGTGCTAAAAGTGGTTTTCAATGCCAGCACAAGTGTGGAAAGTGGTTTTGCAACACTAACACAAGTGCAAAAAGTGGTTTTCAACACTAGCAGTTGTGCTAAAAGTGGTTTTCAATGCCAGCACATGTGACAAAAGTGGTTCTGCAGCACAAGCTCTAGGCTGGAAAGTGGTTTTCAATGCCAGCACAAGTGCGAAAAGTGGTTTTGCAACACTAACACAAGTGCGAAAAGTCGTTTTGCAACACTAAGACAAATGCGAATTGTGGTTTTCAACACTAGCGCAAGTGTGAAAAGTTGATTTGCAACACTAACGCAAGTGTGATTAGTCATTTTGCAACACTAAAACAAGTGCGGTAAGTTGTTTTGAACGCCAGTACGAGTGCGGAAAGTGCTTTTTGCAACAACAACACAATTGCGAAAGTGGTTTTGCAACACTAACACAAGTGCGAAAGTGGTTTTGCAACACTAACACAAGTGTGAAAGTGCTTTTGCAACATGAGCACAAGTGGGGTAAGAGGTTTTGCAACACTAACCCAATTGCGATTTGTGGTTTTCAACACTGGCGTAAGTGCGAAAAGTGGTGTTGCAACAACAACACAAGTGTGAAAAGTGGTTTTGCAACACCAAGACAAATGCGAATTGTGGTTTTCAACACTAGCGCAAGTGTCAAAAGTGGATTTGCAACACTAACACAAGTGTGATTCGTTGTTTTGCAACACTAACACAAGTGCGTTTAGTTGTTTTAAACGCCAGTACGAGTGCGGAAAGTGCTATTTGCAACAACAACACAAGTGGGAAAGTGCTTTTGCAACACTAACACAAGTGTCAACGTGCTTTTGCAACACGAGCACAAGTGCAATAAGAGGTTTTTCAACACTAACACAAGTGCGAAAAGTGGTTTCCTTCACTAACACCAGTGTGAAAAGTGGATTTTCAACACTAACACAAGTGCGAAAAGTGGTTTTTCAACACTAACACAAGTGCGAAAAGTGGTTTCCTTCACTAACACAAGTGGGAAAAGTGGTTTTTCAACACCAACACAAGTGCGAAAAGTGGATTTTCAACACTAACACAAGTGCGAACAGTGGTTTTTCAACAATAACACAGGTGCAAAAAGTGGTTTTTCCACACTAATACAAGTGCAAAAGTGGTTTCCTGCACCAACACAAGTGCGATAAGTGGGTTTTCAACACTAACACAAGTGCGAAAAGTGGTTTTTCAACACTAACACAAGTGCGAAAAGTGGTTTCCTACACCAACACAAGCGGGAAAAGTGGATTTTCAACACTAACACAAGTGCAAAAAGTGGGTTTTCAACACTAACACAAGTGCGAAAAGTGGTTTCCTTCAATAACACAAGTGGGAAAAGTGGATTTTCAACACTAACACAAGTGCGAAAAGTGGGTTTTCAACACTAACACAAGTGCAAAAAGTTGTTTCCTTCACCAACACCAGTGCAAAAAGTGGTTTTTCAACACTAATACAAGTGCGAAAAGTGGTTTTTCAACGCTAACACAAGTGCGAAAAGTGGTTTCCTTCACTAACACAAGTGGGAAAAGTGGATTTTCAACACTAACACAAGTGCGAAAAGTGGGTTTTCAACACTAACACAAGTACGAAAAGTGGTTTCCTTCACTAACACAAGTGCAAAAAGTGGTTTTTCAACACTAACACAAGTGCGAAAAGTGGTTTTTCAACACTAACACAAGTGCGAAAAGTGGTTTTTCAACACTAACACAAGTGCGAAAAGTGGTTTCCTTCACTAACACATGTGCGAAAAGTGGGTTTTCAACACTAACACAAGTGCGAAAAGGTGTTTCCTACACCAACACAAGTGGGAAGAGTGGATTTTCAACACTAACACAAGTGCGAAAAGTGGATTTTCAACACTAACACAAGTGCGAAAAGTGGTTTCCTTCACTAACACAAGTGGGAAAAGTGGATTTTCAACACTAACACAAGTGCGAAAAGTGGGTTTTCATCACTAACACAAGTGCGAAAAGTGGTTTCCTTCACCAACACCAGTGCGAAAAGTGGTTTTTCAACACTAACACAAGTGCGAAAAGTGGTTTTTCAACACTAACACAAGTGCCAAAAGTGGTTTCCTTCACTAACACAAGTGGGAAAAGTGGATTTTCAACACTAACACAAGTGCGAAAAGTGGTTTCCTTCACCAACACCAGTGCGAAAAGTGGTTTTTCAACACTAACACAAGTGCGAAAAGTGGTTTTTCAACACTAACACAAGTGCGAAAAGTGGTTTCCTTCACTAACACAAGTGCGAAAAGTGGTTTTTCAACACTAACACAAGTGCAAAAAGTGGTTTTTCAACACTAACACAAGTGCGAAAAGTGGTTTTCCAACACTAACACAAGTGCGAAAAGTGGTTTTTCAACACTAACACAAGTGCGAAAAGTGTTTTTTCCACACTAATACAAGTGCAAATGTGGTTTACTGCACCAACACAAGTGCGAAAAGTGGTTTTTCAACACCAACACAAGTGCGAAAAGTGTTTTTTCAACACTATCACAAGTGCGAAAAGGGGTTTTTCAACACTATCACAAGTGCAAAAAGTGTTTTTTCCACACTAATACAAGTGCAACAATGGTTTCCTGCACCAACACAAGTGCGAAAAGTGGTTTTTCAACACTAACACAAGTGCGAAAAGTGGTTTTTCAACACTATCATAAGTGCAAAAAGTGTTTTTTCCACACTAATACAAGTGCAAAAGTGGTTTCCTGCACCAACACAAGTGCGAAAAGTGGTTTTTCAACACTAACACAAGTGCGAAAAGTGGTTTTTCAACAATATCACAAGTGCGAAAAGTGGTATTTCAACACTAACACAAGTGCAAAAAGTGTTTTTTCAACACTAACACAAGTGCAAAAAGTGTTTTTTCCACACTAATACAAGTGCAAAAGTGGTTTCCTGCACCAACACAAGTGCGAAAAGTGGTTTTTCAACACTAACACAAGTGCGAAAAGTGGTTTTTCAACACTAACACAAGTGCGAAAAGTGGTTTTCCAACACTAACACAAGTGCGAAAAGTGGTTTTTCAACACTAACACAAGTGCGGAAAGTGGTTTTTCCACACTAATACAAGTGCAAAAGTGGTTTCCTGCACCAACGCAAGTGCGAAAAGTGGTTTTTCAACACTAACACAAGTGCGAAAAGTGGTTTTTCAACACTAATACAAGTGCAAAAGTGGTTTCCTGCACCAACACAAGTGCGAAAAGTGGTTTTTCAACACTAACACAAGTGCGAAAATGGTTTTTCAACAATATCACAAGTGCAAAAAGTGTTTTTTCCACACTAATACAAGTGCAAAAGTGGTTTCCTGCACCCACACATGTGCGAAAAGTGGTTTTTCAACACTAACACAAGTGCGAAAAGTGGTTTTTCAACACTATCACAAGTGCAAAAAGTGTTTTTCCACACTAATACAAGTGCAAAAGTGGTTTTTCAACACTAACACAAGTGCGAAAAGTGGTTTTTCAACACTAACACAAGTGCGAAAAGTGGTTTTTCGACACTAACACAAGTGCGGAAAGTGTTTTTTCCACACTAATACAAGTGCAAAAGTGGTTTCCTGCACCAACACAAGTGCGAAAAGTGGTTTTTCAACACTAACACAAGTGCGAAAAGTGGTTTTTCAACACTAACATAAGTGCGAAAAGAGGTTTTTCAACACTAACACAAGTGCGAAAAGTGGTTTTTCCACACTAATACAAGTGCAAAAGTGGTTTCCTGCACCAACGCAAGTGCGAAAAGTGGTTTTTCAACACTAACACAACTGTGAAAAGTGGTTTTTCAACACTATCACAAGTGCAAAAAGTGTTTTTTCCACACTAATGCAAGTGCAAAAGTGGTTTCCTGCACCAACACAAGTGCGAAAAGTGGTTTTTCAACACTAACACAAGTGCGAAAAGTGGTTTTTCAACAATATCACAAGTGCAAAAAGTGGTTTTTCCACACTAATACAAGTGCAAAAGTGGTTTCCTGCACCTACACAAGTGCGAAAAGTGGTTTTTCAACACTAACACAAGTGCGAAAAGTGGTTTTTCAACACTAACACAAGTGCGAAAAGTGGTTTTTCAACACTAAAACAAGTGCAAAAAGTGTTTTTTCCACACTAATACAAGTGCAAAAGTGGTTTCCTGCACCAACACAAGTGCGAAAAGTGGTTTTTCAACACTAACACAAGTGCGAAAAGTGGTTTTTCAACACTAACACAAGTGCGAAAAGTGTTTTTTCCACAATAATACAAGTGCAAAAGTGGTTTCCTGCACCAACACAAGTGCGAAAAGTGGTTTTTCAACACTAACACAAGTGCGAAAAGTGGTTTTTCAACACTAACACAAGTGCGAAAAGTGGTTTTTCAACACTAACACAAGTGCGAAAAGTGTTTTTTCCACACTAATACAAGTGCAAAAGTGGTTTCCTGCACCAACACAAGTGCAAAATGTGGTTTTTCAACACTAACACAAGTGCGAAAAGTGGTTTTTCAACACTATCATAAGTGCAAAAAGTGTTTTTTCCACACTAATACAAGTGCAAAAGTGGTTTCCTGCACCAACACAAGTGCGAAAAGTGGTTTTTCAACACTAACACAAGTGCAAAAAGTGGTTTTTCAACACTAACACAAGTGCGAAAAGTGGTTTTTCAACACTAACAAAAGTGCGAAAAGTGGTTTTTCAACACTAACACAAGTGCAAAAAGTGTTTTTTCCACACTAATACAAGTGCAAAAGTGGTTTCCTGCACCAACACAAGTGCAAAAAGTGGTTTTTCAACACTAACACAAGTGCGAAAAGTGGTTTTCCAACACTAACACAAGTGCGAAAAGTGGTTTTTCAACACTAACACAAGTGCGAAAAGTGTTTTTTCCACACTAATACAAGTGCAAATGTGGTTTACTGCACCAACACAAGTGCGAAAAGTGGTTTTTCAACACCAACACAAGTGCGAAAAGTGTTATTTCAACACTATCACAAGTGCGAAAAGGGGTTTTTCAACACTATCACAAGTGCAAAAAGTGTTTTTTCAACACTAACACAAGTGCGAAAAGTGGGTTTTCAACACTAACACAAGTGCGAAAAGTGGTTTCCTTCACCAACACCAGTGCGAAAAGTGGTTTTTCAACACTAACACAAGTGCGAAAAGTGGTTTTTCAACACTAACACAAGTGCCAAAAGTGGTTTCCTTCACTAACACAAGTGGGAAAAGTGGATTTGCAACACTATCACAAGTGCAAAAAGTGGGTTTTCAACACTAACACAAGTGCGAAAAGTGGTTTCCTTCACTAACACAAGTGCGAAAAGTGGTTTTTCAACACTAACACAAGTGCGAAAAGTGGTTTTTCAACACTAACACAAGTGCGAAAAGTGGTTTCCTTCACTAACACATGTGCGAAAAGTGGGTTTTCAACACTAACACAAATGCGAAAAGTGGTTTTTCAACACTAACACAAGTGCGAAAAGTGGTTTTTCAACACTAACACAAGTGCGAAAAGTGGTTTTTCCACACTAACACAAGTGTGAAAAGTGGTTTCCTTCACTAACACCAGTGCGAAAAGTGGTTTTTCAACACTAACACAAGTGCAAAAAGTTGTTTTTCCACACTAACACAAGTGTGAAAAGTGGTTTCCTTCACTAACACCAGTGCGAAAAGTGGTTTTTCAACACTAACACAAGTGCGAAAAGTGGGTTTTCAACACTAACACAAGTGTGAAAAGTGGTTTCCTTCACTAACACCAGTGCGAAAAGTGGTTTTTCAACACTAACACAAGTGCGAAAAGTGGTTTCCTTCACCAACACCAGTGCGAAAAGTGGTTTTTCAACACTAACACAAGTGCGAAAAGTGGTTTTTCCACACTAATACAAGTGCAAAAGTGGTTTCCTGCACCAACACAAGTGCGAAAAGTGGTTTTTCAACACTAACACAAGTGCAAAAAGTGGTTTTAAGCACTAACAGGAGCGCGAAAAGTGGTTTTCAACACTAGCAGATGTGCTAAAAGTGGTTTTCAATGCCAGCACAAGTGTGGAAAGTGGTTTTGCAACACTAACACAAGTGCAAAAAGTGGTTTTCAACACTAGCAGTTGTGCTGAAAGTGGTTTTCAATGCCAGCACACGTGACAAAAGTGGTTCTGCAGCACAAGCTCTAGGCTGGAAAGTGGTTTTCAATGCCAGCACAAGTGCGAAAAGTGGTTTTGCAACACTAACACAAGTGCGAAAAGTCGTTTTGCAACACTAAGACAAATGCGAATTGTGGTTTTCAACACTAGCGCAAGTGTGAAAAGTTGATTTGCAACACTAACGCAAGTGTGATTAGTCATTTTGCAACACTAAAACAAGTGCGGTAAGTTGTTTTGAACGCCAGTACGAGTGCGGAAAGTGCTTTTTGCAACAACAACACAATTGCGAAAGTGGTTTTGCAACACTAACACAAGTGCGAAAGTGGTTTTGCAACACTAACACAAGTGTGAAAGTGCTTTTGCAACATGAGCACAAGTGGGGTAAGAGGTTTTGCAACACTAACCCAATTGCGATTTGTGGATTTCAACACTGGCGTAAGTGCGAAAAGTGGTGTTGCAACAACAACACAAGTGTGAAAAGTGGTTTTGCAACACCAAGACAAATGCGAATTGTGGTTTTCAACACTAGCACAAGTGTCAAAAGTGGATTTGCAACACTAACACAAGTGTGATTAGTTGTCTTGCAACACTAACACAAGTGCGTTTAGTTGTTTTAAACGCCAGTACGAGTGCGGAAAGTGCTATTTGCAACAACAACACAAGTGGGAAAGTGCTTTTGCAACAATAACACAAGTGTCAACGTGCTTTTGCAACACGAGCACAAGTGCAATAAGAGGTTTTTCAACACTAACACAAGTGCGAAAAGTGGTTTCCTTCACTAACACCAGTGTGAAAAGTGGATTTTCAACACTAACACAAGTGCGAAAAGTGGTTTTTCAACACTAACACAAGTGCGAAAAGTGGTTTCCTTCACTAACACAAGTGGGAAAAGTGGTTTTTCAACACCAACACAAGTGCGAAAAGTGGATTTTCAACACTAAGACAAGTGCGAACAGTGGTTTTTCAACAATAACACAGGTGCAAAAAGTGGTTTTTCCACACTAATACAAGTGCAAAAGTGGTTTCCTGCACCAACACAAGTGCGATAAGTGGGTTTTCAACACTAACACAAGTGCGAAAAGTGGTTTTTCAACACTAACACAAGTGCGAAAAGTGGTTTCCTACACCAACACAAGCGGGAAAAGTGGATTTTCAACACTAACACAAGTGCGAAAAGTGGGTTTTCAACACTAACACAAGTGCGAAAAGTGGTTTCCTTCAATAACACAAGTGGGAAAAGTGGATTTTCAACACTAACACAAGTGCGAAAAGTGGGTTTTCAACACTAACACAAGTGCAAAAAGTTGTTTCCTTCACCAACACCAGTGCAAAAAGTGGTTTTTCAACCCTAATACAAGTGCGAAAAGTGGTTTTTCAACGCTAACACAAGTGCGAAAAGTGGTTTCCTTCACTAACACAAGTGGGAAAAGTGGATTTTCAACACTAACACAAGTGCGAAAAGTGGGTTTTCAACACTAACACAAGTACGAAAAGTGGTTTCCTTCACTAACACAAGTGCAAAAAGTGGTTTTTCAACACTAACACAAGTGCGAAAAGTGGTTTTTCAACACTAACACAAGTGCGAAAAGTGGTTTTTCAACACTAACACAAGTGCGAAAAGTGGTTTCCTTCACTAACACATGTGCGAAAAGTGGGTTTTCAACACTAACACAAGTGCGAAAAGGTGTTTCCTACACCAACACAAGTGGGAAGAGTGGATTTTCAACACTAACACAAGTGCGAAAAGTGGGTTTTCAACACTAACACAAGTGCGAAAAGTGGTTTCCTTCACTAACACAAGTGGGAAAAGTGGATTTTCAACACTAACACAAGTGCGAAAACTGGGTTTTCAACACTAACACAAGTGCGAAAAGTGGTTTCCTTCACCAACACCAGTGCGAAAAGTGGTTTTTCAACACTAACACAAGTGCGAAAAGTGGTTTTTCAACACTAACACAAGTGCCAAAAGTGGTTTCCTTCACTAACACAAGTGGGAAAAGTGGATTTTCAACACTAACACAAGTGCGAAAAGTGGTTTCCTTCACCAACACCAGTGCGAAAAGTGGTTTTTCAACACTAACACAAGTGCGAAAAGTGGTTTTTCAACACTAACACAAGTGCGAAAAGTGGTTTCCTTCACTAACACAAGTGCGAAAAGTGGTTTTTCAACACTAACACAAGTGCAAAAAGTGGTTTTTCAACACTAACACAAGTGCGAAAAGTGGTTTTCCAACACTAACACAAGTGCGAAAAGTGGTTTTTCAACACTAACACAAGTGCGAAAAGTGTTTTTTCCACACTAATACAAGTGCAAATGTGGTTTACTGCACCAACACAAGTGCGAAAAGTGGTTTTTCAACACCAACACAAGTGCGAAAAGTGTTTTTTCAACACTATCACAAGTGCGAAAAGGGGTTTTTCAACACTATCACAAGTGCAAAAAGTGTTTTTTCCACACTAATACAAGTGCAACAATGGTTTCCTGCACCAACACAAGTGCGAAAAGTGGTTTTTCAACACTAACACAAGTGCGAAAAGTGGTTTTTCAACACTATCATAAGTGCAAAAAGTGTTTTTTCCACACTAATACAAGTGCAAAAGTGGTTTCCTGCACCAACACAAGTGCGAAAAGTGGTTTTTCAACACTAACACAAGTGCGAAAAGTGGTTTTTCAACAATATCACAAGTGCGAAAAGTGGTTTTTCAACACTAACACAAGTGCAAAAAGTGTTTTTTCAACACTAACACAAGTGCAAAAAGTGTTTTTTCCACACTAATACAAGTGCAAAAGTGGTTTCCTGCACCAACACAAGTGCGAAAAGTGGTTTTTCAACACTAACACAAGTGCGAAAAGTGGTTTTTCAACACTAACACAAGTGCGAAAAGTGGTTTTCCAACACTAACACAAGTGCGAAAAGTGGTTTTTCAACACTAACTCAAGTGCGGAAAGTGGTTTTTCCACACTAATACAAGTGCAAAAAGTGTTTTTTCCACACTAATACAAGTGCAAAAGTGGTTTCCTGCACCAACACAAGTGCGAAAAGTGGTTTTTCAACACTAACACAAGTGCGAAAATGGTTTTTCAACAATATCACAAGTGCAAAAAGTGTTTTTTCCACACTAATACAAGTGCAAAAGTGGTTTCCTGCACCCACACATGTGCGAAAAGTGGTTTTTCAACACTAACACAAGTGCGAAAAGTGGTTTTTCAACACTATCACAAGTGCAAAAAGTGTTTTTCCACACTAATACAAGTGCAAAAGTGGTTTTTCAACACTAACACAAGTGCGAAAAGTGGTTTTTCAACACTAACACAAGTGCGAAAAGTGGTTTTTCAACACTAACACAAGTGCGGAAAGTGTTTTTTCCACACTAATACAAGTGCAAAAGTGGTTTCCTGCACCAACACAAGTGCGAAAAGTGGTTTTTCAACACTAACACAAGTGCGAAAAGTGGTTTTTCAACACTAACATAAGTGCGAAAAGAGGTTTTTCAACACTAACACAAGTGCGAAAAGTGGTTTTTCCACACTAATACAAGTGCAAAAGTGGTTTCCTGCACCAACGCAAGTGCGAAAAGTGGTTTTTCAACACTAACACAACTGTGAAAAGTGGTTTTTCAACACTATCACAAGTGCAAAAAGTGTTTTTTCCACACTAATGCAAGTGCAAAAGTGGTTTCCTGCACCAACACAAGTGCGAAAAGTGGTTTTTCAACACTAACACAAGTGCGAAAAGTGGTTTTTCAACAATATCACAAGTGCAAAAAGTGGTTTTTCCACACTAATACAAGTGCAAAAGTGGTTTCCTGCACCAACACAAGTGCGAAAAGTGGTTTTTCAACACTAACACAAGTGCGAAAAGTGGTTTTTCAACACTAACACAAGTGCGAAAAGTGGTTTTTCAACACTAAAACAAGTGCAAAAAGTGTTTTTTCCACACTAATACAAGTGCAAAAGTGGTTTCCTGCACCAACACAAGTGCGAAAAGTGGTTTTTCAACACTAACACAAGTGCGAAAAGTGGTTTTTCAACACTAACACAAGTGCGAAAAGTGTTTTTTCCACACTAATACAAGTGCAAAAGTGGTTTCCTGCACCAACACAAGTGCGAAAAGTGGTTTTTCAACACTAACACAAGTGCGAAAAGTGGTTTTTCAACACTAACACATGTGCGAAAAGTGGTTTTTCAACACTAACACAAGTGCGAAAAGTGTTTTTTCCACACTAATACAAGTGCAAAAGTGGTTTCCTGCACCAACACAAGTGCAAAATGTGGTTTTTCAACACTAACACAAGTGCGAAAAGTGGTTTTTCAACACTATCATAAGTGCAAAAAGTGTTTTTTCCACACTAATACAAGTGCAAAAGTGGTTTCCTGCACCAACACAAGTGCGAAAAGGGGTTTTTCAACACTAACACAAGTGCAAAAAGTGGTTTTTCAACACTAACACAAGTGCGAAAAGTGGTTTTTCAACACTAACAAAAGTGCGAAAAGTGGTTTTTCAACACTAACACAAGTGCAAAAAGTGTTTTTTCCACACTAATACAAGTGCAAAAGTGGTTTCCTGCACCAACACAAGTGCAAAAAGTGGTTTTTCAACACTAACACAAGTGCGAAAAGTGGTTTTCCAACACTAACACAAGTGCGAAAAGTGGTTTTTCAACACTAACACAAGTGCGAAAAGTGTTTTTTCCACACTAATACAAGTGCAAATGTGGTTTACTGCACCAACACAAGTGCGAAAAGTGGTTTTTCAACACCAACACAAGTGCGAAAAGTGTTTTTTCAACACTATCACAAGTGCGAAAAGGGGTTTTTCAACACTATCACAAGTGCAAAAAGTGTTTTTTCCACACTAATACAAGTGCAACAATGGTTTCCTGCACCAACACAAGTGCGAAAAGTGGTTTTTCAACACTAACACAAGTGCGAAAAGTGGTTTTTCAACACTATCATAAGTGCAAAAAGTGTTTTTTCCACACTAATACAAGTGCAAAAGTGGTTTCCTGCACCAACACAAGTGCGAAAAGTGGTTTTTCAACACTAACACAAGTGCGAAAAGTGGTTTTTCAACAATATCACAAGTGCGAAAAGTGGTTTTTCAACACTAACACAAGTGCGAAAAGTGTTTTTTCCACACTAATACAAGTGCAAAAGTGGTTTCCTGCACCAACACAAGTGCAAAATGTGGTTTTTCAACACTAACACAAGTGCGAAAAGTGGTTTTTCAACACTATCATAAGTGCAAAAAGTGTTTTTTCCACACTAATACAAGTGCAAAAGTGGTTTCCTGCACCAACACAAGTGCGAAAAGTGGTTTTTCAACACTAACACAAGTGCAAAAAGTGGTTTTTCAACACTAACACAAGTGCGAAAAGTGGTTTTTCAACACTAACAAAAGTGCGAAAAGTGGTTTTTCAACACTAACACAAGTGCAAAAAGTGTTTTTTCCACACTAATACAAGTGCAAAAGTGGTTTCCTGCACCAACACAAGTGCAAAAAGTGGTTTTTCAACACTAACACAAGTGCGAAAAGTGGTTTTCCAACACTAACACAAGTGCGAAAAGTGGTTTTTCAACACTAACACAAGTGCGAAAAGTGTTTTTTCCACACTAATACAAGTGCAAATGTGGTTTACTGCACCAACACAAGTGCGAAAAGTGGTTTTTCAACACCAACACAAGTGCGAAAAGTGTTTTTTCAACACTATCACAAGTGCGAAAAGGGGTTTTTCAACACTATCACAAGTGCAAAAAGTGTTTTTTCAACACTAACACAAGTGCGAAAAGTGGGTTTTCAACACTAACACAAGTGCGAAAAGTGGTTTCCTTCACCAACACCAGTGCGAAAAGTGGTTTTTCAACACTAACACAAGTGCGAAAAGTGGTTTTTCAACACTAACACAAGTGCCAAAAGTGGTTTCCTTCACTAACACAAGTGGGAAAAGTGGATTTGCAACACTATCACAAGTGCAAAAAGTGGGTTTTCAACACTAACACAAGTGCGAAAAGTGGTTTCCTTCACTAACACAAGTGCGAAAAGTGGTTTTTCAACACTAACACAAGTGCGAAAAGTGGTTTTTCAACACTAACACAAGTGCGAAAAGTGGTTTCCTTCACTAACACATGTGCGAAAAGTGGGTTTTCAACACTAACACAAATGCGAAAAGTGGTTTTTCAACACTAACACAAGTGCGAAAAGTGGTTTTTCAACACTAACACAAGTGCGAAAAGTGGTTTTTCCACACTAACACAAGTGTGAAAAGTGGTTTCCTTCACTAACACCAGTGCGAAAAGTGGTTTTTCAACACTAACACAAGTGCGAAAAGTTGTTTTTCCACACTAACACAAGTGTGAAAAGTGGTTTCCTTCACTAACACCAGTGCGAAAAGTGGTTTTTCAACACTAACACAAGTGCGAAAAGTGGGTTTTCAACACTAACACAAGTGTGAAAAGTGGTTTCCTTCACTAACACCAGTGCGAAAAGTGGTTTTTCAACACTAACACAAGTGCGAAAAGTGGTTTCCTTCACCAACACCAGTGCGAAAAGTGGTTTTTCAACACTAACACAAGTGCGAAAAGTGGTTTTTCCACACTAATACAAGTGCAAAAGTGGTTTCCTGCACCAACACAAGTGCGAAAATGGTTTTTCAACACTAACACAAGTGCAAAAAGTGGTTTTAAGCACTAACAGGAGCGCGAAAAGTGGTTTTCAACACTAGCAGATGTGCTAAAAGTGGTTTTCAATGCCAGCACAAGTGTGGAAAGTGGTTTTGCAACACTAACACAAGTGCAAAAAGTGGTTTTCAACACTAGCAGTTGTGCTAAAAGTGGTTTTCAATGCCAGCACACGTGACAAAAGTGATTCTGCAGCACAAGCTCTAGGCTGGAAAGTGGTTTTCAATGCCAGCACAAGTGCGAAAAGTGGTTTTGCAACACTAACACAAGTGCGAAAAGTCGTTTTGCAACACTAAGACAAATGCGAATTGTGGTTTTCAACACTAGCGCAAGTGTGAAAAGTTGATTTGCAACACTAACGCAAGTGTGATTAGTCATTTTGCAACACTAAAACAAGTGCGGTAAGTTGTTTTGAACGCCAGTACGAGTGCGGAAAGTGCTTTTTGCAACAACAACACAATTGCGAAAGTGGTTTTGCAACACTAACACAAGTGCGAAAGTGGTTTTGCAACACTAACACAAGTGTGAAAGTGCTTTTGCAACATGAGCACAAGTGGGGTAAGAGGTTTTGCAACACTAACCCAATTGCGATTTGTGGTTTTCAACACTGGCGTAAGTGCGAAAAGTGGTGTTGCAACAACAACACAAGTGTGAAAAGTGGTTTTGCAACACCAAGACAAATGCGAATTGTGGTTTTCAACACTAGCGCAAGTGTCAAAAGTGGATTTGCAACACTAACACAAGTGTGATTAGTTGTTTTGCAACACTAACACAAGTGCGTTTAGTTGTTTTAAACGCCAGTACGAGTGCGGAAAGTGCTATTTGCAACAACAACACAAGTGGGAAAGTGCTTTTGCAACACTAACACAAGTGTCAACGTGCTTTTGCAACACGAGCACAAGTGCAATAAGAGGTTTTTCAACACTAACACAAGTGCGAAAAGTGGTTTCCTTCACTAACACCAGTGTGAAAAGTGGATTTTCAACACTAACACAAGTGCGAAAAGTGGTTTTTCAACACTAACACAAGTGCGAAAAGTGGTTTCCTTCACTAACACAAGTGGGAAAAGTGGTTTTTCAACACCAACACAAGTGCGAAAAGTGGATTTTCAACACTAACACAAGTGCGAACAGTGGTTTTTCAACAATAACACAGGTGCAAAAAGTGGTTTTTCCACACTAATACAAGTGCAAAAGTGGTTTCCTGCACCAACACAAGTGCGATAAGTGGGTTTTCAACACTAACACAAGTGCGAAAAGTGGTTTTTCAACACTAACACAAGTGCGAAAAGTGGTTTCCTACACCAACACAAGCGGGAAAAGTGGATTTTCAACACTAACACAAGTGCGAAAAGTGGGTTTTCAACACTAACACAAGTGCGAAAAGTGGTTTCCTTCAATAACACAAGTGGGAAAAGTGGATTTTCAACACTAACACAAGTGCGAAAAGTGGGTTTTCAACACTAACACAAGTGCAAAAAGTTGTTTCCTTCACCAACACCAGTGCAAAAAGTGGTTTTTCAACACTAATACAAGTGCGAAAAGTGGTTTTTCAACGCTAACACAAGTGCGAAAAGTGGTTTCCTTCACTAACACAAGTGGGAAAAGTGGATTTTCAACACTAACACAAGTGCGAAAAGTGGGTTTTCAACACTAACACAAGTACGAAAAGTGGTTTCCTTCACTAACACAAGTGCAAAAAGTGGTTTTTCAACACTAACACAAGTGCGAAAAGTGGTTTTTCAACACTAACACAAGTGCGAAAAGTGGTTTTTCAACACTAACACAAGTGCGAAAAGTGGTTTCCTTCACTAACACATGTGCGAAAAGTGGGTTTTCAACACTAACACAAGTGCGAAAAGGTGTTTCCTACACCAACACAAGTGGGAAGAGTGGATTTTCAACACTAACACAAGTGCGAAAAGTGGGTTTTCAACACTAACACAAGTGCGAAAAGTGGTTTCCTTCACTAACACAAGTGGGAAAAGTGGATTTTCAACACTAACACAAGTGCGAAAACTGGGTTTTCAACACTAACACAAGTGCGAAAAGTGGTTTCCTTCACCAACACCAGTGCGAAAAGTGGTTTTTCAACACTAACACAAGTGCGAAAAGTGGTTTTTCAACACTAACACAAGTGCCAAAAGTGGTTTCCTTCACTAACACAAGTGGGAAAAGTGGATTTTCAACACTAACACAAGTGCGAAAAGTGGTTTCCTTCACCAACACCAGTGCGAAAAGTGGTTTTTCAACACTAACACAAGTGCGAAAAGTGGTTTTTCAACACTAACACAAGTGCGAAAAGTGGTTTCCTTCACTAACACAAGTGCGAAAAGTGGTTTTTCAACACTAACACAAGTGCAAAAAGTGGTTTTTCAACACTAACACAAGTGCGAAAAGTGGTTTTCCAACACTAACACAAGTGCGAAAAGTGGTTTTTCAACACTAACACAAGTGCGAAAAGTGTTTTTTCCACACTAATACAAGTGCAAATGTGGTTTACTGCACCAACACAAGTGCGAAAAGTGGTTTTTCAACACCAACACAAGTGCGAAAAGTGTTTTTTCAACACTATCACAAGTGCGAAAAGGGGTTTTTCAACACTATCACAAGTGCAAAAAGTGTTTTTTCCACACTAATACAAGTGCAACAATGGTTTCCTGCACCAACACAAGTGCGAAAAGTGGTTTTTCAACACTAACACAAGTGCGAAAAGTGGTTTTTCAACACTATCATAAGTGCAAAAAGTGTTTTTTCCACACTAATACAAGTGCAAAAGTGGTTTCCTGCACCAACACAAGTGCGAAAAGTGGTTTTTCAACACTAACACAAGTGCGAAAAGTGGTTTTTCAACAATATCACAAGTGCGAAAAGTGGTTTTTCAACACTAACACAAGTGCAAAAAGTGTTTTTTCAACACTAACACAAGTGCAAAAAGTGTTTTTTCCACACTAATACAAGTGCAAAAGTGGTTTCCTGCACCAACACAAGTGCGAAAAGTGGTTTTTCAACACTAACACAAGTGCGAAAAGTGGTTTTTCAACACTAACACAAGTGCGAAAAGTGGTTTTCCAACACTAACACAAGTGCGAAAAGTGGTTTTTCAACACTAACTCAAGTGCGGAAAGTGGTTTTTCCACACTAATACAAGTGCAAAAAGTGTTTTTTCCACACTAATACAAGTGCAAAAGTGGTTTCCTGCACCAACACAAGTGCGAAATGTGGTTTTTCAACACTAACACAAGTGCGAAAATGGTTTTTCAACAATATCACAAGTGCAAAAAGTGTTTTTTCCACACTAATACAAGTGCAAAAGTGGTTTCCTGCACCCACACATGTGCGAAAAGTGGTTTTTCAACACTAACACAAGTGCGAAAAGTGGTTTTTCAACACTATCACAAGTGCAAAAAGTGTTTTTCCACACTAATACAAGTGCAAAAGTGGTTTTTCAACACTAACACAAGTGCGAAAAGTGGTTTTTCAACACTAACACAAGTGCGAAAAGTGGTTTTTCAACACTAACACAAGTGCGGAAAGTGTTTTTTCCACACTAATACAAGTGCAAAAGTGGTTTCCTGCACCAACACAAGTGCGAAAAGTGGTTTTTCAACACTAACACAAGTGCGAAAAGTGGTTTTTCAACACTAACATAAGTGCGAAAAGAGGTTTTTCAACACTAACACAAGTGCGAAAAGTGGTTTTTCCACACTAATACAAGTGCAAAAGTGGTTTCCTGCACCAACGCAAGTGCGAAAAGTGGTTTTTCAACACTAACACAACTGTGAAAAGTGGTTTTTCAACACTATCACAAGTGCAAAAAGTGTTTTTTCCACACTAATGCAAGTGCAAAAGTGGTTTCCTGCACCAACACAAGTGCGAAAAGTGGTTTTTCAACACTAACACAAGTGCGAAAAGTGGTTTTTCAACAATATCACAAGTGCAAAAAGTGGTTTTTCCACACTAATACAAGTGCAAAAGTGGTTTCCTGCACCAACACAAGTGCGAAAAGTGGTTTTTCAACACTAACACAAGTGCGAAAAGTGGTTTTTCAACACTAACACAAGTGCGAAAAGTGGTTTTTCAACACTAAAACAAGTGCAAAAAGTGTTTTTTCCACACTAATACAAGTGCAAAAGTGGTTTCCTGCACCAACACAAGTGCGAAAAGTGGTTTTTCAACACTAACACAAGTGCGAAAAGTGGTTTTTCAACACTAACACAAGTGCGAAAAGTGTTTTTTCCACACTAATACAAGTGCAAAAGTGGTTTCCTGCACCAACACAAGTGCGAAAAGTGGTTTTTCAACACTAACACAAGTGCGAAAAGTGGTTTTTCAACACTAACACAAGTGCGAAAAGTGGTTTTTCAACACTAACACAAGTGCGAAAAGTGTTTTTTCCACACTAATACAAGTGCAAAAGTGGTTTCCTGCACCAACACAAGTGCAAAATGTGGTTTTTCAACACTAACACAAGTGCGAAAAGTGGTTTTTCAACACTAACACAAGTGCGAAAAGTGTTTTTTCCACACTAATACAAGTGCAAAAGTGGTTTCCTGCACCAACACAAGTGCAAAATGTGGTTTTTCAACACTAACACAAGTGCGAAAAGTGGTTTTTCAACACTATCATAAGTGCAAAAAGTGTTTTTTCCACACTAATACAAGTGCAAAAGTGGTTTCCTACACCAACACAAGCGGGAAAAGTGGATTTTCAACACTAACACAAGTGCGAAAAGTGGGTTTTCAACACTAACACAAGTGCGAAAAGTGGTTTCCTTCAATAACACAAGTGGGAAAAGTGGATTTTCAACACTAACACAAGTGCGAAAAGTGGGTTTTCAACACTAACACAAGTGCAAAAAGTTGTTTCCTTCACCAACACCAGTGCAAAAAGTGGTTTTTCAACACTAATACAAGTGCGAAAAGTGGTTTTTCAACGCTAACAAAAGTGCGAAAAGTGGTTTTTCAACACTAACACAAGTGCAAAAAGTGTTTTTTCCACACTAATACAAGTGCAAAAGTGGTTTCCTGCACCAACACAAGTGCAAAAAGTGGTTTTTCAACACTAACACAAGTGCGAAAAGTGGTTTTCCAACACTAACACAAGTGCGAAAAGTGGTTTTTCAACACTAACACAAGTGCGAAAAGTGTTTTTTCCACACTAATACAAGTGCAAATGTGGTTTACTGCACCAACACAAGTGCGAAAAGTGGTTTTTCAACACCAACACAAGTGCGAAAAGTGTTTTTTCAACACTATCACAAGTGCGAAAAGGGGTTTTTCAACACTATCACAAGTGCAAAAAGTGTTTTTTCAACACTAACACAAGTGCGAAAAGTGGGTTTTCAACACTAACACAAGTGCGAAAAGTGGTTTCCTTCACCAACACCAGTGCGAAAAGTGGTTTTTCAACACTAACACAAGTGCGAAAAGTGGTTTTTCAACACTAACACAAGTGCCAAAAGTGTTTTCCTTCACTAACACAAGTGGGAAAAGTGGATTTGCAACACTATCACAAGTGCAAAAAGTGGGTTTTCAACACTAACACAAGTGCGAAAAGTGGTTTCCTTCACTAACACAAGTGCGAAAAGTGGTTTTTCAACACTAACACAAGTGCAAAAAGTGTTTTTTCCACACTAATACAAGTGCAAAAGTGGTTTCCTGCACCAACACAAGTGCAAAAAGTGGTTTTTCAACACTAACACAAGTGCGAAAAGTGGTTTTCCAACACTAACACAAGTGCGAAAAGTGGTTTTTCAACACTAACACAAGTGCGAAAAGTGTTTTTTCCACACTAATACAAGTGCAAATGTGGTTTACTGCACCAACACAAGTGCGAAAAGTGGTTTTTCAACACCAACACAAGTGCGAAAAGTGTTTTTTCAACACTATCACAAGTGCGAAAAGGGGTTTTTCAACACTATCACAAGTGCAAAAAGTGTTTTTTCAACACTAACACAAGTGCGAAAAGTGGGTTTTCAACACTAACACAAGTGCGAAAAGTGGTTTCCTTCACCAACACCAGTGCGAAAAGTGGTTTTTCAACACTAACACAAGTGCGAAAAGTGGTTTTTCAACACTAACACAAGTGCCAAAAGTGGTTTCCTTCACTAACACAAGTGGGAAAAGTGGATTTGCAACACTATCACAAGTGCAAAAAGTGGGTTTTCAACACTAACACAAGTGCGAAAAGTGGTTTCCTTCACTAACACAAGTGCGAAAAGTGGTTTTTCAACACTAACACAAGTGCGAAAAGTGGTTTTTCAACACTAACACAAGTGCGAAAAGTGCTTTCCTTCACTAACACATGTGCGAAAAGTGGGTTTTCAACACTAACACAAATGCGAAAAGTGGTTTTTCAACACTAACACAAGTGCGAAAAGTGGTTTTTCAACACTAACACAAGTGCGAAAAGTGGTTTTTCCACACTAACACAAGTGTGAAAAGTGGTTTCCTTCACTAACACCAGTGCGAAAAGTGGTTTTTCAACACTAACACAAGTGCGAAAAGTTGTTTTTCCACACTAACACAAGTGTGAAAAGTGGTTTCCTTCACTAACACCAGTGCGAAAAGTGGTTTTTCAACACTAACACAAGTGCGAAAAGTGGGTTTTCAACACTAACACAAGTGTGAAAAGTGGTTTCCTTCACTAACACCAGTGCGAAAAGTGGTTTTTCAACACTAACACAAGTGCGAAAAGTGGTTTCCTTCACCAACACCAGTGCGAAAAGTGGTTTTTCAACACTAACACAAGTGCGAAAAGTGGTTTTTCCACACTAATACAAGTGCAAAAGTGGTTTCCTGCACCAACACAAGTGCGAAAAGTGGTTTTTCAACACTAACACAAGTGCAAAAAGTGGTTTTAAGCACTAACAGGAGCGCGAAAAGTGGTTTTCAACACTAGCAGATGTGCTAAAAGTGGTTTTCAATGCCAGCACAAGTGTGGAAAGTGGTTTTGCAACACTAACACAAGTGCAAAAAGTGGTTTTCAACACTAGCAGTTGTGCTAAAAGTGGTTTTCAATGCCAGCACACGTGACAAAAGTGGTTCTGCAGCACAAGCTCTAGGCTGGAAAGTGGTTTTCAATGCCAGCACAAGTGCGAAAAGTGGTTTTGCAACACTAACACAAGTGCGAAAAGTCGTTTTGCAACACTAAGACAAATGCGAATTGTGGTTTTCAACACTAGCGCAAGTGTGAAAAGTTGATTTGCAACACTAACGCAAGTGTGATTAGTCATTTTGCAACATTAAAACAAGTGCGGTAAGTTGTTTTGAACGCCAGTACGAGTGCGGAAAGTGCTTTTTGCAACAACAACACAATTGCGAAAGTGGTTTTGCAACACTAACACAAGTGCGAAAGTGGTTTTGCAACACTAACACAAGTGTGAAAGTGCTTTTGCAACATGAGCACAAGTGGGGTAAGAGGTTTTGCAACACTAACCCAATTGCGATTTGTGGTTTTCAACACTGGCGTAAGTGCGAAAAGTGGTGTTGCAACAACAACACAAGTGTGAAAAGTGGTTTTGCAACACCAAGACAAATGCGAATTGTGGTTTTCAACACTAGCGCAAGTGTCAAAAGTGGATTTGCAACACTAACACAAGTGTGATTAGTTGTTTTGCAACACTAACACAAGTGCGTTTAGTTGTTTTAAACGCCAGTACGAGTGCGGAAAGTGCTATTTGCAACAACAACACAAGTGGGAAAGTGCTTTTGCAACACTAACACAAGTGTCAACGTGCTTTTGCAACACGAGCACAAGTGCAATAAGAGGTTTTTCAACACTAACACAAGTGCGAAAAGTGGTTTCCTTCACTAACACCAGTGTGAAAAGTGGATTTTCAACACTAACACAAGTGCGAAAAGTGGTTTTTCAACACTAACACAAGTGCGAAAAGTGGTTTCCTTCACTAACACAAGTGGGAAAAGTGGTTTTTCAACACCAACACAAGTGCGAAAAGTGGATTTTCAACACTAACACAAGTGCGAACAGTGGTTTTTCAACAATAACACAGGTGCAAAAAGTGGTTTTTCCACACTAATACAAGTGCAAAAGTGGTTTCCTGCACCAACACAAGTGCGATAAGTGGGTTTTCAACACTAACACAAGTGCGAAAAGTGGTTTTTCAACACTAACACAAGTGCGAAAAGTGGTTTCCTACACCAACACAAGCGGGAAAAGTGGATTTTCAACACTAACACAAGTGCGAAAAGTGGGTTTTCAACACTAACACAAGTGCGAAAAGTGGTTTCGTTCAATAACACAAGTGGGAAAAGTGGATTTTCAACACTAACACAAGTGCGAAAAGTGGGTTTTCAACACTAACGCAAGTGCAAAAAGTTGTTTCCTTCACCAACACCAGTGCAAAAAGTGGTTTTTCAACACTAATACAAGTGCGAAAAGTGGTTTTTCAACGCTAACACAAGTGCGAAAAGTGGTTTCCTTCACTAACACAAGTGGGAAAAGTGGATTTTCAACACTAACACAAGTGCGAAAAGTGGGTTTTCAACACTAACACAAGTACGAAAAGTGGTTTCCTTCACTAACACAAGTGCAAAAAGTGGTTTTTCAACACTAACACAAGTGCGAAAAGTGGTTTTTCAACACTAACACAAGTGCGAAAAGTGGTTTTTCAACACTAACACAAGTGCGAAAAGTGGTTTCCTTCACTAACACATGTGCGAAAAGTGGGTTTTCAACACTAACACAAGTGCGAAAAGGTGTTTCCTACACCAACACAAGTGGGAAGAGTGGATTTTCAACACTAACACAAGTGCGAAAAGTGGGTTTTCAACACTAACACAAGTGCGAAAAGTGGTTTCCTTCACTAACACAAGTGGGAAAAGTGGATTTTCAACACTAACACAAGTGCGAAAAGTGGGTTTTCAACACTAACACAAGTGCGAAAAGTGGTTTCCTTCACCAACACCAGTGCGAAAAGTGGTTTTTCAACACTAACACAAGTGCGAAAAGTGGTTTTTCAACACTAACACAAGTGCCAAAAGTGGTTTCCTTCACTAACACAAGTGGGAAAAGTGGATTTTCAACACTAACACAAGTGCGAAAAGTGGTTTCCTTCACCAACACCAGTGCGAAAAGTGGTTTTTCAACACTAACACAAGTGCGAAAAGTGGTTTTTCAACACTAACACAAGTGCGAAAAGTGGTTTCCTTCACTAACACAAGTGCGAAAAGTGGTTTTTCAACACTAACACAAGTGCAAAAAGTGGTTTTTCAACACTAACACAAGTGCGAAAAGTGGTTTTCCAACACTAACACAAGTGCGAAAAGTGGTTTTTCAACACTAACACAAGTGCGAAAAGTGTTTTTTCCACACTAATACAAGTGCAAATGTGGTTTACTGCACCAACACAAGTGCGAAAAGTGGTTTTTCAACACCAACACAAGTGCGAAAAGTGTTTTTTCAACACTATCACAAGTGCGAAAAGGGGTTTTTCAACACTATCACAAGTGCAAAAAGTGTTTTTTCCACACTAATACAAGTGCAACAATGGTTTCCTGCACCAACACAAGTGCGAAAAGTGGTTTTTCAACACTAACACAAGTGCGAAAAGTGGTTTTTCAACACTATCATAAGTGCAAAAAGTGTTTTTTCCACACTAATACAAGTGCAAAAGTGGTTTCCTGCACCAACACAAGTGTGAAAAGTGGTTTTTCAACACTAACACAAGTGCGAAAAGTGGTTTTTCAACAATATCACAAGTGCGAAAAGTGGTTTTTCAACACTAACACAAGTGCAAAAAGTGTTTTTTCAACACTAACACAAGTGCAAAAAGTGTTTTTTCCACACTAATACAAGTGCAAAAGTGGTTTCCTGCACCAACACAAGTGCGAAAAGTGGTTTTTCAACACTAACACAAGTGTGATTAGTTGTTTTGCAACACTAACACAAGTGCGTTTAGTTGTTTTAAACGCCAGTACGAGTGCGGAAAGTGCTATTTGCAACAACAACACAAGTGGGAAAGTGCTTTTGCAACACTAACACAAGTGTCAACGTGCTTTTGCAACACGAGCACAAGTGCAATAAGAGGTTTTTCAACACTAACACAAGTGCGAAAAGTGGTTTCCTTCACTAACACCAGTGTGAAAAGTGGATTTTCAACACTAACACAAGTGCGAAAAGTGGTTTTTCAACACTAACACAAGTGCGAAAAGTGGTTTCCTTCACTAACACAAGTGGGAAAAGTGGTTTTTCAACACCAACACAAGTGCGAAAAGTGGATTTTCAACACTAACACAAGTGCGAACAGTGGTTTTTCAACAATAACACAGGTGCAAAAAGTGGTTTTTCCACACTAATACAAGTGCAAAAGTGGTTTCCTGCACCAACACAAGTGCGATAAGTGGGTTTTCAACACTAACACAAGTGCGAAAAGTGGTTTTTCAACACTAACACAAGTGCGAAAATTGGTTTCCTTCACTAACACAAGTGCGAAAAGTGGTTTTTCAACACTAACACAAGTGCAAAAAGTGGTTTTTCCACACTAATGCAAGTGCAAAAGTGGTTTCCTGCACCAACACAAGTGCGAAAAGTGGTTTTTCAACACTAACACAAGTGCGAAAAGTGGTTTTTCAACAATATCACAAGTGCAAAAAGTGGTTTTTCCACACTAATACAAGTGCAAAAGTGGTTTCCTGCACCAACACAAGTGCGAAAAGTGGTTTTTCAACACTAACACAAGTGCAAAAAGTGGTTTTTCAACACTAACACAAGTGCGAAAAGTGGTTTTTCAACACTAAAACAAGTGCAAAAAGTGTTTTTTCCACACTAATACAAGTGCAAAAGTGGTTTCCTGCACCAACACAAGTGCGAAAAGTGGTTTTTCAACACTAACACAAGTGCGAAAAGTGGTTTTTCAACACTAACACAAGTGCGAAAAGTGTTTTTTCCACACTAATACAAGTGCATAAGTGGTTTCCTGCACCAACACAAGTGCGAAAAGTGGTTTTTCAACACTAACACAAGTGCGAAAAGTGGTTTTTCAACACTAACACAAGTGCGAAAAGTGGTTTTTCAACACTAACACAAGTGCGAAAAGTGTTTTTTCCACACTAATACAAGTGCAAAAGTGGTTTCCTGCACCAACACAAGTGCAAAATGTGGTTTTTCAACACTAACACAAGTGCGAAAAGTGGTTTTTCAACACTATCATAAGTGCAAAAAGTGTTTTTTCCACAGTAATACAAGTGCAAAAGTGGTTTCCTGCACCAACACAAGTGCGAAAAGTGGTTTTTCAACACTAACACAAGTGCAAAAAGTGGTTTTTCAACACTAACACAAGTGCGAAAAGTGGTTTTTCAACACTAACACAAGTGCAAAAAGTGGTTTTTCAACACTAACACAAGTGCGAAAAGTGGTTTTTCAACACTAACAAAAGTGCGAAAAGTGGTTTTTCAACACTATCATAAGTGCAAAAAGTGTTTTTTCCACACTAATACAAGTGCAAAAGTGGTTTCCTGCACCAACACAAGTGCAAAAAGTGGTTTTTCAACACTAACACAAGTGCGAAACGTGGTTTTCCAACACTAACACAAGTGCGAAAAGTGGTTTTTCAACACTAACACAAGTGCGAAAAGTGTTTTTTCCACACTAATACAAGTGCAAATGTGGTTTACTGCACCAACACAAGTGCGAAAAGTGGTTTTTCAACACCAACACAAGTGCGAAAAGTGTTTTTTCAACACTATCACAAGTGCGAAAAGGGGTTTTTCAACACTATCACAAGTGCAAAAAGTGTTTTTTCAACACTAACACAAGTGCGAAAAGTGGGTTTTCAACACTAACACAAGTGCGAAAAGTGGTTTCCTTCACCAACACCAGTGCGAAAAGTGGTTTTTCAACACTAACACAAGTGCGAAAAGTGGTTTTTCAACACTAACACAAGTGCCAAATGTGGTTTCCTTCACTAACACAAGTGGGAAAAGTGGATTTGCAACACTATCACAAGTGCAAAAAGTGGGTTTTCAACACTAACACAAGTGCGAAAAGTGGTTTCCTTCACTAACACAAGTGCGAAAAGTGGTTTTTCAACACTAACACAAGTGCGAAAAGTGGTTTTTCAACACTAACACAAGTGCGAAAAGTGGTTTCCTTCACTAACACATGTGCGAAAAGTGGGTTTTCAACACTAACACAAATGCGAAAAGTGGTTTTTCAACACTAACACAAGTGCGAAAAGTGGTTTTTCAACACTAACACAAGTGCGAAAAGTGGTTTTTCCACACTAACACAAGTGTGAAAAGTGGTTTCCTTCACTAACACCAGTGCGAAAAGTGGTTTTTCAACACTAACACAAGTGCGAAAAGTTGTTTTTCCACACTAACACAAGTGTGAAAAGTGGTTTCCTTCACTAACACCAGTGCGAAAAGTGGTTTTTCAACACTAACACAAGTGCGAAAAGTGGGTTTTCAACACTAACACAAGTGTGAAAAGTGGTTTCCTTCACTAACACCAGTGCGAAAAGTGGTTTTTCAACACTAACACAAGTGCGAAAAGTGGTTTCCTTCACCAACACCAGTGCGAAAAGTGGTTTTTCAACACTAACACAAGTGCGAAAAGTGGTTTTTCCACACTAATACAAGTGCAAAAGTGGTTTCCTGCACCAACACAAGTGCGAAAAGTGGTTTTTCAACACTAACACAAGTGCAAAAAGTGGTTTTAAGCACTAACAGGAGCGCGAAAAGTGGTTTTCAACACTAGCAGATGTGCTAAAAGTGGTTTTCAATGCCAGCACAAGTGTGGAAAGTGGTTTTGCAACACTAACACAAGTGCAAAAAGTGGTTTTCAACACTAGCAGTTGTGCTAAAAGTGGTTTTCAATGCCAGCACACGTGACAAAAGTGGTTCTGCAGCACAAGCTCTAGGCTGGAAAGTGGTTTTCAATGCCAGCACAAGTGCGAAAAGTGGTTTTGCAACACGAACACAAGTGCGAAAAGTCGTTTTGCAACACTAAGACAAATGCGAATTGTGGTTTTCAACACTAGCGCAAGTGTGAAAAGTTGATTTGCAACACTAACGCAAGTGTGATTAGTCATTTTGCAACACTAAAACAAGTGCGGTAAGTTGTTTTGAACGCCAGTACGAGTGCGGAAAGTGCTTTTTGCAACAACAACACAATTGCGAAAGTGGTTTTGCAACACTAACACAAGTGCGAAAGTGGTTTTGCAACACTAACACAAGTGTGAAAGTACTTTTGCAACATGAGCACAAGTGGGGTAAGAGGTTTTGCAACACTAACCCAATTGCGATTTGTGGTTTTCAACACTGGCGTAAGTGCGAAAAGTGGTGTTGCAACAACAACACAAGTGTGAAAAGTGGTTTTGCAACACCAAGACAAATGCGAATTGTGGTTTTCAACACTAGCGCAAGTGTCAAAAGTGGATTTGCAACACTAACACAAGTGTGATTAGTTGTTTTGCAACACTAACACAAGTGCGTTTAGTTGTTTTAAACGCCAGTACGAGTGCGGAAAGTGCTATTTGCAACAACAACACAAGTGGGAAAGTGCTTTTGCAACACTAACACAAGTGTCAACGTGCTTTTGCAACACGAGCACAAGTGCAATAAGAGGTTTTTCAACACTAACACAAGTGCGAAAAGTGGTTTCCTTCACTAACACCAGTGTGAAAAGTGGATTTTCAACACTAACACAAGTGCGAAAAGTGGTTTTTCAACACTAACACAAGTGCGAAAAGTGGTTTCCTTCACTAACACAAGTGGGAAAAGTGGTTATTCAACACCAACACAAGTGCGAAAAGTGGATTTTCAACACTAACACAAGTGCGAACAGTGGTTTTCAAACAATAACACAGGTGCAAAAAGTGGTTTTTCCACACTAATACAAGTGCAAAAGTGGTTTCCTGCACCAACACAAGTGCGATAAGTGGGTTTTCAACACTAACACAAGTGCGAAAAGTGGTTTTTCAACACTAACACAAGTGCGAAAAGTGGTTTCCTACACCAACACAAGCGGGAAAAGTGGATTTTCAACACTAACACAAGTGCGAAAAGTGGGTTTTCAACACTAACACAAGTGCGAAAAGTGGTTTCCTTCAATAACACAAGAGGGAAAAGTGGATTTTCAACACTAACACAAGTGCGAAAAGTGGGTTTTCAACACTAACACAAGTGCAAAAAGTTGTTTCCTTCACCAACACCAGTGCAAAAAGTGGTTTTTCAACACTAATACAAGTGCGAAAAGTGGTTTTTCAACGCTAACACAAGTGCGAAAAGTGGTTTCCTTCACTAACACAAGTGGGAAAAGTGGATTTTCAACACTAACACAAGTGCGAAAAGTGGGTTTTCAACACTAACACAAGTACGAAAAGTGGTTTCCTTCACTAACACAAGTGCAAAAAGTGGTTTTTCAACACTAACACAAGTGCGAAAAGTGGTTTTTCAACACTAACACAAGTGCGAAAAGTGGTTTTTCAACACTAACACAAGTGCGAAAAGTGGTTTCCTTCACTAACACATGTGCGAAAAGTGGGTTTTCAACACTAACACAAGTGCGAAAAGGTGTTTCCTACACCAACACAAGTGGGAAGAGTGGATTTTCAACACTAACACAAGTGCGAAAAGTGGATTTTCAACACTAACACAAGTGCGAAAAGTGGTTTCCTTCACTAACACAAGTGGGAAAAGTGGATTTTCAACACTAACACAAGTGCGAAAAGTGGGTTTTCAACACTAACACAAGTGCGAAAAGTGGTTTCCTTCACCAACACCAGTGCGAAAAGTGGTTTTTCAACACTAACACAAGTGCGAAAAGTGGTTTTTCAACACTAACACAAGTGCCAAAAGTGGTTTCCTTCACTAACACAAGTGGGAAAAGTGGATTTTCAACACTAACACAAGTGCGAAAAGTGGTTTCCTTCACCAACACCAGTGCGAAAAGTGGTTTTTCAACACTAACACAAGTGCGAAAAGTGGTTTTTCAACACTAACACAAGTGCGAAAAGTGGTTTCCTTCACTAACACAAGTGCGAAAAGTGGTTTTTCAACACTAACACAAGTGCAAAAAGTGGTTTTTCCACACTAATGCAAGTGCAAAAGTGGTTTCCTGCACCAACACAAGTGCGAAAAGTGGTTTTTCAACACTAACACAAGTGCGAAAAGTGGTTTTTCAACAATATCACAAGTGCAAAAAGTGGTTTTTCCACACTAATACAAGTGCAAAAGTGGTTTCCTGCACCAACACAAGTGCGAAAAGTGGTTTTTCAACACTAACACAAGTGCAAAAAGTAGTTTTTCAACACTAACACAAGTGCGAAAAGTGGTTTTTCAACACTAAAACAAGTGCAAAAAGTGTTTTTTCCACACTAATACAAGTGCAAAAGTGGTTTCCTGCACCAACACAAGTGCGAAAAGTGGTTTTTCAACACTAACACAAGTGCGAAAAGTGGTTTTTCAACACTAACGCAAGTGCGAAAAGTGTTTTTTCCACACTAATACAAGTGCAAAAGTGGTTTCCTGCACCAACACAAGTGCGAAAAGTGGTTTTTCAACACTAACACAAGTGCGAAAAGTGGTTTTTCAACACTAACACAAGTGCGAAAAGTGGTTTTTCAACACTAACACAAGTGCGAAAAGTGTTTTTTCCACACTAATACAAGTGCAAAAGTGGTTTCCTGCACCAACACAAGTGCAAAATGTGGTTTTTCAACACTAACACAAGTGCGAAAAGTGGTTTTTCAACACTATCATAAGTGCAAAAAGTGTTTTTTCCACACTAATACAAGTGCAAAAGTGGTTTCCTGCACCAACACAAGTGCGAAAAGTGGTTTTTCAACACTAACACAAGTGCAAAAAGTGGTTTTTCAACACTAACACAAGTGCGAAAAGTGGTTTTCCAACACTAACAAAAGTGCGAAAAGTGGTTTTTCAACACTAACACAAGTGCAAAAAGTGTTTTTTCCACACTAATACAAGTGCAAAAGTGGTTTCCTGCACCAACACAAGTGCAAAAAGTGGTTTTTCAACACTAACACAAGTGCGAAAAGTGGTTTTCCAACACTAACACAAGTGCGAAAAGTGGTTTTTCAACACTAACACAAGTGCGAAAAGTGTTTTTTCCACACTAATACAAGTGCAAATGTGGTTTACTGCACCAACACAAGTGCGAAAAGTGGTTTTTCAACACCAACACAAGTGCGAAAAGTGTTTTTTCAACACTATCACAAGTGCGAAAAGGGGTTTTTCAACACTATCACAAGTGCAAAAAGTGTTTTTTCAACACTAACACAAGTGCGAAAAGTGGGTTTTCAACACTAACACAAGTGCGAAAAGTGGTTTCCTTCACCAACACCAGTGCGGAAAGTGGTTTTTCAACACTAACACAAGTGCGAAAAGTGGGTTTTCAACACTAACACAAGTGCCAAAAGTGGTTTCCTTCACTAACACAAGTGGGAAAAGTGGATTTGCAACACTATCACAAGTGCAAAAAGTGGGTTTTCAACACTAACACAAGTGCGAAAAGTGGTTTCCTTCACTAACACAAGTGCGAAAAGTGGTTTTTCAACACTAACACAAGTGCGAAAAGTGGTTTTTCAACACTAACACAAGTGCGAAAAGTGGTTTCCTTCACTAACACATGTGCGAAAAGTGGGTTTTCAACACTAACACAAATGCGAAAAGTGGTTTTTCAACACTAACACAAGTGCGAAAAGTGGTTTTTCAACACTAACACAAGTGCGAAAAGTGGTTTTTCCACACTAACACAAGTGTGAAAAGTGGTTTCCTTCACTAACACCAGTGCGAAAAGTGGTTTTTCAACACTAACACAAGTGCGAAAAGTTGTTTTTCCACACTAACACAAGTGTGAAAAGTGGTTTCCTTCACTAACACCAGTGCGAAAAGTGGTTTTTCAACACTAACACAAGTGCGAAAAGTGGGTTTTCAACACTAACACAAGTGTGAAAAGTGGTTTCCTTCACTAACACCAGTGCGAAAAGTGGTTTTTCAACACTAACACAAGTGCGAAAAGTGGTTTCCTTCACCAACACCAGTGCGAAAAGTGGTTTTTCAACACTAACACAAGTGCGAAAAGTGGTTTTTGCACACTAATACAAGTGCAAAAGTGGTTTCCTGCACCAACACAAGTGCGAAAAGTGGTTTTTCAACACTAACACAAGTGCAAAAAGTGGTTTTAAGCACTAACAGGAGCGCGAAAAGTGGTTTTCAACACTAGCAGATGTGCTAAAAGTGGTTTTCAATGCCAGCACAAGTGTGGAAAGTGGTTTTGCAACACTAACACAAGTGCAAAAAGTGGTTTTCAACACTAGCAGTTGTGCTAAAAGTGGTTTTCAATGCCAGCACATGTGACAAAAGTGGTTCTGCAGCACAAGCTCTAGGCTGGAAAGTGGTTTTCAATGCCAGCACAAGTGCGAAAAGTGGTTTTGCAACACTAACACAAGTGCGAAAAGTCGTTTTGCAACACTAAGACAAATGCGAATTGTGGTTTTCAACACTAGCGCAAGTGTGAAAAGTTGATTTGCAACACTAACGCAAGTGTGATTAGTCATTTTGCAACACTAAAACAAGTGCGGTAAGTTGTTTTGAACGCCAGTACGAGTGCGGAAAGTGCTTTTTGCAACAACAACACAATTGCGAAAGTGGTTTTGCAACACTAACACAAGTGCGAAAGTGGTTTTGCAACACTAACACAAGTGTGAAAGTGCTTTTGCAACATGAGCACAAGTGGGGTAAGAGGTTTTGCAACACTAACCCAATTGCGATTTGTGGTTTTCAACACTGGCGTAAGTGCGAAAAGTGGTGTTGCAACAACAACACAAGTGTGAAAAGTGGTTTTGCAACACCAAGACAAATGCGAATTGTGGTTTTCAACACTAGCGCAAGTGTCAAAAGTGGATTTGCAACACTAACACAAGTGTGATTCGTTGTTTTGCAACACTAACACAAGTGCGTTTAGTTGTTTTAAACGCCAGTACGAGTGCGGAAAGTGCTATTTGCAACAACAACACAAGTGGGAAAGTGCTTTTGCAACACTAACACAAGTGTCAACGTGCTTTTGCAACACGAGCACAAGTGCAATAAGAGGTTTTTCAACACTAACACAAGTGCGAAAAGTGGTTTCCTTCACTAACACCAGTGTGAAAAGTGGATTTTCAACACTAACACAAGTGCGAAAAGTGGTTTTTCAACACTAACACAAGTGCGAAAAGTGGTTTCCTTCACTAACACAAGTGGGAAAAGTGGTTTTTCAACACCAACACAAGTGCGAAAAGTGGATTTTCAACACTAACACAAGTGCGAACAGTGGTTTTTCAACAATAACACAGGTGCAAAAAGTGGTTTTTCCACACTAATACAAGTGCAAAAGTGGTTTCCTGCACCAACACAAGTGCGATAAGTGGGTTTTCAACACTAACACAAGTGCGAAAAGTGGTTTTTCAACACTAACACAAGTGCGAAAAGTGGTTTCCTACACCAACACAAGCGGGAAAAGTGGATTTTCAACACTAACACAAGTGCAAAAAGTGGGTTTTCAACACTAACACAAGTGCGAAAAGTGGTTTCCTTCAATAACACAAGTGGGAAAAGTGGATTTTCAACACTAACACAAGTGCGAAAAGTGGGTTTTCAACACTAACACAAGTGCAAAAAGTTGTTTCCTTCACCAACACCAGTGCAAAAAGTGGTTTTTCAACACTAATACAAGTGCGAAAAGTGGTTTTTCAACGCTAACACAAGTGCGAAAAGTGGTTTCCTTCACTAACACAAGTGGGAAAAGTGGATTTTCAACACTAACACAAGTGCGAAAAGTGGGTTTTCAACACTAACACAAGTACGAAAAGTGGTTTCCTTCACTAACACAAGTGCAAAAAGTGGTTTTTCAACACTAACACAAGTGCGAAAAGTGGTTTTTCAACACTAACACAAGTGCGAAAAGTGGTTTTTCAACACTAACACAAGTGCGAAAAGTGGTTTCCTTCACTAACACATGTGCGAAAAGTGGGTTTTCAACACTAACACAAGTGCGAAAAGGTGTTTCCTACACCAACACAAGTGGGAAGAGTGGATTTTCAACACTAACACAAGTGCGAAAAGTGGATTTTCAACACTAACACAAGTGCGAAAAGTGGTTTCCTTCACTAACACAAGTGGGAAAAGTGGATTTTCAACACTAACACAAGTGCGAAAAGTGGGTTTTCATCACTAACACAAGTGCGAAAAGTGGTTTCCTTCACCAACACCAGTGCGAAAAGTGGTTTTTCAACACTAACACAAGTGCGAAAAGTGGTTTTTCAACACTAACACAAGTGCCAAAAGTGGTTTCCTTCACTAACACAAGTGGGAAAAGTGGATTTTCAACACTAACACAAGTGCGAAAAGTGGTTTCCTTCACCAACACCAGTGCGAAAAGTGGTTTTTCAACACTAACACAAGTGCGAAAAGTGGTTTTTCAACACTAACACAAGTGCGAAAAGTGGTTTCCTTCACTAACACAAGTGCGAAAAGTGGTTTTTCAACACTAACACAAGTGCAAAAAGTGGTTTTTCAACACTAACACAAGTGCGAAAAGTGGTTTTCCAACACTAACACAAGTGCGAAAAGTGGTTTTTCAACACTAACACAAGTGCGAAAAGTGTTTTTTCCACACTAATACAAGTGCAAATGTGGTTTACTGCACCAACACAAGTGCGAAAAGTGGTTTTTCAACACCAACACAAGTGCGAAAAGTGTTTTTTCAACACTATCACAAGTGCGAAAAGGGGTTTTTCAACACTATCACAAGTGCAAAAAGTGTTTTTTCCACACTAATACAAGTGCAACAATGGTTTCCTGCACCAACACAAGTGCGAAAAGTGGTTTTTCAACACTAACACAAGTGCGAAAAGTGGTTTTTCAACACTATCATAAGTGCAAAAAGTGTTTTTTCCACACTAATACAAGTGCAAAAGTGGTTTCCTGCACCAACACAAGTGCGAAAAGTGGTTTTTCAACACTAACACAAGTGCGAAAAGTGGTTTTTCAACAATATCACAAGTGCGAAAAGTGGTATTTCAACACTAACACAAGTGCAAAAAGTGTTTTTTCAACACTAACACAAGTGCAAAAAGTGTTTTTTCCACACTAATACAAGTGCAAAAGTGGTTTCCTGCACCAACACAAGTGCGAAAAGTGGTTTTTCAACACTAACACAAGTGCGAAAAGTGGTTTTTCAACACTAACACAAGTGCGAAAAGTGGTTTTCCAACACTAACACAAGTGCGAAAAGTGGTTTTTCAACACTAACACAAGTGCGGAAAGTGGTTTTTCCACACTAATACAAGTGCAAAAGTGGTTTCCTGCACCAACGCAAGTGCGAAAAGTGGTTTTTCAACACTAACACAAGTGCGAAAAGTGGTTTTTCAACACTAATACAAGTGCAAAAGTGGTTTCCTGCACCAACACAAGTGCGAAAAGTGGTTTTTCAACACTAACACAAGTGCGAAAATGGTTTTTCAACAATATCACAAGTGCAAAAAGTGTTTTTTCCACACTAATACAAGTGCAAAAGTGGTTTCCTGCACCCACACATGTGCGAAAAGTGGTTTTTCAACACTAACACAAGTGCGAAAAGTGGTTTTTCAACACTATCACAAGTGCAAAAAGTGTTTTTCCACACTAATACAAGTGCAAAAGTGGTTTTTCAACACTAACACAAGTGCGAAAAGTGGTTTTTCAACACTAACACAAGTGCGAAAAGTGGTTTTTCGACACTAACACAAGTGCGGAAAGTGTTTTTTCCACACTAATACAAGTGCAAAAGTGGTTTCCTGCACCAACACAAGTGCGAAAAGTGGTTTTTCAACACTAACACAAGTGCGAAAAGTGGTTTTTCAACACTAACATAAGTGCGAAAAGAGGTTTTTCAACACTAACACAAGTGCGAAAAGTGGTTTTTCCACACTAATACAAGTGCAAAAGTGGTTTCCTGCACCAACGCAAGTGCGAAAAGTGGTTTTTCAACACTAACACAACTGTGAAAAGTGGTTTTTCAACACTATCACAAGTGCAAAAAGTGTTTTTTCCACACTAATGCAAGTGCAAAAGTGGTTTCCTGCACCAACACAAGTGCGAAAAGTGGTTTTTCAACACTAACACAAGTGCGAAAAGTGGTTTTTCAACAATATCACAAGTGCAAAAAGTGGTTTTTCCACACTAATACAAGTGCAAAAGTGGTTTCCTGCACCTACACAAGTGCGAAAAGTGGTTTTTCAACACTAACACAAGTGCGAAAAGTGGTTTTTCAACACTAACACAAGTGCGAAAAGTGGTTTTTCAACACTAAAACAAGTGCAAAAAGTGTTTTTTCCACACTAATACAAGTGCAAAAGTGGTTTCCTGCACCAACACAAGTGCGAAAAGTGGTTTTTCAACACTAACACAAGTGCGAAAAGTGGTTTTTCAACACTAACACAAGTGCGAAAAGTGTTTTTTCCACACTAATACAAGTGCAAAAGTGGTTTCCTGCACCAACACAAGTGCGAAAAGTGGTTTTTCAACACTAACACAAGTGCGAAAAGTGGTTTTTCAACACTAACACAAGTGCGAAAAGTGGTTTTTCAACACTAACACAAGTGCGAAAAGTGTTTTTTCCACACTAATACAAGTGCAAAAGTGGTTTCCTGCACCAACACAAGTGCAAAATGTGGTTTTTCAACACTAACACAAGTGCGAAAAGTGGTTTTTCAACACTATCATAAGTGCAAAAAGTGTTTTTTCCACACTAATACAAGTGCAAAAGTGGTTTCCTGCACCAACACAAGTGCGAAAAGTGGTTTTTCAACACTAACACAAGTGCAAAAAGTGGTTTTTCAACACTAACACAAGTGCGAAAAGTGGTTTTTCAACACTAACAAAAGTGCGAAAAGTGGTTTTTCAACACTAACACAAGTGCAAAAAGTGTTTTTTCCACACTAATACAAGTGCAAAAGTGGTTTCCTGCACCAACACAAGTGCAAAAAGTGGTTTTTCAACACTAACACAAGTGCGAAAAGTGGTTTTCCAACACTAACACAAGTGCGAAAAGTGGTTTTTCAACACTAACACAAGTGCGAAAAGTGTTTTTTCCACACTAATACAAGTGCAAATGTGGTTTACTGCACCAACACAAGTGCGAAAAGTGGTTTTTCAACACCAACACAAGTGCGAAAAGTGTTATTTCAACACTATCACAAGTGCGAAAAGGGGTTTTTCAACACTATCACAAGTGCAAAAAGTGTTTTTTCAACACTAACACAAGTGCGAAAAGTGGGTTTTCAACACTAACACAAGTGCGAAAAGTGGTTTCCTTCACCAACACCAGTGCGAAAAGTGGTTTTTCAACACTAACACAAGTGCGAAAAGTGGTTTTTCAACACTAACACAAGTGCCAAAAGTGGTTTCCTTCACTAACACAAGTGGGAAAAGTGGATTTGCAACACTATCACAAGTGCAAAAAGTGGGTTTTCAACACTAACACAAGTGCGAAAAGTGGTTTCCTTCACTAACACAAGTGCGAAAAGTGGTTTTTCAACACTAACACAAGTGCGAAAAGTGGTTTTTCAACACTAACACAAGTGCGAAAAGTGGTTTCCTTCACTAACACATGTGCGAAAAGTGGGTTTTCAACACTAACACAAATGCGAAAAGTGGTTTTTCAACACTAACACAAGTGCGAAAAGTGGTTTTTCAACACTAACACAAGTGCGAAAAGTGGTTTTTCCACACTAACACAAGTGTGAAAAGTGGTTTCCTTCACTAACACCAGTGCGAAAAGTGGTTTTTCAACACTAACACAAGTGCAAAAAGTTGTTTTTCCACACTAACACAAGTGTGAAAAGTGGTTTCCTTCACTAACACCAGTGCGAAAAGTGGTTTTTCAACACTAACACAAGTGCGAAAAGTGGGTTTTCAACACTAACACAAGTGTGAAAAGTGGTTTCCTTCACTAACACCAGTGCGAAAAGTGGTTTTTCAACACTAACACAAGTGCGAAAAGTGGTTTCCTTCACCAACACCAGTGCGAAAAGTGGTTTTTCAACACTAACACAAGTGCGAAAAGTGGTTTTTCCACACTAATACAAGTGCAAAAGTGGTTTCCTGCACCAACACAAGTGCGAAAAGTGGTTTTTCAACACTAACACAAGTGCAAAAAGTGGTTTTAAGCACTAACAGGAGCGCGAAAAGTGGTTTTCAACACTAGCAGATGTGCTAAAAGTGGTTTTCAATGCCAGCACAAGTGTGGAAAGTGGTTTTGCAACACTAACACAAGTGCAAAAAGTGGTTTTCAACACTAGCAGTTGTGCTGAAAGTGGTTTTCAATGCCAGCACACGTGACAAAAGTGGTTCTGCAGCACAAGCTCTAGGCTGGAAAGTGGTTTTCAATGCCAGCACAAGTGCGAAAAGTGGTTTTGCAACACTAACACAAGTGCGAAAAGTCGTTTTGCAACACTAAGACAAATGCGAATTGTGGTTTTCAACACTAGCGCAAGTGTGAAAAGTTGATTTGCAACACTAACGCAAGTGTGATTAGTCATTTTGCAACACTAAAACAAGTGCGGTAAGTTGTTTTGAACGCCAGTACGAGTGCGGAAAGTGCTTTTTGCAACAACAACACAATTGCGAAAGTGGTTTTGCAACACTAACACAAGTGCGAAAGTGGTTTTGCAACACTAACACAAGTGTGAAAGTGCTTTTGCAACATGAGCACAAGTGGGGTAAGAGGTTTTGCAACACTAACCCAATTGCGATTTGTGGATTTCAACACTGGCGTAAGTGCGAAAAGTGGTGTTGCAACAACAACACAAGTGTGAAAAGTGGTTTTGCAACACCAAGACAAATGCGAATTGTGGTTTTCAACACTAGCACAAGTGTCAAAAGTGGATTTGCAACACTAACACAAGTGTGATTAGTTGTCTTGCAACACTAACACAAGTGCGTTTAGTTGTTTTAAACGCCAGTACGAGTGCGGAAAGTGCTATTTGCAACAACAACACAAGTGGGAAAGTGCTTTTGCAACAATAACACAAGTGTCAACGTGCTTTTGCAACACGAGCACAAGTGCAATAAGAGGTTTTTCAACACTAACACAAGTGCGAAAAGTGGTTTCCTTCACTAACACCAGTGTGAAAAGTGGATTTTCAACACTAACACAAGTGCGAAAAGTGGTTTTTCAACACTAACACAAGTGCGAAAAGTGGTTTCCTTCACTAACACAAGTGGGAAAAGTGGTTTTTCAACACCAACACAAGTGCGAAAAGTGGATTTTCAACACTAAGACAAGTGCGAACAGTGGTTTTTCAACAATAACACAGGTGCAAAAAGTGGTTTTTCCACACTAATACAAGTGCAAAAGTGGTTTCCTGCACCAACACAAGTGCGATAAGTGGGTTTTCAACACTAACACAAGTGCGAAAAGTGGTTTTTCAACACTAACACAAGTGCGAAAAGTGGTTTCCTACACCAACACAAGCGGGAAAAGTGGATTTTCAACACTAACACAAGTGCGAAAAGTGGGTTTTCAACACTAACACAAGTGCGAAAAGTGGTTTCCTTCAATAACACAAGTGGGAAAAGTGGATTTTCAACACTAACACAAGTGCGAAAAGTGGGTTTTCAACACTAACACAAGTGCAAAAAGTTGTTTCCTTCACCAACACCAGTGCAAAAAGTGGTTTTTCAACCCTAATACAAGTGCGAAAAGTGGTTTTTCAACGCTAACACAAGTGCGAAAAGTGGTTTCCTTCACTAACACAAGTGGGAAAAGTGGATTTTCAACACTAACACAAGTGCGAAAAGTGGGTTTTCAACACTAACACAAGTACGAAAAGTGGTTTCCTTCACTAACACAAGTGCAAAAAGTGGTTTTTCAACACTAACACAAGTGCGAAAAGTGGTTTTTCAACACTAACACAAGTGCGAAAAGTGGTTTTTCAACACTAACACAAGTGCGAAAAGTGGTTTCCTTCACTAACACATGTGCGAAAAGTGGGTTTTCAACACTAACACAAGTGCGAAAAGGTGTTTCCTACACCAACACAAGTGGGAAGAGTGGATTTTCAACACTAACACAAGTGCGAAAAGTGGGTTTTCAACACTAACACAAGTGCGAAAAGTGGTTTCCTTCACTAACACAAGTGGGAAAAGTGGATTTTCAACACTAACACAAGTGCGAAAACTGGGTTTTCAACACTAACACAAGTGCGAAAAGTGGTTTCCTTCACCAACACCAGTGCGAAAAGTGGTTTTTCAACACTAACACAAGTGCGAAAAGTGGTTTTTCAACACTAACACAAGTGCCAAAAGTGGTTTCCTTCACTAACACAAGTGGGAAAAGTGGATTTTCAACACTAACACAAGTGCGAAAAGTGGTTTCCTTCACCAACACCAGTGCGAAAAGTGGTTTTTCAACACTAACACAAGTGCGAAAAGTGGTTTTTCAACACTAACACAAGTGCGAAAAGTGGTTTCCTTCACTAACACAAGTGCGAAAAGTGGTTTTTCAACACTAACACAAGTGCAAAAAGTGGTTTTTCAACACTAACACAAGTGCGAAAAGTGGTTTTCCAACACTAACACAAGTGCGAAAAGTGGTTTTTCAACACTAACACAAGTGCGAAAAGTGTTTTTTCCACACTAATACAAGTGCAAATGTGGTTTACTGCACCAACACAAGTGCGAAAAGTGGTTTTTCAACACCAACACAAGTGCGAAAAGTGTTTTTTCAACACTATCACAAGTGCGAAAAGGGGTTTTTCAACACTATCACAAGTGCAAAAAGTGTTTTTTCCACACTAATACAAGTGCAACAATGGTTTCCTGCACCAACACAAGTGCGAAAAGTGGTTTTTCAACACTAACACAAGTGCGAAAAGTGGTTTTTCAACACTATCATAAGTGCAAAAAGTGTTTTTTCCACACTAATACAAGTGCAAAAGTGGTTTCCTGCACCAACACAAGTGCGAAAAGTGGTTTTTCAACACTAACACAAGTGCGAAAAGTGGTTTTTCAACAATATCACAAGTGCGAAAAGTGGTTTTTCAACACTAACACAAGTGCAAAAAGTGTTTTTTCAACACTAACACAAGTGCAAAAAGTGTTTTTTCCACACTAATACAAGTGCAAAAGTGGTTTCCTGCACCAACACAAGTGCGAAAAGTGGTTTTTCAACACTAACACAAGTGCGAAAAGTGGTTTTTCAACACTAACACAAGTGCGAAAAGTGGTTTTCCAACACTAACACAAGTGCGAAAAGTGGTTTTTCAACACTAACTCAAGTGCGGAAAGTGGTTTTTCCACACTAATACAAGTGCAAAAAGTGTTTTTTCCACACTAATACAAGTGCAAAAGTGGTTTCCTGCACCAACACAAGTGCGAAAAGTGGTTTTTCAACACTAACACAAGTGCGAAAATGGTTTTTCAACAATATCACAAGTGCAAAAAGTGTTTTTTCCACACTAATACAAGTGCAAAAGTGGTTTCCTGCACCCACACATGTGCGAAAAGTGGTTTTTCAACACTAACACAAGTGCGAAAAGTGGTTTTTCAACACTATCACAAGTGCAAAAAGTGTTTTTCCACACTAATACAAGTGCAAAAGTGGTTTTTCAACACTAACACAAGTGCGAAAAGTGGTTTTTCAACACTAACACAAGTGCGAAAAGTGGTTTTTCAACACTAACACAAGTGCGGAAAGTGTTTTTTCCACACTAATACAAGTGCAAAAGTGGTTTCCTGCACCAACACAAGTGCGAAAAGTGGTTTTTCAACACTAACACAAGTGCGAAAAGTGGTTTTTCAACACTAACATAAGTGCGAAAAGAGGTTTTTCAACACTAACACAAGTGCGAAAAGTGGTTTTTCCACACTAATACAAGTGCAAAAGTGGTTTCCTGCACCAACGCAAGTGCGAAAAGTGGTTTTTCAACACTAACACAACTGTGAAAAGTGGTTTTTCAACACTATCACAAGTGCAAAAAGTGTTTTTTCCACACTAATGCAAGTGCAAAAGTGGTTTCCTGCACCAACACAAGTGCGAAAAGTGGTTTTTCAACACTAACACAAGTGCGAAAAGTGGTTTTTCAACAATATCACAAGTGCAAAAAGTGGTTTTTCCACACTAATACAAGTGCAAAAGTGGTTTCCTGCACCAACACAAGTGCGAAAAGTGGTTTTTCAACACTAACACAAGTGCGAAAAGTGGTTTTTCAACACTAACACAAGTGCGAAAAGTGGTTTTTCAACACTAAAACAAGTGCAAAAAGTGTTTTTTCCACACTAATACAAGTGCAAAAGTGGTTTCCTGCACCAACACAAGTGCGAAAAGTGGTTTTTCAACACTAACACAAGTGCGAAAAGTGGTTTTTCAACACTAACACAAGTGCGAAAAGTGTTTTTTCCACACTAATACAAGTGCAAAAGTGGTTTCCTGCACCAACACAAGTGCGAAAAGTGGTTTTTCAACACTAACACAAGTGCGAAAAGTGGTTTTTCAACACTAACACATGTGCGAAAAGTGGTTTTTCAACACTAACACAAGTGCGAAAAGTGTTTTTTCCACACTAATACAAGTGCAAAAGTGGTTTCCTGCACCAACACAAGTGCAAAATGTGGTTTTTCAACACTAACACAAGTGCGAAAAGTGGTTTTTCAACACTATCATAAGTGCAAAAAGTGTTTTTTCCACACTAATACAAGTGCAAAAGTGGTTTCCTGCACCAACACAAGTGCGAAAAGGGGTTTTTCAACACTAACACAAGTGCAAAAAGTGGTTTTTCAACACTAACACAAGTGCGAAAAGTGGTTTTTCAACACTAACAAAAGTGCGAAAAGTGGTTTTTCAACACTAACACAAGTGCAAAAAGTGTTTTTTCCACACTAATACAAGTGCAAAAGTGGTTTCCTGCACCAACACAAGTGCAAAAAGTGGTTTTTCAACACTAACACAAGTGCGAAAAGTGGTTTTCCAACACTAACACAAGTGCGAAAAGTGGTTTTTCAACACTAACACAAGTGCGAAAAGTGTTTTTTCCACACTAATACAAGTGCAAATGTGGTTTACTGCACCAACACAAGTGCGAAAAGTGGTTTTTCAACACCAACACAAGTGCGAAAAGTGTTTTTTCAACACTATCACAAGTGCGAAAAGGGGTTTTTCAACACTATCACAAGTGCAAAAAGTGTTTTTTCCACACTAATACAAGTGCAACAATGGTTTCCTGCACCAACACAAGTGCGAAAAGTGGTTTTTCAACACTAACACAAGTGCGAAAAGTGGTTTTTCAACACTATCATAAGTGCAAAAAGTGTTTTTTCCACACTAATACAAGTGCAAAAGTGGTTTCCTGCACCAACACAAGTGCGAAAAGTGGTTTTTCAACACTAACACAAGTGCGAAAAGTGGTTTTTCAACAATATCACAAGTGCGAAAAGTGGTTTTTCAACACTAACACAAGTGCGAAAAGTGTTTTTTCCACACTAATACAAGTGCAAAAGTGGTTTCCTGCACCAACACAAGTGCAAAATGTGGTTTTTCAACACTAACACAAGTGCGAAAAGTGGTTTTTCAACACTATCATAAGTGCAAAAAGTGTTTTTTCCACACTAATACAAGTGCAAAAGTGGTTTCCTGCACCAACACAAGTGCGAAAAGTGGTTTTTCAACACTAACACAAGTGCAAAAAGTGGTTTTTCAACACTAACACAAGTGCGAAAAGTGGTTTTTCAACACTAACAAAAGTGCGAAAAGTGGTTTTTCAACACTAACACAAGTGCAAAAAGTGTTTTTTCCACACTAATACAAGTGCAAAAGTGGTTTCCTGCACCAACACAAGTGCAAAAAGTGGTTTTTCAACACTAACACAAGTGCGAAAAGTGGTTTTCCAACACTAACACAAGTGCGAAAAGTGGTTTTTCAACACTAACACAAGTGCGAAAAGTGTTTTTTCCACACTAATACAAGTGCAAATGTGGTTTACTGCACCAACACAAGTGCGAAAAGTGGTTTTTCAACACCAACACAAGTGCGAAAAGTGTTTTTTCAACACTATCACAAGTGCGAAAAGGGGTTTTTCAACACTATCACAAGTGCAAAAAGTGTTTTTTCAACACTAACACAAGTGCGAAAAGTGGGTTTTCAACACTAACACAAGTGCGAAAAGTGGTTTCCTTCACCAACACCAGTGCGAAAAGTGGTTTTTCAACACTAACACAAGTGCGAAAAGTGGTTTTTCAACACTAACACAAGTGCCAAAAGTGGTTTCCTTCACTAACACAAGTGGGAAAAGTGGATTTGCAACACTATCACAAGTGCAAAAAGTGGGTTTTCAACACTAACACAAGTGCGAAAAGTGGTTTCCTTCACTAACACAAGTGCGAAAAGTGGTTTTTCAACACTAACACAAGTGCGAAAAGTGGTTTTTCAACACTAACACAAGTGCGAAAAGTGGTTTCCTTCACTAACACATGTGCGAAAAGTGGGTTTTCAACACTAACACAAATGCGAAAAGTGGTTTTTCAACACTAACACAAGTGCGAAAAGTGGTTTTTCAACACTAACACAAGTGCGAAAAGTGGTTTTTCCACACTAACACAAGTGTGAAAAGTGGTTTCCTTCACTAACACCAGTGCGAAAAGTGGTTTTTCAACACTAACACAAGTGCGAAAAGTTGTTTTTCCACACTAACACAAGTGTGAAAAGTGGTTTCCTTCACTAACACCAGTGCGAAAAGTGGTTTTTCAACACTAACACAAGTGCGAAAAGTGGGTTTTCAACACTAACACAAGTGTGAAAAGTGGTTTCCTTCACTAACACCAGTGCGAAAAGTGGTTTTTCAACACTAACACAAGTGCGAAAAGTGGTTTCCTTCACCAACACCAGTGCGAAAAGTGGTTTTTCAACACTAACACAAGTGCGAAAAGTGGTTTTTCCACACTAATACAAGTGCAAAAGTGGTTTCCTGCACCAACACAAGTGCGAAAATGGTTTTTCAACACTAACACAAGTGCAAAAAGTGGTTTTAAGCACTAACAGGAGCGCGAAAAGTGGTTTTCAACACTAGCAGATGTGCTAAAAGTGGTTTTCAATGCCAGCACAAGTGTGGAAAGTGGTTTTGCAACACTAACACAAGTGCAAAAAGTGGTTTTCAACACTAGCAGTTGTGCTAAAAGTGGTTTTCAATGCCAGCACACGTGACAAAAGTGATTCTGCAGCACAAGCTCTAGGCTGGAAAGTGGTTTTCAATGCCAGCACAAGTGCGAAAAGTGGTTTTGCAACACTAACACAAGTGCGAAAAGTCGTTTTGCAACACTAAGACAAATGCGAATTGTGGTTTTCAACACTAGCGCAAGTGTGAAAAGTTGATTTGCAACACTAACGCAAGTGTGATTAGTCATTTTGCAACACTAAAACAAGTGCGGTAAGTTGTTTTGAACGCCAGTACGAGTGCGGAAAGTGCTTTTTGCAACAACAACACAATTGCGAAAGTGGTTTTGCAACACTAACACAAGTGCGAAAGTGGTTTTGCAACACTAACACAAGTGTGAAAGTGCTTTTGCAACATGAGCACAAGTGGGGTAAGAGGTTTTGCAACACTAACCCAATTGCGATTTGTGGTTTTCAACACTGGCGTAAGTGCGAAAAGTGGTGTTGCAACAACAACACAAGTGTGAAAAGTGGTTTTGCAACACCAAGACAAATGCGAATTGTGGTTTTCAACACTAGCGCAAGTGTCAAAAGTGGATTTGCAACACTAACACAAGTGTGATTAGTTGTTTTGCAACACTAACACAAGTGCGTTTAGTTGTTTTAAACGCCAGTACGAGTGCGGAAAGTGCTATTTGCAACAACAACACAAGTGGGAAAGTGCTTTTGCAACACTAACACAAGTGTCAACGTGCTTTTGCAACACGAGCACAAGTGCAATAAGAGGTTTTTCAACACTAACACAAGTGCGAAAAGTGGTTTCCTTCACTAACACCAGTGTGAAAAGTGGATTTTCAACACTAACACAAGTGCGAAAAGTGGTTTTTCAACACTAACACAAGTGCGAAAAGTGGTTTCCTTCACTAACACAAGTGGGAAAAGTGGTTTTTCAACACCAACACAAGTGCGAAAAGTGGATTTTCAACACTAACACAAGTGCGAACAGTGGTTTTTCAACAATAACACAGGTGCAAAAAGTGGTTTTTCCACACTAATACAAGTGCAAAAGTGGTTTCCTGCACCAACACAAGTGCGATAAGTGGGTTTTCAACACTAACACAAGTGCGAAAAGTGGTTTTTCAACACTAACACAAGTGCGAAAAGTGGTTTCCTACACCAACACAAGCGGGAAAAGTGGATTTTCAACACTAACACAAGTGCGAAAAGTGGGTTTTCAACACTAACACAAGTGCGAAAAGTGGTTTCCTTCAATAACACAAGTGGGAAAAGTGGATTTTCAACACTAACACAAGTGCGAAAAGTGGGTTTTCAACACTAACACAAGTGCAAAAAGTTGTTTCCTTCACCAACACCAGTGCAAAAAGTGGTTTTTCAACACTAATACAAGTGCGAAAAGTGGTTTTTCAACGCTAACACAAGTGCGAAAAGTGGTTTCCTTCACTAACACAAGTGGGAAAAGTGGATTTTCAACACTAACACAAGTGCGAAAAGTGGGTTTTCAACACTAACACAAGTACGAAAAGTGGTTTCCTTCACTAACACAAGTGCAAAAAGTGGTTTTTCAACACTAACACAAGTGCGAAAAGTGGTTTTTCAACACTAACACAAGTGCGAAAAGTGGTTTTTCAACACTAACACAAGTGCGAAAAGTGGTTTCCTTCACTAACACATGTGCGAAAAGTGGGTTTTCAACACTAACACAAGTGCGAAAAGGTGTTTCCTACACCAACACAAGTGGGAAGAGTGGATTTTCAACACTAACACAAGTGCGAAAAGTGGGTTTTCAACACTAACACAAGTGCGAAAAGTGGTTTCCTTCACTAACACAAGTGGGAAAAGTGGATTTTCAACACTAACACAAGTGCGAAAACTGGGTTTTCAACACTAACACAAGTGCGAAAAGTGGTTTCCTTCACCAACACCAGTGCGAAAAGTGGTTTTTCAACACTAACACAAGTGCGAAAAGTGGTTTTTCAACACTAACACAAGTGCCAAAAGTGGTTTCCTTCACTAACACAAGTGGGAAAAGTGGATTTTCAACACTAACACAAGTGCGAAAAGTGGTTTCCTTCACCAACACCAGTGCGAAAAGTGGTTTTTCAACACTAACACAAGTGCGAAAAGTGGTTTTTCAACACTAACACAAGTGCGAAAAGTGGTTTCCTTCACTAACACAAGTGCGAAAAGTGGTTTTTCAACACTAACACAAGTGCAAAAAGTGGTTTTTCAACACTAACACAAGTGCGAAAAGTGGTTTTCCAACACTAACACAAGTGCGAAAAGTGGTTTTTCAACACTAACACAAGTGCGAAAAGTGTTTTTTCCACACTAATACAAGTGCAAATGTGGTTTACTGCACCAACACAAGTGCGAAAAGTGGTTTTTCAACACCAACACAAGTGCGAAAAGTGTTTTTTCAACACTATCACAAGTGCGAAAAGGGGTTTTTCAACACTATCACAAGTGCAAAAAGTGTTTTTTCCACACTAATACAAGTGCAACAATGGTTTCCTGCACCAACACAAGTGCGAAAAGTGGTTTTTCAACACTAACACAAGTGCGAAAAGTGGTTTTTCAACACTATCATAAGTGCAAAAAGTGTTTTTTCCACACTAATACAAGTGCAAAAGTGGTTTCCTGCACCAACACAAGTGCGAAAAGTGGTTTTTCAACACTAACACAAGTGCGAAAAGTGGTTTTTCAACAATATCACAAGTGCGAAAAGTGGTTTTTCAACACTAACACAAGTGCAAAAAGTGTTTTTTCAACACTAACACAAGTGCAAAAAGTGTTTTTTCCACACTAATACAAGTGCAAAAGTGGTTTCCTGCACCAACACAAGTGCGAAAAGTGGTTTTTCAACACTAACACAAGTGCGAAAAGTGGTTTTTCAACACTAACACAAGTGCGAAAAGTGGTTTTCCAACACTAACACAAGTGCGAAAAGTGGTTTTTCAACACTAACTCAAGTGCGGAAAGTGGTTTTTCCACACTAATACAAGTGCAAAAAGTGTTTTTTCCACACTAATACAAGTGCAAAAGTGGTTTCCTGCACCAACACAAGTGCGAAAAGTGGTTTTTCAACACTAACACAAGTGCGAAAATGGTTTTTCAACAATATCACAAGTGCAAAAAGTGTTTTTTCCACACTAATACAAGTGCAAAAGTGGTTTCCTGCACCCACACATGTGCGAAAAGTGGTTTTTCAACACTAACACAAGTGCGAAAAGTGGTTTTTCAACACTATCACAAGTGCAAAAAGTGTTTTTCCACACTAATACAAGTGCAAAAGTGGTTTTTCAACACTAACACAAGTGCGAAAAGTGGTTTTTCAACACTAACACAAGTGCGAAAAGTGGTTTTTCAACACTAACACAAGTGCGGAAAGTGTTTTTTCCACACTAATACAAGTGCAAAAGTGGTTTCCTGCACCAACACAAGTGCGAAAAGTGGTTTTTCAACACTAACACAAGTGCGAAAAGTGGTTTTTCAACACTAACATAAGTGCGAAAAGAGGTTTTTCAACACTAACACAAGTGCGAAAAGTGGTTTTTCCACACTAATACAAGTGCAAAAGTGGTTTCCTGCACCAACGCAAGTGCGAAAAGTGGTTTTTCAACACTAACACAACTGTGAAAAGTGGTTTTTCAACACTATCACAAGTGCAAAAAGTGTTTTTTCCACACTAATGCAAGTGCAAAAGTGGTTTCCTGCACCAACACAAGTGCGAAAAGTGGTTTTTCAACACTAACACAAGTGCGAAAAGTGGTTTTTCAACAATATCACAAGTGCAAAAAGTGGTTTTTCCACACTAATACAAGTGCAAAAGTGGTTTCCTGCACCAACACAAGTGCGAAAAGTGGTTTTTCAACACTAACACAAGTGCGAAAAGTGGTTTTTCAACACTAACACAAGTGCGAAAAGTGGTTTTTCAACACTAAAACAAGTGCAAAAAGTGTTTTTTCCACACTAATACAAGTGCAAAAGTGGTTTCCTGCACCAACACAAGTGCGAAAAGTGGTTTTTCAACACTAACACAAGTGCGAAAAGTGGTTTTTCAACACTAACACAAGTGCGAAAAGTGTTTTTTCCACACTAATACAAGTGCAAAAGTGGTTTCCTGCACCAACACAAGTGCGAAAAGTGGTTTTTCAACACTAACACAAGTGCGAAAAGTGGTTTTTCAACACTAACACAAGTGCGAAAAGTGGTTTTTCAACACTAACACAAGTGCGAAAAGTGTTTTTTCCACACTAATACAAGTGCAAAAGTGGTTTCCTGCACCAACACAAGTGCAAAATGTGGTTTTTCAACACTAACACAAGTGCGAAAAGTGGTTTTTCAACACTAACACAAGTGCGAAAAGTGTTTTTTCCACACTAATACAAGTGCAAAAGTGGTTTCCTGCACCAACACAAGTGCAAAATGTGGTTTTTCAACACTAACACAAGTGCGAAAAGTGGTTTTTCAACACTATCATAAGTGCAAAAAGTGTTTTTTCCACACTAATACAAGTGCAAAAGTGGTTTCCTACACCAACACAAGCGGGAAAAGTGGATTTTCAACACTAACACAAGTGCGAAAAGTGGGTTTTCAACACTAACACAAGTGCGAAAAGTGGTTTCCTTCAATAACACAAGTGGGAAAAGTGGATTTTCAACACTAACACAAGTGCGAAAAGTGGGTTTTCAACACTAACACAAGTGCAAAAAGTTGTTTCCTTCACCAACACCAGTGCAAAAAGTGGTTTTTCAACACTAATACAAGTGCGAAAAGTGGTTTTTCAACGCTAACAAAAGTGCGAAAAGTGGTTTTTCAACACTAACACAAGTGCAAAAAGTGTTTTTTCCACACTAATACAAGTGCAAAAGTGGTTTCCTGCACCAACACAAGTGCAAAAAGTGGTTTTTCAACACTAACACAAGTGCGAAAAGTGGTTTTCCAACACTAACACAAGTGCGAAAAGTGGTTTTTCAACACTAACACAAGTGCGAAAAGTGTTTTTTCCACACTAATACAAGTGCAAATGTGGTTTACTGCACCAACACAAGTGCGAAAAGTGGTTTTTCAACACCAACACAAGTGCGAAAAGTGTTTTTTCAACACTATCACAAGTGCGAAAAGGGGTTTTTCAACACTATCACAAGTGCAAAAAGTGTTTTTTCAACACTAACACAAGTGCGAAAAGTGGGTTTTCAACACTAACACAAGTGCGAAAAGTGGTTTCCTTCACCAACACCAGTGCGAAAAGTGGTTTTTCAACACTAACACAAGTGCGAAAAGTGGTTTTTCAACACTAACACAAGTGCCAAAAGTGTTTTCCTTCACTAACACAAGTGGGAAAAGTGGATTTGCAACACTATCACAAGTGCAAAAAGTGGGTTTTCAACACTAACACAAGTGCGAAAAGTGGTTTCCTTCACTAACACAAGTGCGAAAAGTGGTTTTTCAACACTAACACAAGTGCAAAAAGTGTTTTTTCCACACTAATACAAGTGCAAAAGTGGTTTCCTGCACCAACACAAGTGCAAAAAGTGGTTTTTCAACACTAACACAAGTGCGAAAAGTGGTTTTCCAACACTAACACAAGTGCGAAAAGTGGTTTTTCAACACTAACACAAGTGCGAAAAGTGTTTTTTCCACACTAATACAAGTGCAAATGTGGTTTACTGCACCAACACAAGTGCGAAAAGTGGTTTTTCAACACCAACACAAGTGCGAAAAGTGTTTTTTCAACACTATCACAAGTGCGAAAAGGGGTTTTTCAACACTATCACAAGTGCAAAAAGTGTTTTTTCAACACTAACACAAGTGCGAAAAGTGGGTTTTCAACACTAACACAAGTGCGAAAAGTGGTTTCCTTCACCAACACCAGTGCGAAAAGTGGTTTTTCAACACTAACACAAGTGCGAAAAGTGGTTTTTCAACACTAACACAAGTGCCAAAAGTGGTTTCCTTCACTAACACAAGTGGGAAAAGTGGATTTGCAACACTATCACAAGTGCAAAAAGTGGGTTTTCAACACTAACACAAGTGCGAAAAGTGGTTTCCTTCACTAACACAAGTGCGAAAAGTGGTTTTTCAACACTAACACAAGTGCGAAAAGTGGTTTTTCAACACTAACACAAGTGCGAAAAGTGCTTTCCTTCACTAACACATGTGCGAAAAGTGGGTTTTCAACACTAACACAAATGCGAAAAGTGGTTTTTCAACACTAACACAAGTGCGAAAAGTGGTTTTTCAACACTAACACAAGTGCGAAAAGTGGTTTTTCCACACTAACACAAGTGTGAAAAGTGGTTTCCTTCACTAACACCAGTGCGAAAAGTGGTTTTTCAACACTAACACAAGTGCGAAAAGTTGTTTTTCCACACTAACACAAGTGTGAAAAGTGGTTTCCTTCACTAACACCAGTGCGAAAAGTGGTTTTTCAACACTAACACAAGTGCGAAAAGTGGGTTTTCAACACTAACACAAGTGTGAAAAGTGGTTTCCTTCACTAACACCAGTGCGAAAAGTGGTTTTTCAACACTAACACAAGTGCGAAAAGTGGTTTCCTTCACCAACACCAGTGCGAAAAGTGGTTTTTCAACACTAACACAAGTGCGAAAAGTGGTTTTTCCACACTAATACAAGTGCAAAAGTGGTTTCCTGCACCAACACAAGTGCGAAAAGTGGTTTTTCAACACTAACACAAGTGCAAAAAGTGGTTTTAAGCACTAACAGGAGCGCGAAAAGTGGTTTTCAACACTAGCAGATGTGCTAAAAGTGGTTTTCAATGCCAGCACAAGTGTGGAAAGTGGTTTTGCAACACTAACACAAGTGCAAAAAGTGGTTTTCAACACTAGCAGTTGTGCTAAAAGTGGTTTTCAATGCCAGCACACGTGACAAAAGTGGTTCTGCAGCACAAGCTCTAGGCTGGAAAGTGGTTTTCAATGCCAGCACAAGTGCGAAAAGTGGTTTTGCAACACTAACACAAGTGCGAAAAGTCGTTTTGCAACACTAAGACAAATGCGAATTGTGGTTTTCAACACTAGCGCAAGTGTGAAAAGTTGATTTGCAACACTAACGCAAGTGTGATTAGTCATTTTGCAACATTAAAACAAGTGCGGTAAGTTGTTTTGAACGCCAGTACGAGTGCGGAAAGTGCTTTTTGCAACAACAACACAATTGCGAAAGTGGTTTTGCAACACTAACACAAGTGCGAAAGTGGTTTTGCAACACTAACACAAGTGTGAAAGTGCTTTTGCAACATGAGCACAAGTGGGGTAAGAGGTTTTGCAACACTAACCCAATTGCGATTTGTGGTTTTCAACACTGGCGTAAGTGCGAAAAGTGGTGTTGCAACAACAACACAAGTGTGAAAAGTGGTTTTGCAACACCAAGACAAATGCGAATTGTGGTTTTCAACACTAGCGCAAGTGTCAAAAGTGGATTTGCAACACTAACACAAGTGTGATTAGTTGTTTTGCAACACTAACACAAGTGCGTTTAGTTGTTTTAAATGCCAGTACGAGTGCGGAAAGTGCTATTTGCAACAACAACACAAGTGGGAAAGTGCTTTTGCAACACTAACACAAGTGTCAACGTGCTTTTGCAACACGAGCACAAGTGCAATAAGAGGTTTTTCAACACTAACACAAGTGCGAAAAGTGGTTTCCTTCACTAACACCAGTGTGAAAAGTGGATTTTCAACACTAACACAAGTGCGAAAAGTGGTTTTTCAACACTAACACAAGTGCGAAAAGTGGTTCCCTTCACTAACACAAGTGGGAAAAGTGGTTTTTCAACACCAACACAAGTGCGAAAAGTGGATTTTCAACACTAACACAAGTGCGAACAGTGGTTTTTCAACAATAACACAGGTGCAAAAAGTGGTTTTTCCACACTAATACAAGTGCAAAAGTGGTTTCCTGCACCAACACAAGTGCGATAAGTGGGTTTTCAACACTAACACAAGTGCGAAAAGTGGTTTTTCAACACTAACACAAGTGCGAAAAGTGGTTTCCTACACCAACACAAGCGGGAAAAGTGGATTTTCAACACTAACACAAGTGCGAAAAGTGGGTTTTCAACACTAACACAAGTGCGAAAAGTGGTTTCGTTCAATAACACAAGTGGGAAAAGTGGATTTTCAACACTAACACAAGTGCGAAAAGTGGGTTTTCAACACTAACGCAAGTGCAAAAAGTTGTTTCCTTCACCAACACCAGTGCAAAAAGTGGTTTTTCAACACTAATACAAGTGCGAAAAGTGGTTTTTCAACGCTAACACAAGTGCGAAAAGTGGTTTCCTTCACTAACACAAGTGGGAAAAGTGGATTTTCAACACTAACACAAGTGCGAAAAGTGGGTTTTCAACACTAACACAAGTACGAAAAGTGGTTTCCTTCACTAACACAAGTGCAAAAAGTGGTTTTTCAACACTAACACAAGTGCGAAAAGTGGTTTTTCAACACTAACACAAGTGCGAAAAGTGGTTTTTCAACACTAACACAAGTGCGAAAAGTGGTTTCCTTCACTAACACATGTGCGAAAAGTGGGTTTTCAACACTAACACAAGTGCGAAAAGGTGTTTCCTACACCAACACAAGTGGGAAGAGTGGATTTTCAACACTAACACAAGTGCGAAAAGTGGGTTTTCAACACTAACACAAGTGCGAAAAGTGGTTTCCTTCACTAACACAAGTGGGAAAAGTGGATTTTCAACACTAACACAAGTGCGAAAAGTGGGTTTTCAACACTAACACAAGTGCGAAAAGTGGTTTCCTTCACCAACACCAGTGCGAAAAGTGGTTTTTCAACACTAACACAAGTGCGAAAAGTGGTTTTTCAACACTAACACAAGTGCCAAAAGTGGTTTCCTTCACTAACACAAGTGGGAAAAGTGGATTTTCAACACTAACACAAGTGCGAAAAGTGGTTTCCTTCACCAACACCAGTGCGAAAAGTGGTTTTTCAACACTAACACAAGTGCGAAAAGTGGTTTTTCAACACTAACACAAGTGCGAAAAGTGGTTTCCTTCACTAACACAAGTGCGAAAAGTGGTTTTTCAACACTAACACAAGTGCAAAAAGTGGTTTTTCAACACTAACACAAGTGCGAAAAGTGGTTTTCCAACACTAACACAAGTGCGAAAAGTGGTTTTTCAACACTAACACAAGTGCGAAAAGTGTTTTTTCCACACTAATACAAGTGCAAATGTGGTTTACTGCACCAACACAAGTGCGAAAAGTGGTTTTTCAACACCAACACAAGTGCGAAAAGTGTTTTTTCAACACTATCACAAGTGCGAAAAGGGGTTTTTCAACACTATCACAAGTGCAAAAAGTGTTTTTTCCACACTAATACAAGTGCAACAATGGTTTCCTGCACCAACACAAGTGCGAAAAGTGGTTTTTCAACACTAACACAAGTGCGAAAAGTGGTTTTTCAACACTATCATAAGTGCAAAAAGTGTTTTTTCCACACTAATACAAGTGCAAAAGTGGTTTCCTGCACCAACACAAGTGTGAAAAGTGGTTTTTCAACACTAACACAAGTGCGAAAAGTGGTTTTTCAACAATATCACAAGTGCGAAAAGTGGTTTTTCAACACTAACACAAGTGCAAAAAGTGTTTTTTCAACACTAACACAAGTGCAAAAAGTGTTTTTTCCACACTAATACAAGTGCAAAAGTGGTTTCCTGCACCAACACAAGTGCGAAAAGTGGTTTTTCAACACTAACACAAGTGTGATTAGTTGTTTTGCAACACTAACACAAGTGCGTTTAGTTGTTTTAAACGCCAGTACGAGTGCGGAAAGTGCTATTTGCAACAACAACACAAGTGGGAAAGTGCTTTTGCAACACTAACACAAGTGTCAACGTGCTTTTGCAACACGAGCACAAGTGCAATAAGAGGTTTTTCAACACTAACACAAGTGCGAAAAGTGGTTTCCTTCACTAACACCAGTGTGAAAAGTGGATTTTCAACACTAACACAAGTGCGAAAAGTGGTTTTTCAACACTAACACAAGTGCGAAAAGTGGTTTCCTTCACTAACACAAGTGGGAAAAGTGGTTTTTCAACACCAACACAAGTGCGAAAAGTGGATTTTCAACACTAACACAAGTGCGAACAGTGGTTTTTCAACAATAACACAGGTGCAAAAAGTGGTTTTTCCACACTAATACAAGTGCAAAAGTGGTTTCCTGCACCAACACAAGTGCGATAAGTGGGTTTTCAACACTAACACAAGTGCGAAAAGTGGTTTTTCAACACTAACACAAGTGCGAAAAGTGGTTTCCTACACCAACACAAGCGGGAAAAGTGGATTTTCAACACTAACACAAGTGCGAAAAGTGGGTTTTCAACACTAACAAAAGTGCGAAAAGTGGTTTTTCAACACTAACACAAGTGCAAAAAGTGTTTTTTCCACACTAATACAAGTGCAAAAGTGGTTTCCTGCACCAACACAAGTGCAAAAAGTGGTTTTTCAACACTAACACAAGTGCGAAAAGTGGTTTTCCAACACTAACACAAGTGCGAAAAGTGGTTTTTCAACACTAACACAAGTGCGAAAAGTGTTTTTTCCACACTAATACAAGTGCAAATGTGGTTTACTGCACCAACACAAGTGCGAAAAGTGGTTTTTCAACACCAACACAAGTGCGAAAAGTGTTTTTTCAACACTATCACAAGTGCGAAAAGGGGTTTTTCAACACTATCACAAGTGCAAAAAGTGTTTTTTCAACACTAACACAAGTGCGAAAAGTGGGTTTTCAACACTAACACAAGTGCGAAAAGTGGTTTCCTTCACCAACACCAGTGCGAAAAGTGGTTTTTCAACACTAACACAAGTGCGAAAAGTGGTTTTTCAACACTAACACAAGTGCCAAAAGTGGTTTCCTTCACTAACACAAGTGGGAAAAGTGGATTTGCAACACTATCACAAGTGCAAAAAGTGGGTTTTCAACACTAACACAAGTGCGAAAAGTGGTTTCCTTCACTAACACAAGTGCGAAAAGTGGTTTTTCAACACTAACACAAGTGCGAAAAGTGGTTTTTCAACACTAACACAAGTGCGAAAAGTGGTTTCCTTCACTAACACATGTGCGAAAAGTGGGTTTTCAACACTAACACAAATGCGAAAAGTGGTTTTTCAACACTAACACAAGTGCGAAAAGTGGTTTTTCAACACTAACACAAGTGCGAAAAGTGGTTTTTCCACACTAACACAAGTGTGAAAAGTGGTTTCCTTCACTAACACCAGTGCGAAAAGTGGTTTTTCAACACTAACACAAGTGCGAAAAGTTGTTTTTCCACACTAACACAAGTGTGAAAAGTGGTTTCCTTCACTAACACCAGTGCGAAAAGTGGTTTTTCAACACTAACACAAGTGCGAAAAGTGGGTTTTCAACACTAACACAAGTGTGAAAAGTGGTTTCCTTCACTAACACCAGTGCGAAAAGTGGTTTTTCAACACTAACACAAGTGCGAAAAGTGGTTTCCTTCACCAACACCAGTGCGAAAAGTGGTTTTTCAACACTAACACAAGTGTGAAAAGTGGTTTTTCCACACTAATACAAGTGCAAAAGTGGTTTCCTGCACCAACACAAGTGCGAAAAGTGGTTTTTCAACACTAACACAAGTGCAAAAAGTGGTTTTAAGCACTAACAGGAGCGCGAAAAGTGGTTTTCAACACTAGCAGATGTGCTAAAAGTGGTTTTCAATGCCAGCACAAGTGTGGAAAGTGGTTTTGCAACACTAACACAAGTGCAAAAAGTGGTTTTCAACACTAGCAGTTGTGCTAAAAGTGGTTTTCAATGCCAGCACACGTGACAAAAGTGGTTCTGCAGCACAAGCTCTAGGCTGGAAAGTGGTTTTCAATGCCAGCACAAGTGCGAAAAGTGGTTTTGCAACACTAACACAAGTGCGAAAAGTCGTTTTGCAACACTAAGACAAATGCGAATTGTGGTTTTCAACACTAGCGCAAGTGTGAAAAGTTGATTTGCAACACTAACGCAAGTGTGATTAGTCATTTTGCAACACTAAAACAAGTGCGGTAAGTTGTTTTGAACGCCAGTACGAGTGCGGAAAGTGCTTTTTGCAACAACAACACAATTGCGAAAGTGGTTTTGCAACACTAACACAAGTGCGAAAGTAGTTTTGCAACACTAACACAAGTGTGAAAGTGCTTTTGCAACATGAGCACAAGTGGGGTAAGAGGTTTTGCAACACTAACCCAATTGCGATTTGTGGTTTTCAACACTGGCGTAAGTGCGAAAAGTGGTGTTGCAACAACAACACAAGTGTGAAAAGTGGTTTTGCAACACCAAGACAAATGCGAATTGTGGTTTTCAACACTAGCGCAAGTGTCAAAAGTGGATTTGCAACACTAACACAAGTGTGATTAGTTGTTTTGCAACACTAACACAAGTGCGTTTAGTTGTTTTAAACGCCAGTACGAGTGCGGAAAGTGCTATTTGCAACAACAACACAAGTGGGAAAGTGCTTTTGCAACACTAACACAAGTGTCAACGTGCTTTTGCAACACGAGCACAAGTGCAATAAGAGGTTTTTCAACACTAACACAAGTGCGAAAAGTGGTTTCCTTCACTAACACCAGTGTGAAAAGTGGATTTTCAACACTAACACAAGTGCGAAAAGTGGTTTTTCAACACTAACACAAGTGCGAAAAGTGGTTTCCTTCACTAACACAAGTGGGAAAAGTGGTTTTTCAACACCAACACAAGTGCGAAAAGTGGATTTTCAACACTAACACAAGTGCGAACAGTGGTTTTTCAACAATAACACAGGTGCAAAAAGTGGTTTTTCCACACTAATACAAGTGCAAAAGTGGTTTCCTGCACCAACACAAGTGCGATAAGTGGGTTTTCAACACTAACACAAGTGCGAAAAGTGGTTTTTCAACACTAACACAAGTGCGAAAAGTGGTTTCCTACACCAACACAAGCGGGAAAAGTGGATTTTCAACACTAACACAAGTGCGAAAAGTGGGTTTTCAACACTAACACAAGTGCGAAAAGTGGTTTCCTTCAATAACACAAGTGGGAAAAGTGGATTTTCAACACTAACACAAGTGCGAAAAGTGGGTTTTCAACACTAACGCAAGTGCAAAAAGTTGTTTCCTTCACCAACACCAGTGCAAAAAGTGGTTTTTCAACACTAATACAAGTGCGAAAAGTGGTTTTTCAACGCTAACACAAGTGCGAAAAGTGGTTTCCTTCACTAACACAAGTGGGAAAAGTGGATTTTCAACACTAACACAAGTGCGAAAAGTGGGTTTTCAACACTAACACAAGTACGAAAAGTGGTTTCCTTCACTAACACAAGTGCAAAAAGTGGTTTTTCAACACTAACACAAGTGCGAAAAGTGGTTTTTCAACACTAACACAAGTGCGAAAAGTGGTTTTTCAACACTAACACAAGTGCGAAAAGTGGTTTCCTTCACTAACACATGTGCGAAAAGTGGGTTTTCAACACTAACACAAGTGCGAAAAGGTGTTTCCTACACCAACACAAGTGGGAAGAGTGGATTTTCAACACTAACACAAGTGCGAAAAGTGGGTTTTCAACACTAACACAAGTGCGAAAAGTGGTTTCCTTCACTAACACAAGTGGGAAAAGTGGATTTTCAACACTAACACAAGTGCGAAAAGTGGGTTTTCAACACTAACACAAGTGCGAAAAGTGGTTTCCTTCACCAACACCAGTGCGAAAAGTGGTTTTTCAACACTAACACAAGTGCGAAAAGTGGTTTTTCAACACTAACACAAGTGCCAAAAGTGGTTTCCTTCACTAACACAAGTGGGAAAAGTGGATTTTCAACACTAACACAAGTGCGAAAAGTGGTTTCCTTCACCAACACCAGTGCGAAAAGTGGTTTTTCAACACTAACACAAGTGCGAAAAGTGGTTTCCTTCACTAACACAAGTGCGAAAAGTGGTTTTTCAACACTAACACAAGTGCAAAAAGTGGTTTTTCAACACTAACACAAGTGCGAAAAGTGGTTTTCCAACACTAACACAAGTGCGAAAAGTGGTTTTTCAACACTAACACAAGTGCGAAAAGTGTTTTTTCCACACTAATACAAGTGCAAATGTGGTTTACTGCACCAACACAAGTGCGAAAAGTGGTTTTTCAACACCAACACAAGTGCGAAAAGTGTTTTTTCAACACTATCACAAGTGCGAAAAGGGGTTTTTCAACACTATCACAAGTGCAAAAAGTGTTTTTTCCACACTAATACAAGTGCAACAATGGTTTCCTGCACCAACACAAGTGCGAAAAGTGGTTTTTCAACACTAACACAAGTGCGAAAAGTGGTTTTTCAACACTATCATAAGTGCAAAAAGTGTTTTTTCCACACTAATACAAGTGCAAAAGTGGTTTCCTGCACCAACACAAGTGCGAAAAGTGGTTTTTCAACACTAACACAAGTGCGAAAAGTGGTTTTTCAACAATATCACAAGTGCGAAAAGTGGTTTTTCAACACTAACACAAGTGCAAAAAGTGTTTTTTCAACACTAACACAAGTGCAAAAAGTGTTTTTTCCACACTAATACAAGTGCAAAAGTGGTTTCCTGCACCAACACAAGTGCGAAAAGTGGTTTTTCAACACTAACACAAGTGTGATTAGTTGTTTTGCAACACTAACACAAGTGCGTTTAGTTGTTTTAAACGCCAGTACGAGTGCGGAAAGTGCTATTTGCAACAACAACACAAGTGGGAAAGTGCTTTTGCAACACTAACACAAGTGTCAACGTGCTTTTGCAACACGAGCACAAGTGCAATAAGAGGTTTTTCAACACTAACACAAGTGCGAAAAGTGGTTTCCTTCACTAACACCAGTGTGAAAAGTGGATTTTCAACACTAACACAAGTGCGAAAAGTGGTTTTTCAACACTAACACAAGTGCGAAAAGTGGTTTCCTTCACTAACACAAGTGGGAAAAGTGGTTTTTCAACACCAACACAAGTGCGAAAAGTGGATTTTCAACACTAACACAAGTGCGAACAGTGGTTTTTCAACAATAACACAGGTGCAAAAAGTGGTTTTTCCACACTAATACAAGTGCAAAAGTGGTTTCCTGCACCAACACAAGTGCGATAAGTGGGTTTTCAACACTAACACAAGTGCGAAAAGTGGTTTTTCAACACTAACACAAGTGCGAAAAGTGGTTTCCTACACCAACACAAGCGGGAAAAGTGGATTTTCAACACTAACACAAGTGCGAAAAGTGGGTTTTCAACACTAACACAAGTGCGAAAAGTGGTTTCCTTCAATAACACAAGTGGGAAAAGTGGATTTTCAACACTAACACAAGTGCGAAAAGTGGGTTTACAACACTAACACAAGTGCAAAAAGTTGTTTCCTTCACCAACACCAGTGCAAAAAGTGGTTTTTCAACACTAATACAAGTGCGAAAAGTGGTTTTTCAACGCTAACACAAGTGCGAAAAGTGGTTTCCTTCACTAACACAAGTGGGAAAAGTGGATTTTCAACACTAACACAAGTGCGAAAAGTGGGTTTTCAACACTAACACAAGTACGAAAAGTGGTTTCCTTCACTAACACAAGTGCAAAAAGTGGTTTTTCAACACTAACACAAGTGCGAAAAGTGGTTTTTCAACACTAACACAAGTGCGAAAAGTGGTTTTTCAACACTAACACAAGTGCGAAAAGTGGTTTCCTTCACTAACACATGTGCGAAAAGTGGGTTTTCAACACTAACACAAGTGCGAAAAGGTGTTTCCTACACCAACACAAGTGGGAAGAGTGGATTTTCAACACTAACACAAGTGCGAAAAGTGGGTTTTCAACACTAACACAAGTGCGAAAAGTGGTTTCCTTCACTAACACAAGTGGGAAAAGTGGATTTTCAACACTAACACAAGTGCGAAAAGTGGGTTTTCAACACTAACACAAGTGCGAAAAGTGGTTTCCTTCACCAACACCAGTGCGAAAAGTGGTTTTTCAACACTAACACAAGTGCGAAAAGTGGTTTTTCAACACTAACACAAGTGCCAAAAGTGGTTTCCTTCACTAACACAAGTGGGAAAAGTGGATTTTCAACACTAACACAAGTGCGAAAAGTGGTTTCCTTCACCAACACCAGTGCGAAAAGTGGTTTTTCAACACTAACACAGGTGCGAAAAGTGGTTTTTCAACACTAACACAAGTGCGAAAAGTGGTTTCCTTCACTAACACAAGTGCGAAAAGTGGTTTTTCAACACTAACACAAGTGCAAAAAGTGGTTTTTCAACACTAACACAAGTGCGAAAAGTGGTTTTCCAACACTAACACAAGTGCGAAAAGTGGTTTTTCAACACTAACACAAGTGCGAAAAGTGTTTTTTCCACACTAATACAAGTGCAAATGTGGTTTACTGCACCAACACAAGTGCGAAAAGTGGTTTTTCAACACCAACACAAGTGCGAAAAGTGTTTTTTCAACACTATCACAAGTGCGAAAAGGGGTTTTTCAACACTATCACAAGTGCAAAAAGTGTTTTTTCCACACTAATACAAGTGCAACAATGGTTTCCTGCACCAACACAAGTGCGAAAAGTGGTTTTTCAACACTAACACAAGTGCGAAAAGTGGTTTTTCAACACTATCATAAGTGCAAAAAGTGTTTTTTCCACACTAATACAAGTGCAAAAGTGGTTTCCTGCACCAACACAAGTGCGAAAAGTGGTTTTTCAACACTAACACAAGTGCGAAAAGTGGTTTTTCAACAATATCACAAGTGCGAAAAGTGGTTTTTCAACACTAACACAAGTGCAAAAAGTGTTTTTTCAACACTAACACAAGTGCAAAAAGTGTTTTTTCCACACTAATACAAGTGCAAAAGTGGTTTCCTGCACCAACACAAGTGCGAAAAGTGGTTTTTCAACACTAACACAAGTGCGAAAAGTGGTTTTTCAACACTAACACAAGTGCGAAAAGTGGTTTTCCAACACTAACACAAGTGCGAAAAGTGGTTTTTCAACACTAACTCAAGTGCGGAAAGTGGTTTTTCCACACTAATACAAGTGCAAAAAGTGTTTTTTCCACACTAATACAAGTGCAAAAGTGGTTTCCTGCACCAACACAAGTGCGAAAAGTGGTTTTTCAACACTAACACAAGTGCGAAAATGGTTTTTCAACAATATCACAAGTGCAAAAAGTGTTTTTTCCACACTAATACAAGTGCAAAAGTGGTTTCCTGCACCAACACAAGTGCGAAAAGTGGGTTTTCAACACTAACACAAGTGCGAAAAGTGGTTTTTCAACACTAACACAAGTGCGAAAAGTGGTTTCCTACACCAACACAAGCGGGAAAAGTGGATTTTCAACACTAACACAAGTGCGAAAAGTGGGTTTTCAACACTAACACAAGTGCGAAAAGTGGTTTCCTTCAATAACACAAGTGGGAAAAGTGGATTTTCAACACTAACACAAGTGCGAAAAGTGGGTTTACAACACTAACACAAGTGCAAAAAGTTGTTTCCTTCACCAACACCAGTGCAAAAAGTGGTTTTTCAACACTAATACAAGTGCGAAAAGTGGTTTTTCAACGCTAACACAAGTGCGAAAAGTGGTTTCCTTCACTAACACAAGTGGGAAAAGTGGATTTTCAACACTAACACAAGTGCGAAAAGTGGGTTTTCAACACTAACACAAGTACGAAAAGTGGTTTCCTTCACTAACACAAGTGCAAAAAGTGGTTTTTCAACACTAACACAAGTGCGAAAAGTGGTTTTTCAACACTAACACAAGTGCGAAAAGTGGTTTTTCAACACTAACACAAGTGCGAAAAGTGGTTTCCTTCACTAACACATGTGCGAAAAGTGGGTTTTCAACACTAACACAAGTGCGAAAAGGTGTTTCCTACACCAACACAAGTGGGAAGAGTGGATTTTCAACACTAACACAAGTGCGAAAAGTGGGTTTTCAACACTAACACAAGTGCGAAAAGTGGTTTCCTTCACTAACACAAGTGGGAAAAGTGGATTTTCAACACTAACACAAGTGCGAAAAGTGGGTTTTCAACACTAACACAAGTGCGAAAAGTGGTTTCCTTCACCAACACCAGTGCGAAAAGTGGTTTTTCAACACTAACACAAGTGCGAAAAGTGGTTTTTCAACACTAACACAAGTGCCAAAAGTGGTTTCCTTCACTAACACAAGTGGGAAAAGTGGATTTTCAACACTAACACAAGTGCGAAAAGTGGTTTCCTTCACCAACACCAGTGCGAAAAGTGGTTTTTCAACACTAACACAAGTGCGAAAAGTGGTTTTTCAACACTAACACAAGTGCGAAAAGTGGTTTCCTTCACTAACACAAGTGCGAAAAGTGGTTTTTCAACACTAACACAAGTGCAAAAAGTGGTTTTTCAACACTAACACAAGTGCGAAAAGTGGTTTTCCAACACTAACACAAGTGCGAAAAGTGGTTTTTCAACACTAACACAAGTGCGAAAAGTGTTTTTTCCACACTAATACAAGTGCAAATGTGGTTTACTGCACCAACACAAGTGCGAAAAGTGGTTTTTCAACACCAACACAAGTGCGAAAAGTGTTTTTTCAACACTATCACAAGTGCGAAAAGGGGTTTTTCAACACTATCACAAGTGCAAAAAGTGTTTTTTCCACACTAATACAAGTGCAACAATGGTTTCCTGCACCAACACAAGTGCGAAAAGTGGTTTTTCAACACTAACACAAGTGCGAAAAGTGGTTTTTCAACACTATCATAAGTGCAAAAAGTGTTTTTTCCACACTAATACAAGTGCAAAAGTGGTTTCCTGCACCAACACAAGTGCGAAAAGTGGTTTTTCAACACTAACACAAGTGCGAAAAGTGGTTTTTCAACAATATCACAAGTGCGAAAAGTGGTTTTTCAACACTAACACAAGTGCAAAAAGTGTTTTTTCAACACTAACACAAGTGCAAAAAGTGTTTTTTCCACACTAATACAAGTGCAAAAGTGGTTTCCTGCACCAACACAAGTGCGAAAAGTGGTTTTTCAACACTAACACAAGTGCGAAAAGTGGTTTTTCAACACTAACACAAGTGCGAAAAGTGGTTTTCCAACACTAACACAAGTGCGAAAAGTGGTTTTTCAACACTAACTCAAGTGCGGAAAGTGGTTTTTCCACACTAATACAAGTGCAAAAAGTGTTTTTTCCACACTAATACAAGTGCAAAAGTGGTTTCCTGCACCAACACAAGTGCGAAAAGTGGTTTTTCAACACTAACACAAGTGCGAAAATGGTTTTTCAACAATATCACAAGTGCAAAAAGTGTTTTTTCCACACTAATACAAGTGCAAAAGTGGTTTCCTGCACCCACACATGTGCGAAAAGTGGTTTTTCAACACTAACACAAGTGCGAAAAGTGGTTTTTCAACACTATCACAAGTGCAAAAAGTGTTTTTCCACACTAATACAAGTGCAAAAGTGGTTTTTCAACACTAACACAAGTGCGAAAAGTGGTTTTTCAACACTAACACAAGTGCGAAAAGTGGTTTTTCAACACTAACACAAGTGCGGAAAGTGTTTTTTCCACACTAATACAAGTGCAAAAGTGGTTTCCTGCACCAACACAAGTGCGAAAAGTGGTTTTTCAACACTAACACAAGTGCGAAAAGTGGTTTTTCAACACTAACATAAGTGCGAAAAGAGGTTTTTCAACACTAACACAAGTGCGAAAAGTGGTTTTTCCACACTAATACAAGTGCAAAAGTGGTTTCCTGCACCAACGCAAGTGCGAAAAGTGGTTTTTCAACACTAACACAACTGTGAAAAGTGGTTTTTCAACACTATCACAAGTGCAAAAAGTGTTTTTTCCACACTAATGCAAGTGCAAAAGTGGTTTCCTGCACCAACACAAGTGCGAAAAGTGGTTTTTCAACACTAACACAAGTGCGAAAAGTGGTTTTTCCAACAATATCACAAGTGCAAAAAGTGGTTTTTCCACACTAATACAAGTGCAAAAGTGGTTTCCTGCACCAACACAAGTGCGAAAAGTGGTTTTTCAACACTAACACAAGTGCGAAAAGTGGTTTTTCAACACTAACACAAGTGCGAAAAGTGGTTTTTCAACACTAAAACAAGTGCAAAAAGTGTTTTTTCCACACTAATACAAGTGCAAAAGTGGTTTCCTGCACCAACACAAGTGCGAAAAGTGGTTTTTCAACACTAACACAAGTGCGAAAAGTGGTTTTTCAACACTAACATAAGTGCGAAAAGTGTTTTTTCCACACTAATACAAGTGCAAAAGTGGTTTCCTGCACCAACACAAGTGCGAAAAGTGGTTTTTCAACACTAACACAAGTGCGAAAAGTGGTTTTTCAACACTAACACAAGTGCGAAAAGTGGTTTTTCAACACTAACACAAGTGCGAAAAGTGTTTTTTCCACACTAATACAAGTGCAAAAGTGGTTTCCTGCACCAACACAAGTGCAAAATGTGGTTTTTCAACACTAACACAAGTGCGAAAAGTGGTTTTTCAACACTATCATAAGTGCAAAAAGTGTTTTTTCCACACTAATACAAGTGCAAAAGTGGTTTCCTGCACCAACACAAGTGCGAAAAGGGGTTTTTCAACACTAACACAAGTGCAAAAAGTGGTTTTTCAACACTAACACAAGTGCGAAAAGTGGTTTTTCAACACTAACAAAAGTGCGAAAAGTGGTTTTTCAACACTAACACAAGTGCAAAAAGTGTTTTTTCCACACTAATACAAGTGCAAAAGTGGTTTCCTGCACCAACACAAGTGCAAAAAGTGGTTTTTCAACACTAACACAAGTGCGAAAAGTGGTTTTCCAACACTAACACAAGTGCGAAAAGTGGTTTTTCAACACTAACACAAGTGCGAAAAGTGTTTTTTCCACACTAATACAAGTGCAAATGTGGTTTACTGCACCAACACAAGTGCGAAAAGTGGTTTTTCAACACCAACACAAGTGCGAAAAGTGTTTTTTCAACACTATCACAAGTGCGAAAAGGGGTTTTTCAACACTATCACAAGTGCAAAAAGTGTTTTTTCCACACTAATACAAGTGCAACAATGGTTTCCTGCACCAACACAAGTGCGAAAAGTGGTTTTTCAACACTAACACAAGTGCGAAAAGTGGTTTTTCAACACTATCATAAGTGCAAAAAGTGTTTTTTCCACACTAATACAAGTGCAAAAGTGGTTTCCTGCACCAACACAAGTGCGAAAAGTGGTTTTTCAACACTAACACAAGTGCGAAAAGTGGTTTTTCAACAATATCACAAGTGCGAAAAGTGGTTTTTCAACACTAACACAAGTGCAAAAAGTGTTTTTTCAACACTAACACAAGTGCAAAAAGTGTTTTTTCCACACTAATACAAGTGCAAAAGTGGTTTCCTGCACCAACACAAGTGCGAAAAGTGGTTTTTCAACACTAACACAAGTGCGAAAAGTGGTTTTTCAACACTAACACAAGTGCGAAAAGTGGTTTTCCAACACTAACACAAGTGCGAAAAGTGGTTTTTCAACACTAACACAAGTGCGGAAAGTGGTTTTTCCACACTAATACAAGTGCAAAAGTGGTTTCCTGCACCAACGCAAGTGCGAAAAGTGGTTTTTCAACACTAACACAAGTGCGAAAAGTGGTTTTTCAACACTATCACAAGTGCAAAAAGTGTTTTTTCCACACTAATACAAGTGCAAAAGTGGTTTCCTGCACCAACACAAGTGCGAAAAGTGGTTTTTCAACACTAACACAAGTGCGAAAAGTGGTTTTTCAACAATATCACAAGTGCAAAAAGTGTTTTTTCCACACTAATACAAGTGCAAAAGTGGTTTCCTGCACCCACACATGTGCGAAAAGTGGTTTTTCAACACTAACACAAGTGCGAAAAGTGGTTTTTCAACACTATCACAAGTGCAAAAAGTGTTTTCCACACTAATACAAGTGCAAAAGTGGTTTTTCAACACTAACACAAGTGCGAAAAGTGGTTTTTCAACACTAACACAAGTGCGAAAAGTGGTTTTTCAACACTAACACAAATGCGGAAAGTGTTTTTTCCACACTAATACAAGTGCAAAAGTGGTTTCCTGCACCAACACAAGTGCGAAAAGTGGTTTTTCAACACTAACACAAGTGCGAAAAGTGGTTTTTCAACACTAACATAAGTGCGAAAAGAGGTTTTTCAACACTAACACAAGTGCAAAAAGTGGTTTTTCCACACTAATACAAGTGCAAAAGTGGTTTCCTGCACCAACGCAAGTGCGAAAAGTGGTTTTTCAACACTAACACAACTGTGAAAAGTGGTTTTTCAACACTATCACAAGTGCAAAAAGTGTTTTTTCCACACTAATGCAAGTGCAAAAGTGGTTTCCTGCACCAACACAAGTGCGAAAAGTGGTTTTTCAACACTAACACAAGTGCGAAAAGTGGTTTTTCAACACTAACACAAGTGCGAAAAGTGGTTTTTCAACACTAAAACAAGTGCAAAAAGTGTTTTTTCCACACTAATACAAGTGCAAAAGTGGTTTCCTGCACCAACACAAGTGCGAAAAGTGGTTTTTCAACACTAACACAAGTGCGAAAAGTGGTTTTTCAACACTAACACAAGTGCGAAAAGTGTTTTTTCCACACTAATACAAGTGCAAAAGTGGTTTCCTGAACCAACACAAGTGCGAAAAGTGGTTTTTCAACACTAACACAAGTGCGAAAAGTGGTTTTTCAACACTAACACAAGTGCGAAAAGTGGTTTTTCAACACTAACACAAGTGCGAAAAGTGTTTTTTCCACACTAATACAAGTGCAAAAGTGGTTTCCTGCACCAACACAAGTGCAAAATGTGTTTTTTCAACACCAACACAAGTGCGAAAAGTGGTTTTTCAACACTAACACAGGTGCGAAAAGTGGTTTTTCAACAATAACACAAGTGCGAAAAGTGTTTTTTCCACACTAATACAAGTGCAAAAGTGGTGTCCTGCACCAACACAAGTGCGAAAAGTGGTTTTTCAACACCAACACAAGTGCAAAAAGTGTTTTTTCAACACTATCACAAGTGCGAAAAGGGGTTTTTCAACACTATCACAAGTGCAAAAAGTGTTTTTTCAACACCAACACAAGTGCGAAAAGTGTTTTTTCCACACTAATACAAGTGCAACAATGGTTTCCTGCACCAACACAACTGCGAAAAGTGGTTTTTCAACACTAACACAAGTGCGAAAAGTGGTTTTTCAACACTATCACAAGTGCAAAAAGTGTTTTTCCACACTAATACAAGTGCAAAAGTGGTTTTCTGCACCAACACATGTGCGAAAAGTGGTTTTTCAACACTAACACAAGTGCGAAAAGTGTTTTTTCCACACTAATACAAGTGCAACAATGGTTTCCTGCACCAACACAGGTGCGAAAAGTGGTTTTTCAACACTAACACAAGTGTGAAAAGTAGTTTTTCAACACTAACACAAGTGCGAAAAGTGGTTTTTCAACACTATCACAAGTGCAAAAAGTGTTTTTCCACACTAATACAAGTGCAAAAGTGGTTTTCTGCACCAACACATGTGCGAAAAGTGGTTTTTCAACACTAACACAAGTGCGAAAAGTGGTTTTTCAACACTAACACAAGTGCGAAAAGTCGTTTTTCAACACTAACACAAGTGCGAAAAGTGGTTTTTCCACACTAATACAAGTGCAAAAGTGGTTTCCTGCACCAACACAAGTGCGAAAAGTGGTTTTTCAACACTAACACAAGTGCGAAAAGTGGTTTTTCAACACTATCATAAGTGCAAAAAGTGTTTTTTCCACACTAATACAAGTGCAAAAGTGGTTTCCTGCACCAACACAAGTGCGAAATGTGGTTTTTCAACACTAACACAAGTGCAAAAAGTGGTTTTTCAACACTAACACAAGTGCGAAAAGTGGTTTTTCAACACTAACAAAAGTGCGAAAAGTGGTTTTTCAACACTAACACAAGTGCAAAAAGTGTTTTTTCCACACTAATACAAGTGCAAAAGTGGTTTCCTGCACCAACACAAGTGCAAAAAGTGGTTTTTCAACACTAACACAAGTGCGAAAAGTGGTTTTCCAACACTAACACAAGTGCGAAAAGTGGTTTTTCAACACTAACACAAGTGCGAAAAGTGGTTTTTCCACACTAATACAAGTGCAAAAGTGGTTTCCTGCAACAACACAAGTGCAAAAAGTGGTTTTTCAACACTAACACAAGTGCAAAAAGTGGTTTTTCAACACTATCACAAGTGCAAAAAGTGTTTTTTCCACACTAATACAAGTGCAAAAGTGGTTTCCTGCACCAACACAAGTGCAAAAAGTGGTTTTTCAACACTAACACAAGTGCGAAAAGTGGTTTTTCAACAATATCACAAGTGCAAAAAGTGTTTTTTTAACACTAATACAAGTGCAAAAGTGGTTTCCTGCACCAACACAAGTGCGAAAAGTGGTTTTTCAACACTAACACAAGTGTGAAAAGTGGTTTTTCAACACTAACACAAATGCGAAAAGTGGTTTTTCAACACTAACACAAGTGTGAAAAGTGTTTTTTCCACAGTAATACAAGTGCAAAAGTGGTTTCCTGCACCAACACAAGTGTGAAAAGTGGTTTTTCAACACTAACACAAGTGCGAAAAGTGGTTTTTCAACACTAACACCAGTGCGAAAAGTGGTTTTTCCACACTAATACAAGTGCAAAAAGTGTTTTTTCCACACTAATACAAGTGCAAAAGTGGTTTCCTGCACCAACACAAGTGCGAAAAGTGGTTTTTCAACACTAACACAAGTGCGAAAAGTGGTTTTTCAACACTAACACAAGTGTGATTAGTTGTTTTGCAACACTAACACAAGTGCGTTTAGTTGTTTTAAACGCCAGTACGAGTGCGGAAAGTGCTATTTGCAACAACAACACAAGTGGGAAAGTGCTTTTGCAACACTAACACAAGTGTCAACGTGCTTTTGCAACACGAGCACAAGTGCAATAAGAGGTTTTTCAACACTAACACAAGTGCGAAAAGTGGTTTCCTTCACTAACACCAGTGTGAAAAGTGGATTTTCAACACTAACACAAGTGCGAAAAGTGGTTTTTCAACACTAACACAAGTGCGAAAAGTGGTTTCCTTCACTAACACAAGTGGGAAAAGTGGTTTTTCAACACCAACACAAGTGCGAAAAGTGGATTTTCAACACTAACACAAGTGCGAACAGTGGTTTTTCAACAATAACACAGGTGCAAAAAGTGGTTTTTCCACACTAATACAAGTGCAAAAGTGGTTTCCTGCACCAACACAAGTGCGATAAGTGGGTTTTCAACACTAACACAAGTGCGAAAAGTGGTTTTTCAACACTAACACAAGTGCGAAAAGTGGTTTCCTACACCAACACAAGCGGGAAAAGTGGATTTTCAACACTAACACAAGTGCGAAAAGTGGGTTTTCAACACTAACACAAGTGCGAAAAGTGGTTTCCTTCAATAACACAAGTGGGAAAAGTGGATTTTCAACACTAACACAAGTGCGAAAAGTGGGTTTTCAACACTAACACAAGTGCAAAAAGTTGTTTCCTTCACCAACACCAGTGCAAAAAGTGGTTTTTCAACACTAATACAAGTGCGAAAAGTGGTTTTTCAACGCTAACACAAGTGCGAAAAGTGGTTTCCTTCACTAACACAAGTGGGAAAAGTGGATTTTCAACACTAACACAAGTGCGAAAAGTGGGTTTTCAACACTAACACAAGTACGAAAAGTGGTTTCCTTCACTAACACAAGTGCAAAAAGTGGTTTTTCAACACTAACACAAGTGCGAAAAGTGGTTTTTCAACACTAACACAAGTGCGAAAAGTGGTTTTTCAACACTAACACAAGTGCGAAAAGTGGTTTCCTTCACTAACACATGTGCGAAAAGTGGGTTTTCAACACTAACACAAGTGCGAAAAGGTGTTTCCTACACCAACACAAGTGGGAAGAGTGGATTTTCAACACTAACACAAGTGCGAAAAGTGGGTTTTCAACACTAACACAAGTGCGAAAAGTGGTTTCCTTCACTAACACAAGTGGGAAAAGTGGATTTTCAACACTAACACAAGTGCGAAAAGTGGGTTTTCAACACTAACACAAGTGCGAAAAGTGGTTTCCTTCACCAACACCAGTGCGAAAAGTGGTTTTTCAACACTAACACAAGTGCGAAAAGTGGTTTTTCAACACTAACACAAGTGCCAAAAGTGGTTTCCTTCACTAACACAAGTGGGAAAAGTGGATTTTCAACACTAACACAAGTGCGAAAAGTGGTTTCCTTCACCAACACCAGTGCGAAAAGTGGTTTTTCAACACTAACACAAGTGCGAAAAGTGGTTTTTCAACACTAACACAAGTGCGAAAAGTGGTTTCCTTCACTAACACAAGTGTGAAAAGTGGTTTTTCAACACTAACACAAGTGCAAAAAGTGGTTTTTCAACACTAACACAAGTGCGAAAAGTGGTTTTCCAACACTAACACAAGTGCGAAAAGTGGTTTTTCAACACTAACACAAGTGCGAAAAGTGTTTTTTCCACACTAATACAAGTGCAAATGTGGTTTACTGCACCAACACAAGTGCGAAAAGTGGTTTTTCAACACCAACACAAGTGCGAAAAGTGTTTTTTCAACACTATCACAAGTGCGAAAAGGGGTTTTTCAACACTATCACAAGTGCAAAAAGTGTTTTTTCCACACTAATACAAGTGCAACAATGGTTTCCTGCACCAACACAAGTGCGAAAAGTGGTTTTTCAACACTAACACAAGTGCGAAAAGTGGTTTTTCAACACTATCATAAGTGCAAAAAGTGTTTTTTCCACACTAATACAAGTGCAAAAGTGGTTTCCTGCACCAACACAAGTGCGAAAAGTGGTTTTTCAACACTAACACAAGTGCGAAAAGTGGTTTTTCAACAATATCACAAGTGCGAAAAGTGGTTTTTCAACACTAACACAAGTGCAAAAAGTGTTTTTTCAACACTAACACAAGTGCAAAAAGTGTTTTTTCCACACTAATACAAGTGCAAAAGTGGTTTCCTGCACCAACACAAGTGCGAAAAGTGGTTTTTCAACACTAACACAAGTGCGAAAAGTGGTTTTTCAACACTAACACAAGTGCGAAAAGTGGTTTTCCAACACTAACACAAGTGCGAAAAGTGGTTTTTCAACACTACCTCAAGTGCGGAAAGTGGTTTTTCCACACTAATACAAGTGCAAAAAGTGTTTTTTCCACACTAATACAAGTGCAAAAGTGGTTTCCTGCACCAACACAAGTGCGAAAAGTGGTTTTTCAACACTAACACAAGTGCGAAAATGGTTTTTCAACAATATCACAAGTGCAAAAAGTGTTTTTTTCCACACTAATACAAGTGCAAAAGTGGTTTCCTGCACCCACACATGTGCGAAAAGTGGTTTTTCAACACTAACACAAGTGCGAAAAGTGGTTTTTCAACACTATCACAAGTGCAAAAAGTGTTTTTCCACACTAATACAAGTGCAAAAGTGGTTTTTCAACACTAACACAAGTGCGAAAAGTGGTTTTTCAACACTAACACAAGTGCGAAAAGTGGTTTTTCAACACTAACACAAGTGCGGAAAGTGTTTTTTCCACACTAATACAAGTGCAAAAGTGTTTTCCTGCACCAACACAAGTGCGAAAAGTGGTTTTTCAACACTAACACAAGTGCGAAAAGTGGTTTTTCAACACTAACATAAGTGCGAAAAGAGGTTTTTCAACACTAACACAAGTGCGAAAAGTGGTTTTTCCACACTAATACAAGTGCAAAAGTGGTTTCCTGCACCAACGCAAGTGCGAAAAGTGGTTTTTCAACACTAACACAACTGTGAAAAGTGGTTTTTCAACACTATCACAAGTGCAAAAAGTGTTTTTTCCACACTAATGCAAGTGCAAAAGTGGTTTCCTGCACCAACACAAGTGCGAAAAGTGGTTTTTCAACACTAACACAATTGCGAAAAGTGGTTTTTCAACAATATCACAAGTGCAAAAAGTGGTTTTTCCACACTAATACAAGTGCAAAAGTGGTTTCCTGCACCAACACAAGTGCGAAAAGTGGTTTTTCAACACTAACACAAGTGCGAAAAGTGGTTTTTCAACACTAACACAAGTGCGAAAAGTGGTTTTTCAACACTAAAACAAGTGCAAAAAGTGTTTTTTCCACACTAATACAAGTGCAAAAGTGGTTTCCTGCACCAACACAAGTGCGAAAAGTGGTTTTCAACACTAACACAAGTGCGAAAAGTGGTTTTTCAACACTAACACAAGTGCGAAAAGTGTTTTTTCCACACTAATACAAGTGCAAAAGTGGTTTCCTGCACCAACACAAGTGCGAAAAGTGGTTTTTCAACACTAACACAAGTGCGAAAAGTGGTTTTTCAACACTAACACAAGTGCAAAAAGTGGTTTTTCAACACTAACACAAGTGCGAAAAGTGTTTTTTCCACACTAATACAAGTGCAAAAGTGGTTTCCTGCACCAACACAAGTGCAAAATGTGGTTTTTCAACACTAACACAAGTGCGAAAGTGGTTTTTCAACACTATCATAAGTGCAAAAAGTGTTTTTTCCACACTAATACAAGTGCAAAAGTGGTTTCCTGCACCAACACAAGTGCGAAAAGGGGTTTTTCAACACTAACACAAGTGCAAAAAGTGGTTTTTCAACACTAACACAAGTGCGAAAAGTGGTTTTTCAACACTAACAAAAGTGCGAAAAGTGGTTTTTCAACACTAACACAAGTGCAAAAAGTGTTTTTTCCACACTAATACAAGTGCAAAAGTGGTTTTTCAACACTAACACAAGTGCGAAAAGTGGTTTTTCAACACTAACACAAGTGCGAAAAGTGGTTTTTCAACACTAACACAAGTGCGGAAAGTGTTTTTTCCACACTAATACAAGTGCAAAAGTGTTTTCCTGCACCAACACAAGTGCGAAAAGTGGTTTTTCAACACTAACACAAGTGCGAAAAGTGGTTTTTCAACACTAACATAAGTGCGAAAAGAGGTTTTTCAACACTAACACAAGTGCGAAAAGTGGTTTTTCCACACTAATACAAGTGCAAAAGTGGTTTCCTGCACCAACGCAAGTGCGAAAAGTGGTTTTTCAACACGTAACACAACTGTGAAAAGTGGTTTTTCAACACTATCACAAGTGCAAAAAGTGTTTTTTCCACACTAATGCAAGTGCAAAAGTGGTTTCCTGCACCAACACAAGTGCGAAAAGTGGTTTTTCAACACTAACACAAGTGCGAAAAGTGGTTTTTCAACAATATCACAAGTGCAAAAAGTGGTTTTTCCACACTAATACAAGTGCAAAAGTGGTTTCCTGCACCAACACAAGTGCGAAAGTGGTTTTTCAACACTAACACAAGTGCGAAAAGTGGTTTTTCAACACTAACACAAGTGCGAAAAGTGGTTTTTCAACACTAAAACAAGTGCAAAAAGTGTTTTTTCCACACTAATACAAGTGCAAGAGTGGTTTCCTGCACCAACACAAGTGCGAAAAGTGGTTTTTCAACACTAACACAAGTGCGAAAAGTGGTTTTTCAACACTAACACAAGTGCGAAAAGTGTTTTTTCCACACTAATACAAGTGCAAAAGTGGTTTCCTGCACCAACACAAGTGCGAAAAGTGGTTTTTCAACACTAACACAAGTGCGAAAAGTGGTTTTTCAACACTAACACAAGTGCGAAAAGTGGTTTTTCAACACTAACACAAGTGCGAAAAGTGTTTTTTCCACACTAATACAAGTGCAAAAGTGGTTTCCTGCACCAACACAAGTGCAAAATGTGGTTTTTCAACACTAACACAAGTGCGAAAAGTGGTTTTTCAACACTATCATAAGTGCAAAAAGTGTTTTTTCCACACTAATACAAGTGCAAAAGTGGTTTCCTGCACCAACACAAGTGCGAAAAGGGTTTTTCAACACTAACACAAGTGCAAAAAGTGGTTTTTCAACACTAACACAAGTGCGAAAAGTGGTTTTTCAACACTAACAAAAGTGTGAAAAGTGGTTTTTCAACACCTAACACAAGTGCAAAAAGTGTTTTTTCCACACTAATACAAGTGCAAAAGTGGTTTCCTGCACCAACACAAGTGCAAAAAGTGGTTTTTCAACACTAACACAAGTGCGAAAAGTGGTTTTCCAACACTAACACAAGTGCGAAAAGTGGTTTTTCAACACTAACACAAGTGCGAAAAGTGTTTTTTCCACACTAATACAAGTGCAAATGTGGTTTACTGCACCAACACAAGTGCGAAAAGTGGTTTTTCAACACCAACACAAGTGCGAAAAGTGGTTTTTCAACACTATCACAAGTGCGAAAAGGGGTTTTTCAACACTATCACAAGTGCAAAAAGTGTTTTTTCCACACTAATACAAGTGCAACAATGGTTTCCTGCACCAACACAAGTGCGAAAAGTGGTTTTTCAACACTAACACAAGTGCGAAAAGTGGTTTTTCAACACTATCATAAGTGCAAAAAGTGTTTTTTCCACACTAATACAAGTGCAAAAGTGGTTTCCTGCACCAACACAAGTGCGAAAAGTGGTTTTTCAACACTAACACAAGTGCGAAAAGTGGTTTTTCAACAATATCACAAGTGCGAAAAGTGGTTTTTCAACACTAACACAAGTGCAAAAAGTGTTTTTTCAACACTAACACAAGTGCAAAAAGTGTTTTTTCCACACTAATACAAGTGCAAAAGTGGTTTCCTGCACCAACACAAGTGCGAAAAGTGGTTTTTCAACACTAACACAAGTGCGAAAAGTGGTTTTTCAACACTAACACAAGTGCGAAAAGTGGTTTTCCAACACTAACACAAGTGCGAAAAGTGGTTTTTCAACACTAACACAAGTGCGGAAAGTGGTTTTTCCACACTAATACAAGTGCAAAAGTGGTTTCCTGCACCAACGCAAGTGCGAAAAGTGGTTTTTCAACACTAACACAAGTGCGAAAAGTGGTTTTTCAACACTATCACAAGTGCAAGAAGTGTTTTTTCCACACTAATACAAGTGCAAAAGTGGTTTCCTGCACCAACACAAGTGCGAAAAGTGGTTTTTCAACACTAACACAAGTGCGAAAAGTGGTTTTTCAACAATATCACAAGTGCAAAAAGTGTTTTTTCCACACTAATACAAGTGCAAAAGTGGTTTCCTGCACCCACACATGTGCGAAAAGTGGTTTTTCAACACTAACACAAGTGCGAAAAGTGGTTTTTCAACACTATCACAAGTGCAAAAAGTGTTTTCCACACTAATACAAGTGCAAAAGTGGTTTTTCAACACTAACACAAGTGCGAAAAGTGGTTTTTCAACACTAACACAAGTGCGAAAAGTGGTTTTTCAACACTAACACAAATGCGGAAAGTGTTTTTTCCACACTAATACAAGTGCAAAAGTGGTTTCCTGCACCAACACAAGTGCGAAAAGTGGTTTTTCAACACTAACACAAGTGCGAAAAGTGGTTTTTCAACACTAACATAAGTGCGAAAAGAGGTTTTTCAACACTAACACAAGTGCGAAAAGTGGTTTTTCCACACTAATACAAGTGCAAAAGTGGTTTCCTGCACCAACGCAAGTGCGAAAAGTGGTTTTTCAACACTAACACAACTGTGAAAAGTGGTTTTTCAACACTATCACAAGTGCAAAAAGTGTTTTTTCCACACTAATGCAAGTGCAAAAGTGGTTTCCTGCACCAACACAAGTGCGAAAAGTGGTTTTTCAACACTAACACAAGTGCGAAAAGTGGTTTTTCAACACTAACACAAGTGCGAAAAGTGGTTTTTCAACACTAAAACAAGTGCAAAAAGTGTTTTTTCCACACTAATACAAGTGCAAAAGTGGTTTCCTGCACCAACACAAGTGCGAAAAGTGGTTTTTCAACACTAACACAAGTGCGAAAAGTGGTTTTTCAACACTAACACAAGTGCGAAAAGTGTTTTTTCCACACTAATACAAGTGCAAAAGTGGTTTCCTGAACCAACACAAGTGCGAAAAGTGGTTTTTAAACACTAACACAAGTGCGAAAAGTGGTTTTTCAACACTAACACAAGTGCGAAAAGTGGTTTTTCAACACTAACACAAGTGCGAAAAGTGTTTTTTCCACACTAATACAAGTGCAAAAGTGGTTTCCTGCACCAACACAAGTGCAAAATGTGTTTTTTCAACACCAACACAAGTGCGAAAAGTGGTTTTTCAACACTAACACAGGTGCGAAAAGTGGTTTTTCAACAATAACACAAGTGCGAAAAGTGTTTTTTCCACACTAATACAAGTGCAAAAGTGGTGTCCTGCACCAACACAAGTGCGAAAAGTGGTTTTTCAACACCAACACAAGTGCAAAAAGTGTTTTTTCAACAATATCACAAGTGCGAAAAGGGGTTTTTCAACACTATCACAAGTGCAAAAAGTGTTTTTTCAACACCAACACAAGTGCGAAAAGTGTTTTTTCCACACTAATACAAGTGCAACAATGGTTTCCTGCACCAACACAACTGCGAAAAGTGGTTTTTCAACACTAACACAAGTGCGAAAAGTGGTTTTTCAACACTATCACAAGTGCAAAAAGTGTTTTTCCACACTAATACAAGTGCAAAAGTGGTTTTCTGCACCAACACATGTGCGAAAAGTGGTTTTTCAACACTAACACAAGTGCGAAAAGTGTTTTTTCCACACTAATACAAGTGCAACAATGGTTTCCTGCACCAACACAGGTGCGAAAAGTGGTTTTTCAACACTAACACAAGTGTGAAAAGTAGTTTTTCAACACTAACACAAGTGCGAAAAGTGGTTTTTCAGCACTATCACAAGTGCAAAAAGTGTTTTTACACACTAATACAAGTGCAAAAGTGGTTTTCTGCACCAACACATGTGCGAAAAGTGGTTTTTCAACACTAACACAAGTGCGAAAAGTGGTTTTTCAACACTAACACAAGTGCGAAAAGTCGTTTTTCAACACTAACACAAGTGCGAAAAGTGGTTTTTCCACACTAATACAAGTGCAAAAGTGGTTTCCTGCACCAACACAAGTGCGAAAAGTGGTTTTTCAACACTAACACAAGTGCGAAAAGTGGTTTTTCAACACTATCATAAGTGCAAAAAGTGTTTTTTCCACACTAATACAAGTGCAAAAGTGGTTTCCTGCACCAACACAAGTGCGAAATGTGGTTTTTCAACACTAACACAAGTGCAAAAAGTGGTTTTTCAACACTAACACAAGTGCGAAAAGTGGTTTTTCAACACTAACAAAAGTGCGAAAAGTGGTTTTTCAACACTAACACAAGTGCAAAAAGTGTTTTTTCCACACTAATACAAGTGCAAAAGTGGTTTCCTGCACCAACACAAGTGCAAAAAGTGGTTTTTCAACACTAACACAAGTGCGAAAAGTGGTTTTCCAACACTAACACAAGTGCGAAAAGTGGTTTTTCAACACTAACACAAGTGCGAAAAGTGGTTTTTCCACACTAATACAAGTGCAAAAGTGGTTTCCTGCAACAACACAAGTGCAAAAAGTGGTTTTTCAACACTAACACAAGTGCAAAAAGTGGTTTTTCAACACTATCACAAGTGCAAAAAGTGTTTTTTCCGCACTAATACAAGTGCAAAAGTGGTTTCCTGCACCAACACAAGTGCAAAAAGTGGTTTTTCAACACTAACACAAGTGCGAAAAGTGGTTTTTCAACAATATCACAAGTGCAAAAAGTGTTTTTTTCACACTAATACAAGTGCAAAAGTGGTTTCCTGCACCAACACAAGTGCGAAAAGTGGTTTTTCAACACTAACACAAGTGTGAAAAGTGGTTTTTCAACACTAACACAAATGCGAAAAGTGGTTTTTCAACACTAACACAAGTGTGAAAAGTGTTTTTTCCACAGTAATACAAGTGCAAAAGTGGTTTCCTGCACCAACACAAGTGTGAAAAGTGGTTTTTCAACACTAACACAAGTGCGAAAAGTGGTTTTTCAACACTAACACCAGTGCGAAAAGTGGTTTTTCCACACTAATACAAGTGCAAAAGTGGTTTCCTGCACCAACGCAAGTGCGAAAAGTGGTTTTTCAACACTAACACAAGTGCGAAAAGTGGTTTTTCAACACTATCACAAGTGCAAAAAGTGTTTTTTCCACAGTAATACAAGTGCAAAAGTGGTTTCCTGCACCAACACAAGTGTGAAAAGTGGTTTTTCAACACTAACACAAGTGCGAAAAGTGGTTTTTCAACACTAACACCAGTGCGAAAAGTGGTTTTTCCACACTAATACAAGTGCAAAAGTGGTTTCCTGCACCAATACAAGTGCGAAAAGTGCTTTTTCAACACTAACACAAGTGCGAAAAGTGGTTTTTCAACACTAACACAAGTGCGAAAAGTGGTTTTTCAACACTAACACAAGTGCGAAAAGTGTTTTTTCCACACTAATACAAGTGCAAAAGTGGTTTCCTGCACCAACACAAGTGGGAAAAGTGGATTTTCAACACTAACACAAGTGCGAAAAGTGGTTTTTCAACACTAACACAAGTGCGAAAAGTGGTTTTTCAACACTATCACAAGTGCAAAAAGTGTTTTTCCACACTAATACAAGTGCAAAAGTGGTTTTCTGCACCAACACATGTGCGAAAAGTGTTTTTTCAACACTAACACAAGTGCGAAAAGTGGTTTCCTGCACCAACACAAGTGCGAAAAGTGGTTTTTCAACACTAACACAAGTGCGAAAAGTGGTTTTTCAACACTATCACAAGTGCAAAAAGTGTTTTTTCCACACTAATACAAGTGCAAAAGTGGTTTCCTGCACCAACACAAGTGCGAAAAGTGGTTTTTCAACACTAACACAAGTGCGAAAAGTGGTTTTTCAACAATATCACAAGTGCAAAAAGTGGTTTTTCCACACTAATACAAGTAAAAAAGTGGTTTCCTGCACCAACACAAGTGCGAAAAGTGGTTTTTCAACACTAACACAAGTGCGAAAAGTGGTTTTTCAACACTAACACAAGTGCGAAAAGTGTTTTTTCCACACTAATACAAGTGCAAAAGTGGTTTCCTGCACCAACACAAGTGGGAAAAGTGGATTTTCAACACTAACACAAGTGCGAAAAGTGGTTTTTCAACACTAACACAAGTGCGAAAAGTGTTTTTTCCACACTAATCCAAGTGCAAAAGTGGTTTCCTGCACCAACACAAGTGCGAAAAGTGGTTTTTCAACACTAACACAAGTGCGAAAAGTGGTTTTTCAACACTAACACAAGTGCGAAAAGTGGATTTTCAACACAATCACAAGTGCAAAAAGTGTTTTTCCACACTAATACAAGTGCAAAAGTGGTTTTCTGCACCAACACATGTGCGAAAAGTGTTTTTTCAACACTAACACAAGTGCGAAAAGTGGTTTTTCAACACTAACACAAGTGCGAAAAGTGTTTTTTCCACACTAATACAAGTGCAAAAGTGGTTTCCTGCACCAACACAAGTGCGAAAAGTGGTTTTTCAACACTAACACAAGTGCGAAAAGTGGTTTTTCAACACTAACACAAGTGCGAAAAGTGGTTTTTCAACACTAACACAAGTGCGAAAAGTGGTTTCCTGCACAAACACAGGTGCGAAAAGTGGTTTTTCAACACTAACACAGGTGTGAAAAGTGGTTTTTCAACACTAACACAAGTGCGAAAAGTGGTTTTTCAACAATAACACAAGTGCGAAAAGTGTTTTTTCCACACTAATACAAGTGCAAAAGTGGTTTCCTGCACCAACACAAGTGCGAAAAGTGGTTTTTCAACACTAACACAAGTGCGAAAAGTGGTTTTTCAACACTATCACAAGTGCAAAAAGTGTTTTTTCCACACTAATACAAGTGCAAAAGTGGTTTCCTGCACCAACACAAGTGCGAAAAGTGGTTTTTCAACAATATCACAAATGCAAAAAGTGGTTTTTCCACACTAATACAAGTACAAAAGTGGTTTCCTGCACCAACACAAGTGCGAAAAGTGGTTTTTCAACACTAACACAAGTGCGAAAAGTGGTTTTTCAACACTAACACAAGTGCGAAAAGTGGTTTTTCAACACTAACACAAGTGTGAAAAGTGGTTTTTCCACACTAATGCAAGTGCAAAAGTGGTTTCCTGCACCAACGCAAGTCCGAAATGTGGTTTTTCAACACTAAAACAAGTGCGAAAAGTGGTTTTTCAACACTATCACAAGTGCAAAAAGTGTTTTTTCCACACTAATACAAGTGCAAAAGTGGTTTCCTGCACCAACACAAGTGCGAAAAGTGGTTTTTCAACACTAACACAATTGCGAAAAGTGGTTTTTCAACACTATCACAAGTGCAAAAAGTGTTTTTCCACACTAATACAAGTGCAAAAGTGGTTTCCTGCACCAACACAAGTGCGAAAAGTGGTTTTTCAACACTAACACAAGTGCGAAAAGTGGTTTTTCAACACTATCATAAGTGCAAAAAGTGTTTTTTCCACACTAATACAAGTGCAAAAGTGGTTTCCTGCACCAACACAAGTGCGAAAAGTGGTTTTTCAACACTAACACAAGTGCGAAAAGTGGTTTTTCAACACCAACAAAAGTGCGAAAAGTGGTTTTTCAACACTAACACAAGTGCAAAAAGTGTTTTTTCCACACTAATACAAGTGCAAAAGTGGTTTCCTGCACCAACACAAGTGCAAAAAGTGGTTTTTCAACACTAACACAAGTGCGAAAAGTGGTTTTCCAACACTAACACAAGTGCGAAAAGTGGTTTTTCAACACTAACACAAGTGCGAAAAGTGGTTTTTCCACGCTAATACAAGTGCAAAAGTGGTTTCCTGCACCAACACAAGTGCAAAAAGTGGTTTTCAACACTAACACAAGTGTGAAAAGTGGTTTTTCAACACTAACACAAATGCGAAAAGTGGTTTTTCAACACTAACACAAGTGTGAAAAGTGTTTTTTCCACAGTAATACAAGTGCAAAAGTGGTTTCCTGCACCAACACAAGTGTGAAAAGTGGTTTTTCAACACTAACACAAGTGCAAAAAGTGGTTTTTCAACACTAACACCAGTGCGAAAAGTGGTTTTTCCACACTAATACAAGTGCAAAAGTGGTTTCCTGCACCAACGCAAGTGCGAAAAGTGGTTTTTCAACACTAACACAAGTGCGAAAAGTGGTTTTTCAACACTATCACAAGTGCAAAAAGTGTTTTTTCCACAGTAATACAAGTGCAAAAGTGGTTTCCTGCACCAACACAAGTGTGAAAAGTGGTTTTTCAACACTAACACAAGTGCGAAAAGTGGTTTTTCAACACTAACACCAGTGCGAAAAGTGGTTTTTCCACACTAATACAAGTGCAAAAGTGGTTTCCTGCACCAATACAAGTGCGAAAAGTGCTTTTTCAACACTAACACAAGTGCGAAAAGTGGTTTTTCAACACTAACACAAGTGCGAAAAGTGGTTTTTCAACACTAACACAAGTGCGAAAAGTGTTTTTTCCACACTAATACAAGTGCAAAAGTGGTTTCCTGCACCAACACAAGTGGGAAAAGTGGATTTTCAACACTAACACAAGTGCGAAAAGTGGTTTTTCAACACTAACACAAGTGCGAAAAGTGTTTTTTCCACACTAATCCAAGTGCAAAAGTGGTTTCCTGCACCAACACAAGTGCGAAAAGTGGTTTTTCAACACTAACACAAGTGCGAAAAGTGGTTTTTCAACACTAACACAAGTGCGAAAAGTGGTTTTTCAACACTATCACAAGTGCAAAAAGTGTTTTTCCACACTAATACAAGTGCAAAAGTGGTTTTCTGCACCAACACATGTGCGAAAAGTGTTTTTTCAACACTAACACAAGTGCGAAAAGTGGTTTTTCAACACTAACACAAGTGCGAAAAGTGTTTTTTCCACACTAATACAAGTGCAAAAGTGGTTTCCTGCACCAACACAAGTGCGAAAAGTGGTTTTTCAACACTAACACAAGTGCGAAAAGTGGTTTTTCAACACTAACACAAGTGCGAAAAGTGGTTTTTCAACACTAACACAAGTGCGAAAAGTGGTTTCCTGCACAAACACAGGTGCGAAAAGTAGTTTTTCAACACTAACACAAGTGTGAAAAGTGGTTTTTCAACACTAACACAAGTGCGAAAAGTGGTTTTTCAACAATAACACAAGTGGGAAAAGTGTTTTTTCCACACTAATACAAGTGCAAAAGTGGTTTCCTGCACCAACACAAGTGCGAAAAGTGGTTTTTCAACACTAACACAAGTGCGAAAAGTGGTTTTTCAACACTATCACAAGTGCAAAAAGTGTTTTTTCCACACTAATACAAGTGCAAAAGTGGTTTCCTGCACCAACACAAGTGCGAAAAGTGGTTTTTCAACACTAACACAAGTGCGAAAAGTGGTTTTTCAACAATATCACAAGTGCAAAAAGTGGTTTTTCCACACTAATACAAGTACAAAAGTGGTTTCCTGCACCAACACAAGTGCGAAAAGTGGTTTTTCAACACTAACACAAGTGCGAAAAGTGGTTTTTCAACACTAACACAAGTGCGAAAAGTGTTTTTTCCACACTAATACAAGTGCAAAAGTGGTTTCCTGCACCAACACAAGTGGGAAAAGTGGATTTTCAACACTAACACAAGTGCGAAAAGTGGTTTTTCAACACTAACACAAGTGCGAAAAGTGTTTTTTCCACACTAATCCAAGTGCAAAAGTGGTTTCCTGCACCAACACAAGTGCGAAAAGTGGTTTTTCAACACTAACACAAGTGCGAAAAGTGGTTTTTCAACACTAACACAAGTGCGAAAAGTGGTTTTTCAACACTATCACAAGTGCAAAAAGTGTTTTTCCACACTAATACAAGTGCAAAAGTGGTTTTCTGCACCAACACATGTGCGAAAAGTGTTTTTTCAACACTAACACAAGTGCGAAAAGTGGTTTTTCAACACTAACACAAGTGCGAAAAGTGTTTTTTCCACACTAATACAAGTGCAAAAGTGGTTTCCTGCACCAACACAAGTGCGAAAAGTGGTTTTTCAACACTAACACAAGTGCGAAAAGTGGTTTTTCAACACTAACACAAGTGCGAAAAGTGGTTTTTCAACACTAACACAAGTGCGAAAAGTGGTTTCCTGCACAAACACAGGTGCGAAAAGTGGTTTTTCAACACTAACACAGGTGTGAAAAGTGGTTTTTCAACACTAACACAAGTGCGAAAAGTGGTTTTTCAACAATAACACAAGTGCGAAAAGTGTTTTTTCCACACTAATACAAGTGCAAAAGTGGTTTCCTGCACCAACACAAGTGCGAAAAGTGGTTTTTCAACACTAACACAAGTGCGAAAAGTGGTTTTTCAACACTATCACAAGTGCAAAAAGTGTTTTTTCCACACTAATACAAGTGCAAAAGTGGTTTCCTGCACCAACACAAGTGCGAAAAGTGGTTTTTCAACAATATCACAAATGCAAAAAGTGGTTTTTCCACACTAATACAAGTACAAAAGTGGTTTCCTGCACCAACACAAGTGCGAAAAGTGGTTTTTCAACACTAACACAAGTGCGAAAAGTGGTTTTTCAACACTAACACAAGTGCGAAAAGTGGTTTTTCAACACTAACACAAGTGTGAAAAGTGGTTTTTCCACACTAATGCAAGTGCAAAAGTGGTTTCCTGCACCAACGCAAGTCCGAAATGTGGTTTTTCAACACTAAAACAAGTGCGAAAAGTGGTTTTTCAACACTATCACAAGTGCAAAAAGTGTTTTTTCCACACTAATACAAGTGCAAAAGTGGTTTCCTGCACCAACACAAGTGCGAAAAGTGGTTTTTCAACACTAACACAATTGCGAAAAGTGGTTTTTCAACACTATCACAAGTGCAAAAAGTGTTTTTCCACACTAATACAAGTGCAAAAGTGGTTTCCTGCACCAACACAAGTGCGAAAAGTGGTTTTTCAACACTAACACAAGTGCGAAAAGTGGTTTTTCAACACTATCATAAGTGCAAAAAGTGTTTTTTCCACACTAATACAAGTGCAAAAGTGGTTTCCTGCACCAACACAAGTGCGAAAAGTGGTTTTTCAACACTAACACAAGTGCGAAAAGTGGTTTTTCAACACCAACAAAAGTGCGAAAAGTGGTTTTTCAACACTAACACAAGTGCAAAAAGTGTTTTTTCCACACTAATACAAGTGCAAAAGTGGTTTCCTGCACCAACACAAGTGCAAAAAGTGGTTTTTCAACACTAACACAAGTGCGAAAAGTGGTTTTCCAACACTAACACAAGTGCGAAAAGTGGTTTTTCAACACTAACACAAGTGCGAAAAGTGGTTTTTCCACGCTAATACAAGTGCAAAAGTGGTTTCCTGCACCAACACAAGTGCAAAAAGTGGTTTTTCAACACTAACACAAGTGCAAAAAGTGGTTTTTCAACACTATCACAAGTGCAAAAAGTGTTTTTTCCACACTAATACAAGTGCAAAAGTGGTTTCCTGCACCAACACAAGTGCGAAAAGTGGTTTTTCAACACTAACACCAGTGCGAAAAGTGGTTTTTCAACAATATCACAAGTGCAAAAAGTGTTTTTTCCACACTAATACAAGTGCAAAAGTGGTTTCCTGCACCAACACAAGTGCGAAAAGTGGTTTTTCAACACTAACACAAGTGCGAAAAGTGGTTTTTCAACACTAACACAAATGCGAAAAGTGGTTTTTCAACACTAACACAAGTGTGAAAAGTGTTTTTTCCACAGTAATACAAGTGCAAAAGTGGTTTCCTGCACCAACACAAGTGTGAAAAGTGGTTTTTCAACACTAACACAAGTGCGAAAAGTGGTTTTTCAACACTAACACCAGTGCGAAAAGTGGTTTTGCCACACTAATACAAGTGCAAAAGTGGTTTCCTGCACCAACGCAAGTGCGAAAAGTGGTTTTTCAACACTAACACAAGTGCGAAAAGTGGTTTTTCAACACTATCACAAGTGCAAAAAGTGTTTTTTCCACACTAATACAAGTGCAAAAGTGGTTTCCTGCACCAATACAAGTGCGAAAAGTGCTTTTTCAACACTAACACAAGTGCGAAAAGTGGGTTTTCAACACTAACACAAGTGCGAAAAGTGGTTTTTCAACACTAACACAAGTGCGAAAAGTGTTTTTTCCACACTAATACAAGTGCAAAAGTGGTTTCCTGCACCAACACAAGTGGGAAAAGTGGATTTTCAACACTAACACAAGTGCGAAAAGTGGTTTTTCAACACTAACACAAGTGCGAAAAGTGTTTTTTCCACACTAATCCAAGTGGAAAAGTGGTTTCCTGCACCAACACAAGTGCGAAAAGTGGTTTTTCAACACTAACACAAGTGCGAAAAGTGGTTTTTCAACACTAACACAAGTGCGAAAAGTGGTTTTTCAACACTATCACAAGTGCAAAAAGTGTTTTTCCACACTAATACAAGTGCAAAAGTGGTTTTCTGCACCAACACATGTGCGAAAAGTGTTTTTTCAACACTAACACAAGTGCGAAAAGTGGTTTTTCAACACTAACACAAGTGCGAAAAGTGTTTTTTCCACACTAATACAAGTGCAAAAGTGGTTTCCTGCACCAACACAAGTGCGAAAAGTGGTTTTTCAACACTAACACAAGTGTGAAAAGTGGTTTTTCAACACTAACACAAGTGCGAAAAGTGGTTTTTCAACACTAACACAAGTGCGAAAAGTGGTTTCCTGCACAAACACAGGTGCGAAAAGTGGTTTTTCAACACAAACACAAGTGTGAAAAGTGGTTTTTCAACACTAACACAAGTGCGAAAAGTGGTTTTTCAACAATAACACAAGTGCGAAAAGTGTTTTTTCCACACTAATACAAGTGCAAAAGTGGTTTCCTGCACCAACACAAGTGCGAAAAGTGGTTTTTCAACACTAACACAAGTGCGAAAAGTGGTTTTTCAACACTATCACAAGTGCAAAAAGTGTTTTTTCCACACTAATACAAGTGCAGAAGTGGTTTCCTGCACCAACACAAGTGCGAAAAGTGGTTTTTCAACACTAACACAAGTGCGAAAAGTGGTTTTTCAACAATATCACAAGTGCAAAAAGTGGTTTTTCCACACTAATACAAGTACAAAAGTGGTTTCCTGCACCAACACAAGTGCGAAAAGTGGTTTTTCAACACTAACACAAGTGCGAAAAGTGGTTTTTCAACACTAACACAAGTGCGAAAAGTGGGTTTTCAACACTAACACAAGTGTGAAAAGTGGTTTTTCCACACTAATGCAAGTGCAAAAGTGGTTTCCTGCACCAACGCAAGTCCGAAAAGTGGTTTTTCAACACTAAAACAAGTGCGAAAAGTGGTTTTTCAACACTATCACAAGTGCAAAAAGTGTTTTTTCCACACTAATACAAGTGCAAAAGTGGTTTCCTGCACCAACACAAGTGCGAAAAGTGGTTTTTCAACACTAACACAATTGCGAAAAGTGGTTTTTCAACACTATCACAAGTGCAAAAAGTGTTTTTCCACACTAATACAAGTGCAAAAGTGGTTTTCTGCGCCAACACATGTGCGAAAAGTGGTTTTTCAACACTAACACAAGTGCGAAAAGTGGTTTTTCAACACTAACACAAGTGCGAAAAGTCGTTTTTCAACACTAACACAAGTGCGAAAAGTGGTTTTTCCACACTAATACAAGTGCAAAAGTGGTTTCCTGCACCAACACAAGTGCGAAAAGTGGTTTTTCAACACTAACACAAGTGCGAAAAGTGGTTTTTCAACACTATCATAAGTGCAAAAAGTGTTTTTTCCACACTAATACAAGTGCAAAAGTGGTTTCCTGCACCAACACAAGTGCGAAAAGTGGTTTTTCAACACTAACACAAGTGCAAAAAGTGGTTTTTCAACACTAACACAAGTGTGAAAAGTGGTTTTTCCACACTAACAAAAGTGCGAAAAGTGGTTTTTCAACACTAACACAAGTGCAAAAAGTGTTTTTTCCACACTAATACAAGTGCAAAAGTGGTTTCCTGCACCAACACAAGTGCGAAAAGTGGTTTTTCAACACTAACACAAGTGCGAAAAGTGGTTTTCCAACACTAACACAAGTGCGAAAAGTGGTTTTTCAACACTAACACAAGTGCGAAAAGTGGTTTTTCCACACTAATACAAGTGCAAAAGTGGTTTCCTGCACCAACGCAAGTGCAAAAAGTGGTTTTTCAACACTAACACAAGTGCGAAAAGTGGTTTTTCAACACTATCACAAGTGCAAAAAGTGTTTTTTCCACACTAATACAAGTGCAAAAGTGGTTTCCTGCACCAACACAAGTGCGAAAAGTGGTTTTTCAACAATATCACAAGTGCAAAAAGTGTTTTTTCCACACTAATACAAGTGCAAAAGTGGTTTCCTGCACCAACACAAGTGCGAAAAGTGGTTTTTCAACACTAACACAAGTGCGAAAAGTGGTTTTTCAACACTAACACAAATGCGAAAAGTGGTTTTTCAACACTAACACAAGTGTGAAAAGTGTTTTTTTCACAGTAATACAAGTGCAAAAGTGGTTTCCTGCACCAACACAAGTGCGAAAAGTGGTTTTTCAACACTAACACAAGTGCGAAAAGTGGTTTTTCAACACTAACACAAGTGCGAAAAGTGGTTTTTCAACACTAACACAAGTGCGAAAAGTGGTTTCCTGCACAAACACAGGTGCAAAAGTGGTTTTTCAACACTAACACAAGTGTGAAAAGTGGTTTTTCAACACTAACACAAGTGCGAAAAGTGGTTTTTCAACAATAACACAAGTGGGAAAAGTGTTTTTTCCACACTAATACAAGTGCAAAAGTGGTTTCCTGCACCAACACAAGTGCGAAAAGTGGTTTTTCAACACTAACACAAGTGCGAAAAGTGGTTTTTCAACACTATCACAAGTGCAAAAAGTGTTTTTTCCACACTAATACAAGTGCAAAAGTGGTTTCCTGCACCAACACAAGTGCGAAAAGTGGTTTTTCAACACTAACACAAGTGCGAAAAGTGGTTTTTCAACAATATCACAAGTGCAAAAAGTGGTTTTTCCACACTAATACAAGTACAAAAGTGGTTTCCTGCACCAACACAAGTGCGAAAAGTGGTTTTTCAACACTAACACAAGTGCGAAAAGTGGTTTTTCAACACTAACACAAGTGCGAAAAGTGTTTTTTCCACACTAATACAAGTGCAAAAGTGGTTTCCTGCACCAACACAAGTGGGAAAAGTGGATTTTCAACACTAACACAAGTGCGAAAAGTGGTTTTTCAACACTAACACAAGTGCGAAAAGTGTTTTTTCCACACTAATCCAAGTGCAAAAGTGGTTTCCTGCACCAACACAAGTGCGAAAAGTGGTTTTTCAACACTAACACAAGTGCGAAAAGTGGTTTTTCAACACTAACACAAGTGCGAAAAGTGGTTTTTCAACACTATCACAAGTGCAAAAAGTGTTTTCCACACTAATACAAGTGCAAAAGTGGTTTTCTGCACCAACACATGTGCGAAAAGTGTTTTTTCAACACTAACACAAGTGCGAAAAGTGTTTTTTCCACACTAATACAAGTGCAAAAGTGGTTTCCTGCACCAACACAAGTGCGAAAAGTGGTTTTTCAACACTAACACAAGTGCGAAAAGTGGTTTTTCAACACTAACACAAGTGCAAAAAGTGGTTTTTCAACACTAACACAAGTGCGAAAAGTGGTTTCCTGCACAAACACAGGTGCGAAAAGTGGTTTTTCAACACTAACACAGGTGTGAAAAGTGGTTTTTCAACACTAACACAAGTGCGAAAAGTGGTTTTTCAACAATAACACAAGTGCGAAAAGTGTTTTTTCCACACTAATACAAGTGCAAAAGTGGTTTCCTGCACCAACACAAGTGCGAAAAGTGGTTTTTCAACACTAACACAAGTGCAAAAAGTGGTTTTTCAACACTATCACAAGTGCAAAAAGTGTTTTTTCCACACTAATACAAGTGCAAAAGTGGTTTCCTGCACCAACACAAGTGCGAAAAGTGGTTTTTCAACAATATCACAAATGCAAAAAGTGGTTTTTCCACACTAATACAAGTACAAAAGTGGTTTCCTGCACCAACACAAGTGCGAAAAGTGGTTTTTCAACACTAACACAAGTGCGAAAAGTGGTTTTTCAACACTAACACAAGTGCGAAAAGTGGTTTTTCAACACTAACACAAGTGTGAAAAGTGGTTTTTCCACACTAATGCAAGTGCAAAAGTGGTTTCCTGCACCAACGCAAGTCCGAAATGTGGTTTTTCAACACTAAAACAAGTGCGAAAAGTGGTTTTTCAACACTATCACAAGTGCAAAAAGTGTTTTTTCCACACTAATACAAGTGCAAAAGTGGTTTCCTGCACCAACACAAGTGCGAAAAGTGGTTTTTCAACACTAACACAAGTGCGAAAAGTGGTTTTTCAACACTAACACAAGTGTGAAAAGTGGTTTTTCCACACTAACAAAAGTGCGAAAAGTGGTTTTTCAACACTAACACAAGTGCAAAAAGTGTTTTTTCCACACTAATACAAGTGCAAAAGTGGTTTCCTGCACCAACACAAGTGCGAAAAGTGGTTTTTCAACACTAACACAAGTGCGAAAAGTGGTTTTCCAACACTAACACAAGTGCGAAAAGTGGTTTTTCAACACTAACACAAGTGCGAAAAGTGGTTTTTCCACACTAATACAAGTGCAAAAGTGGTTTCCTGCACCAACGCAAGTGCAAAAAGTGGTTTTTCAACACTAACACAAGTGCGAAAAGTGGTTTTTCAACACTATCACAAGTGCAAAAAGTGTTTTTTCCACACTAATACAAGTGCAAAAGTGGTTTCCTGCACCAACACAAGTGCGAAAAGTGGTTTTTCAACACTAACACAAGTGCGAAAAGTGGTTTTTCAACAATATCACAAGTGCAAAAAGTGTTTTTTCCACACTAATACAAGTGCAAAAGTGGTTTCCTGCACCAACACAAGTGCGAAAAGTGGTTTTTCAACACTAACACAAGTGCGAAAAGTGGTTTTTCAACACTAACACAAATGCGAAAAGTGGTTTTTCAACACTAACACAAGTGTGAAAAGTGTTTTTTTCACAGTAATACAAGTGCAAAAGTGGTTTCCTGCACCAACACAAGTGTGAAAAGTGGTTTTTCAACACTAACACAAGTGCGAAAAGTGGTTTTTCAACACTAACACAAGTGCGAAAAGTGGTTTTTCAACACTAACACAAGTGCGAAAAGTGGTTTCCTGCACAAACACAGGTGCAAAAGTGGTTTTTCAACACTAACACAAGTGTGAAAAGTGGTTTTTCAACACTAACACAAGTGCGAAAAGTGGTTTTTCAACAATAACACAAGTGGGAAAAGTGTTTTTTCCACACTAATACAAGTGCAAAAGTGGTTTCCTGCACCAACACAAGTGCGAAAAGTGGTTTTTCAACACTAACACAAGTGCGAAAAGTGGTTTTTCAACACTATCACAAGTGCAAAAAGTGTTTTTTCCACACTAATACAAGTGCAAAAGTGGTTTCCTGCACCAACACAAGTGCGAAAAGTGGTTTTTCAACACTAACACAAGTGCGAAAAGTGGTTTTTCAACAATATCACAAGTGCAAAAAGTGGTTTTTCCACACTAATACAAGTACAAAAGTGGTTTCCTGCACCAACACAAGTGCGAAAAGTGGTTTTTCAACACTAACACAAGTGCGAAAAGTGGTTTTTCAACACTAACACAAGTGCGAAAAGTGTTTTTTCCACACTAATACAAGTGCAAAAGTGGTTTCCTGCACCAACACAAGTGGGAAAAGTGGATTTTCAACACTAACACAAGTGCGAAAAGTGGTTTTTCAACACTAACACAAGTGCGAAAAGTGTTTTTTCCACACTAATCCAAGTGCAAAAGTGGTTTCCTGCACCAACACAAGTGCGAAAAGTGGTTTTTCAACACTAACACAAGTGCGAAAAGTGGTTTTTCAACACTAACACAAGTGCGAAAAGTGGTTTTTCAACACTATCACAAGTGCAAAAAGTGTTTTCCACACTAATACAAGTGCAAAAGTGGTTTTCTGCACCAACACATGTGCGAAAAGTGTTTTTTCAACACTAACACAAGTGCGAAAAGTGTTTTTTCCACACTAATACAAGTGCAAAAGTGGTTTCCTGCACCAACACAAGTGCGAAAAGTGGTTTTTCAACACTAACACAAGTGCGAAAAGTGGTTTTTCAACACTAACACAAGTGCGAAAAGTGGTTTTTCAACACTAACACAAGTGCGAAAAGTGGTTTCCTGCACAAACACAGGTGCGAAAAGTGGTTTTTCAACACTAACACAGGTGTGAAAAGTGGTTTTTCAACACTAACACAAGTGCGAAAAGTGGTTTTTCAACAATAACACAAGTGCGAAAAGTGTTTTTTCCACACTAATACAAGTGCAAAAGTGGTTTCCTGCACCAACACAAGTGCGAAAAGTGGTTTTTCAACACTAACACAAGTGCGAAAAGTGGTTTTTCAACACTATCACAAGTGCAAAAAGTGTTTTTTCCACACTAATACAAGTGCAAAAGTGGTTTCCTGCACCAACACAAGTGCGAAAAGTGGTTTTTCAACAATATCACAAATGCAAAAAGTGGTTTTTCCACACTAATACAAGTACAAAAGTGGTTTCCTGCACCAACACAAGTGCGAAAAGTGGTTTTTCAACACTAACACAAGTGCGAAAAGTGGTTTTTCAACACTAACACAAGTGCGAAAAGTGGTTTTTCAACACTAACACAAGTGTGAAAAGTGGTTTTTCCACACTAATGCAAGTGCAAAAGTGGTTTCCTGCACCAACGCAAGTCCGAAATGTGGTTTTTCAACACTAAAACAAGTGCGAAAAGTGGTTTTTCAACACTATCACAAGTGCAAAAAGTGTTTTTTCCACACTAATACAAGTGCAAAAGTGGTTTCCTGCACCAACACAAGTGCGAAAAGTGGTTTTTCAACACTAACACAATTGCGAAAAGTGGTTTTTCAACACTATCACAAGTGCAAAAAGTGTTTTTCCACACTAATACAAGTGCAAAAGTGGTTTCCTGCACCAACACAAGTGCGAAAAGTGGTTTTTCAACACTAACACAAGTGCGAAAAGTGGTTTTTCAACACTATCATAAGTGCAAAAAGTGTTTTTTCCACACTAATACAAGTGCAAAAGTGGTTTCCTGCACCAACACAAGTGCGAAAAGTGGTTTTTCAACACTAACACAAGTGCGAAAAGTGGTTTTTCAACACCAACAAAAGTGCGAAAAGTGGTTTTTCAACACTAACACAAGTGCAAAAAGTGTTTTTTCCACACTAATACAAGTGCAAAAGTGGTTTCCTGCACCAACACAAGTGCAAAAAGTGGTTTTTCAACACTAACACAAGTGCGAAAAGTGGTTTTCCAACACTAACACAAGTGCGAAAAGTGGTTTTTCAACACTAACACAAGTGCGAAAAGTGGTTTTTCCACGCTAATACAAGTGCAAAAGTGGTTTCCTGCACCAACACAAGTGCAAAAAGTGGTTTTTCAACACTAACACAAGTGCAAAAAGTGGTTTTTCAACACTATCACAAGTGCAAAAAGTGTTTTTTCCACACTAATACAAGTGCAAAAGTGGTTTCCTGCACCAACACAAGTGCGAAAAGTGGTTTTTCAACACTAACACAAGTGCGAAAAGTGGTTTTTCAACAATATCACAAGTGCAAAAAGTGTTTTTTCCACACTAATACAAGTGCAAAAGTGGTTTCCTGCACCAACACAAGTGCGAAAAGTGGTTTTTCAACACTAACACAAGTGCGAAAAGTGGTTTTTCAACACTAACACAAATGCGAAAAGTGGTTTTTCAACACTAACACAAGTGTGAAAAGTGTTTTTTCCACAGTAATACAAGTGCAAAAGTGGTTTCCTGCACCAACACAAGTGTGAAAAGTGGTTTTTCAACACTAACACAAGTGCGAAAAGTGGTTTTTCAACACTAACACCAGTGCGAAAAGTGGTTTTACCACACTAATACAAGTGCAAAAGTGGTTTCCTGCACCAACGCAAGTGCGAAAAGTGGTTTTTCAACACTAACACAAGTGCGAAAAGTGGTTTTTCAACACTATCACAAGTGCAAAAAGTGTTTTTTCCACACTAATACAAGTGCAAAAGTGGTTTCCTGCACCAATACAAGTGCGAAAAGTGCTTTTTCAACACTAACACAAGTGCGAAAAGTGGTTTTTCAACACTAACACAAGTGCGAAAAGTGGTTTTTCAACACTAACACAAGTGCGAAAAGTGGTTTTTCCACACTAACACAAGTACAAAAGTGGTTTCCTGCACCAACACAAGTGCGAAAAGTGGTTTTTCAACACTAACACAAGTGCGAAAAGTGGTTTTTCAACACTAACACAAGTGCGAAAAGTGGTTTTTCCACACTAATACAAGTACAAAAGTGGTTTCCTGCACCAACACAAGTGCGAAAAGTGGATTTTCAACACTAACACAAGTGCGAAAAGTGGTTTTTCAACACTAACACCAGTGCGAAAAGTGGTTTTTCCACACTAATACAAGTACAAAAGTGGTTTCCTGCACCAACACAAGTGCGAAAAGTGGTTTTTCAACACTAACACAAGTGCGAAAAGTGGTTTTTCAACACTAACACAAGTGCGAAAAGTGGTTTTTCAACACTAACACAAGTGTGAAAAGTGGTTTTTCCACACTAATGCAAGTGCAAAAGTGGTTTCCTGCACCAACGCAAGTCCGAAATGTGGTTTTTCAACACTAAAACAAGTGCGAAAAGTGGTTTTTCAACACTATCACAAGTGCAAAAAGTGTTTTTTCCACACTAATACAAGTGCAAAAGTGGTTTCCTGCACCAACACAAGTGCGAAAAGTGGTTTTTCAACACTAACACAATTGCGAAAAGTGGTTTTTCAACACTATCACAAGTGCAAAAAGTGTTTTTCCACACTAATACAAGTGCAAAAGTGGTTTCCTGCACCAACACAAGTGCGAAAAGTGGTTTTTCAACACTAACACAAGTGCGAAAAGTGGTTTTTCAACACTATCATAAGTGCAAAAAGTGTTTTTTCCACACTAATACAAGTGCAAAAGTGGTTTCCTGCACCAACACAAGTGCGAAAAGTGGTTTTTCAACACTAACACAAGTGCGAAAAGTGGTTTTTCAACACCAACAAAAGTGCGAAAAGTGGTTTTTCAACACTAACACAAGTGCAAAAAGTGTTTTTTCCACACTAATACAAGTGCAAAAGTGGTTTCCTGCACCAACACAAGTGCAAAAAGTGGTTTTTCAACACTAACACAAGTGCGAAAAGTGGTTTTCCAACACTAACACAAGTGCGAAAAGTGGTTTTTCAACACTAACACAAGTGCGAAAAGTGGTTTTTCCACGCTAATACAAGTGCAAAAGTGGTTTCCTGCACCAACACAAGTGCAAAAAGTGGTTTTTCAACACTAACACAAGTGCAAAAAGTGGTTTTTCAACACTATCACAAGTGCAAAAAGTGTTTTTTCAACACTAATACAAGTGCAAAAGTGGTTTCCTGCACCAACACAAGTGCGAAAAGTGGTTTTTCAACACTAACACAAGTGCGAAAAGTGGTTTTTCAACAATATCACAAGTGCAAAAAGTGTTTTTTCCACACTAATACAAGTGCAAAAGTGGTTTCCTGCACCAACACAAGTGCGAAAAGTGGTTTTTCAACACTAACACAAGTGCGAAAAGTGGTTTTTCAACACTAACACAAATGCGAAAAGTGGTTTTTCAACACTAACACAAGTGTGAAAAGTGTTTTTTCCACAGTAATACAAGTGCAAAAGTGGTTTCCTGCACCAACACAAGTGTGAAAAGTGGTTTTTCAACACTAACACAAGTGCGAAAAGTGGTTTTTCAACACTAACACCAGTGCGAAAAGTGGTTTTACCACACTAATACAAGTGCAAAAGTGGTTTCCTGCACCAACGCAAGTGCGAAAAGTGGTTTTTCAACACTAACACAAGTGCGAAAAGTGGTTTTTCAACACTATCACAAGTGCAAAAAGTGTTTTTTCCACACTAATACAAGTGCAAAAGTGGTTTCCTGCACCAATACAAGTGCGAAAAGTGCTTTTTCAACACTAACACAAGTGCGAAAAGTGGTTTTTCAACACTAACACAAGTGCGAAAAGTGGTTTTTCAACACTAACACAAGTGCGAAAAGTGTTTTTTCCACACTAATACAAGTGCAAAAGTGGTTTCCTGCACCAACACAAGTGGGAAAAGTGGATTTTCAACACTAACACAAGTGCGAAAAGTGGTTTTTCAACACTAACACAAGTGCGAAAAGTGGTTTTTCCACACTAACACAAGTACAAAAGTGGTTTCCTGCACCAACACAAGTGCGAAAAGTGGTTTTTCAACACTAACACAAGTGCGAAAAGTGGTTTTTCAACACTAACACAAGTGCGAAAAGTGGTTTTTCCACACTAATACAAGTACAAAAGTGGTTTCCTGCACCAACACAAGTGCGAAAAGTGGATTTTCAACACTAACACAAGTGCGAAAAGTGGTTTTTCAACACTAACACCAGTGCGAAAAGTGGTTTTTCCACACTAATACAAGTACAAAAGTGGTTTCCTGCACCAACACAAGTGCGAAAAGTGGTTTTTCAACACTAACACAAGTGCGAAAAGTGGTTTTTCAACACTAACACAAGTGCGAAAAGTGGTTTTTCAACACTAACACAAGTGTGAAAAGTGGTTTTTCCACACTAATGCAAGTGCAAAAGTGGTTTCCTGCACCAACGCAAGTCCGAAATGTGGTTTTTCAACACTAAAACAAGTGCGAAAAGTGGTTTTTCAACACTATCACAAGTGCAAAAAGTGTTTTTTCCACACTAATACAAGTGCAAAAGTGGTTTCCTGCACCAACACAAGTGCGAAAAGTGGTTTTTCAACACTAACACAATTGCGAAAAGTGGTTTTTCAACACTATCACAAGTGCAAAAAGTGTTTTTCCACACTAATACAAGTGCAAAAGTGGTTTCCTGCACCAACACAAGTGCGAAAAGTGGTTTTTCAACACTAACACAAGTGCGAAAAGTGGTTTTTCAACACTATCATAAGTGCAAAAAGTGTTTTTTCCACACTAATACAAGTGCAAAAGTGGTTTCCTGCACCAACACAAGTGCGAAAAGTGGTTTTTCAACACTAACACAAGTGCGAAAAGTGGTTTTTCAACACCAACAAAAGTGCGAAAAGTGGTTTTTCAACACTAACACAAGTGCAAAAAGTGTTTTTTCCACACTAATACAAGTGCAAAAGTGGTTTCCTGCACCAACACAAGTGCAAAAAGTGGTTTTTCAACACTAACACAAGTGCGAAAAGTGGTTTTCCAACACTAACACAAGTGCGAAAAGTGGTTTTTCAACACTAACACAAGTGCGAAAAGTGGTTTTTCCACGCTAATACAAGTGCAAAAGTGGTTTCCTGCACCAACACAAGTGCAAAAAGTGGTTTTTCAACACTAACACAAGTGCAAAAAGTGGTTTTTCAACACTATCACAAGTGCAAAAAGTGTTTTTTCCACACTAATACAAGTGCAAAAGTGGTTTCCTGCACCAACACAAGTGCGAAAAGTGGTTTTTCAACACTAACACAAGTGCGAAAAGTGGTTTTTCAACAATATCACAAGTGCAAAAAGTGTTTTTTCCACACTAATACAAGTGCAAAAGTGGTTTCCTGCACCAACACAAGTGCGAAAAGTGGTTTTTCAACACTAACACAAGTGCGAAAAGTGGTTTTTCAATACTAACACAAATGCGAAAAGTGGTTTTTCAACACTAACACAAGTGTGAAAAGTGTTTTTTCCACAGTAATACAAGCGCAAAAGTGGTTTCCTGCACCAACACAAGTGTGAAAAGTGGTTTTTCAACACTAACACAAGTGCGAAAAGTGGTTTTTCAACACTAACACCAGTGCGAAAAGTGGTTTTACCACACTAATACAAGTGCAAAAGTGGTTTCCTGCACCAACGCAAGTGCGAAAAGTGGTTTTTCAACACTAACACAAGTGCGAAAAGTGGTTTTTCAACACTATCACAAGTGCAAAAAGTGTTTTTTCCACACTAATACAAGTGCAAAAGTGGTTTCCTGCACCAATACAAGTGCGAAAAGTGCTTTTTCAACACTAACACAAGTGCGAAAAGTGGTTTTTCAACACTAACACAAGTGCGAAAAGTGGTTTTTCAACACTAACACAAGTGCGAAAAGTGTTTTTTCCACACTAATACAAGTGCAAAAGTGGTTTCCTGCACCAACACAAGTGGGAAAAGTGGATTTTCAACACTAACACAAGTGCGAAAAGTGGTTTTTCAACACTAACACAAGTGCGAAAAGTGTTTTGTCCACACTAATCCAAGTGGAAAAGTGGTTTCCTGCACCAACACAAGTGCGAAAAGTGGTTTTTCAACACTAACACAAGTGCGAAAAGTGGTTTTTCAACACTAACACAAGTGCGAAAAGTGGTTTTTCAACACTATCACAAGTGCATAAAGTGTTTTTCCACACTAATACAAGTGCAAAAGTGGTTTTCTGCACCAACACATGTGCGAAAAGTGTTTTTTCAACACTAACACAAGTGCGAAAAGTGGTTTTTCAACACTAACACAAGTGCGAAAAGTGTTTTTTCCACACTAATACAAGTGCAAAAGTGGTTTCCTGCACCAACACAAGTGCGAAAAGTGGTTTTTCAACACTAACACAAGTGTGAAAAGTGGTTTTTCAACACTAACACAAGTGCGAAAAGTGGTTTTTCAACACTAACACAAGTGCGAAAAGTGGTTTCCTGCACAAACACAGGTGCGAAAAGTGGTTTTTCAACACAAACACAAGTGTGAAAAGTGGTTTTTCAACACTAACACAAGTGCGAAAAGTGGTTTTTCAACAATAATACAAGTGCAGAAGTGGTTTCCTGCACCAACACAAGTGCGAAAAGTGGTTTTTCAACACTAACACAAGTGCGAAAAGTGGTTTTTCAACAATATCACAAGTGCAAAAAGTGGTTTTTCCACACTAATACAAGTACAAAAGTGGTTTCCTGCACCAACACAAGTGCGAAAAGTGGTTTTTCAACACTAACACAAGTGCGAAAAGTGGTTTTTCAACACTAACACAAGTGCAAAAAGTGGGTTTTCAACACTAACACAAGTGTGAAAAGTGGTTTTTCCACACTAATGCAAGTGCAAAAGTGGTTTCCTGCACCAACGCAAGTCCGAAAAGTGGTTTTTCAACACTAAAACAAGTGCGAAAAGTGGTTTTTCAACACTATCACAAGTGCAAAAAGTGTTTTTTCCACACTAATACAAGTGCAAAAGTGGTTTCCTGCACCAACACAAGTGCGAAAAGTGGTTTTTCAACACTAACACAATTGCGAAAAGTGGTTTTTCAACACTATCACAAGTGCAAAAAGTGTTTTTCCACACTAATACAAGTGCAAAAGTGGTTTTCTGCGCCAACACATGTGCGAAAAGTGGTTTTTCAACACTAACACAAGTGCGAAAAGTGGTTTTTCAACACTAACACAAGTGCGAAAAGTCGTTTTTCAACAATAACACAAGTGCGAAAAGTGGTTTTTCCACACTAATACAAGTGCAAAAGTGGTTTCCTGCACCAACACAAGTGCGAAAAGTGGTTTTTCAACACTAACACAAGTGCGAAAAGTGGTTTTTCAACACTATCATAAGTGCAAAAAGTGTTTTTTCCACACTAATACAAGTGCAAAAGCGGTTTCCTGCACCAACACAAGTGCGAAAAGTGGTTTTTCAACACTAACACAAGTGCAAAAAGTGGTTTTTCAACACTAACACAAGTGTGAAAAGTGGTTTTTCCACACTAACAAAAGTGCGAAAAGTGGTTTTTCAACACTAACACAAGTGCAAAAAGTGTTTTTTCCACACTAATACAAGTGCAAAAGTGGTTTCCTGCACCAACACAAGTGCGAAAAGTGGTTTTTCAACACTAACACAAGTGCGAAAAGTGGTTTTCCAACACTAACACAAGTGCGAAAAGTGGTTTTTCAACACTAACACAAGTGCGAAAAGTGGTTTTTCCACACTAATACAAGTGCAAAAGTGGTTTCCTGCACCAACGCAAGTGCAAAAAGTGGTTTTTCAACACTAACACAAGTGCGAAAAGTGGTTTTTCAACACTATCACAAGTGCAAAAAGTGTTTTTTCCACACTAATACAAGTGCAAAAGTGGTTTCCTGCACCAACACAAGTGCGAAAAGTGGTTTTTCAACACTAACACAAGTGCGAAAAGTGGTTTTTCAACAATATCACAAGTGCAAAAAGTGTTTTTTCCACACTAATACAAGTGCAAAAGTGGTTTCCTGCACCAACACAAGTGCGAAAAGTGGTTTTTCAACACTAACACAAGTGCGAAAAGTGGTTTTTCAACACTAACACAAATGCGAAAAGTGGTTTTTCAACACTAACACAAGTGTGAAAAGTGTTTTTTTCACAGTATTACAAGTGCAAAAGTGGTTTCCTGCACCAACACAAGTGTGAAAAGTGGTTTTTCAACACTAACACAAGTGCGAAAAGTGGTTTTTCAACACTAACACAAGTGTGAAAAGTGGTTTTTCCACATTAATACAAGTGCAAAATGGTTTCCTGCACCAACGCAAGTGCGAAAAGTGGTTTTTCAACACTAACACAAGTGCGAAAAGTGGTTTTTCAACACTATCACAAGTGCAAAAAGTGTTTTTTCCACACTAATACAAGTGCAAAAGTGGTTTCCTGCACCAATACAAGTGCGAAAAGTGCTTTTTCAACACTAACACAAGTGCGAAAAGTGGTTTTTCAACACTAGCACAAGTGCGAAAAGTGGTTTTTCAACACTAACACAAGTGCGAAAAGTGTTTTTTCCACACTAATACAAGTGCAAAAGTGGTTTCCTGCACCAACACAAGTGCGAAAAGTGGTTTTTCAACACTAACACAAGTGCGAAAAGTGGTTTTTCAACACTAACACAAGTGCGAAAAGTGGTTTTTCAACACTATCACAAGTGCAAAAAGTGTTTTTCCACACTAATACAAGTGCAAAAGTGGTTTTCTGCACCAACACATGTGCGAAAAGTGGTTTTTCAACACTAACACAAGTGCGAAAAGTGGTTTTTCAACACTAACACAAGTAAGAAAAGTGTTTTTTCCACACTAATACAAGTGCAAAAGTGGTTTCCTGCACCAACACAAGTGCGAAAAGTAGTTTTTCCACACTAATACAAGCGCAAAAGTGGTTTCCTGCACCAACACAAGTGCGAAAAGTGGTTTTTCAACACTATCACAAGTGCAAAAAGTGTTTTTTCCACACTAATACAAGTGCAAAAGTGGTTTCCTGCACCAACACAAGTGCGAAAAGTGGTTTTTCAACACTAACACAAGTGCGAAAAGTGGTTTTTCAACACTAACACAAGTGCGAAAAGTGGTTTTTCAACACTATCACAAGTGCGAAAAGTGTTTTTTCCACACTAATACAAGTGCAAAAGTGGTTTCCTGCACCAACACAAGTGCAAAAAGTGTTTTTTCAACACCAACACAAGTGCGAAAAGTGGTTTTTCAACACTAACACAAGTGTGAAAAGTGGTTTTTCAACACTAACACAAGTGCGAAAAGTGTTTTTTCCACACTAATACAAGTGCAAAAGTGGTTTCCAGCACCAACACAAGTGCGAAAAGTGGTGTTTCAACACTATCACAAGTGCAAAAAGTGTTTTTTCAACACCAACACAAGTGAGAAAAGTGTTTTTTCAACACTAACACAAGTGCGAAAAGTGGTTTTTCAACACTAACACAAGTGCGAAAAGTGTTTTTTCCACACTAATACAAGTGCAAAAGTGGTTTCCTGCACCAACACAAGTGTGAAAAGTCGTTTTTCAACACCAACACAAGTGCGAAAAGTGGTTTTTCAACACTAACACAAATGCGAAAAGTGGTTTTTCAACACTAACACAAGTGCGAAAAGTGTTTTTTCCACAGTAATACAAGTGCAAAAGTGGTTTCCTGCACCAACACAAGTGTGAAAAGTGGTTTTTCAACACTAACACAAGTGCGAAAAGTGGTTTTTCAACACTAACACAAGTGCGAAAAGTGGTTTTTCCACACTAATACAAGTGCAAAAGTGGTTTCCTGCACCAACGCAAGTGCGAAAAGTGGTTTTTCAACACTAACACAAGTGCGAAAAGTGTTTTTTCAACACTATCAGAAGTGCAAAAAGTGTTTTTTCCACACTAATACAAGTGCAAAAGTGGTTTCCTGCAACAATACAAGTGCGAAAAGTGGTTTTTCAACACTAACACAAGTGCGAAAAGTGGTTTTTCAACACTAACACAAGTGCGAAAAGTGGTTTTTCAACACTAACACAAGTGCGAAAAGTGTTTTTTCCACACTAATACAAGTGCAAAAGTGGTTTCCTGCACCAACACAAGTGGGAAAAGTGGTTTTTCAACACTAACACAAGTGCGAAAAGTGGTTTTTCAACACTAACACAAGTGCGAAACGTGGTTTTTCAATACTAACACAAGTGCGAAAAGTGTTTTTTCCACACTAATAGAAGTGCAAAAGTGGTTTCCTGCATCAACACAAGTGCAAAAAGTGTTTTTTCAACACCAACACAAGTGCGAAAAGTTGTTTTTCAACACTAACACAAGTGCGAAAAGTGGTTTTTCAACACTAACACAAGTGTGAAAAGTGTTTTTTCCACACTAATACAAGTGAAAATGTGGTTTACTGCACCAACACAAGTGCGAAAAGTGGTTTTTCAACACCAACACAAGTGCGAAAAGTGTTTTTTCAACACTATCACAAGTGCGAAAAGGGGTTTTTCAACACTATCACAAGTGCAAAAAGTGTTTTTTCCACACTAATACAAGTGCAACAATGGTTTCCTGCACCAACACAAGTGCGAAAAGTGGTTTTTCAACACTAACACAAGTGCGAAAAGTGGTTTTTCAACACTATCATAAGTGCAAAAAGTGTTTTTTCCACACTAATACAAGTGCAAAAGTGGTTTCCTGCACCAACACAAGTGCGAAAAGTGGTTTTTCAACACTAACACAAGTGCGAAAAGTGGTTTTTCAACAATATCACAAGTGCGAAAAGTGGTTTTTCAACACTAACACAAGTGCAAAAAGTGTTTTTTCAACACGAACACAAGTGCAAAAAGTGTTTTTTCCACACTAATACAAGTGCAAAAGTGGTTTCCTGCACCAACACAAGTGCGAAAAGTGGTTTTTCAACACTAACACAAGTGCGAAAAGTGGTTTTTCAACACTAACACAAGTGCGAAAAGTGGTTTTCCAACACTAACACAAGTGCGAAAAGTGGTTTTTCAACACTAACACAAGTGCGGAAAGTGGATTTTCCACACTAATACAAGTGCAAAAGTGGTTTCCTGCACCAACACAAGTGCGAAAAGTGGTTTTTCAACACTAACACAAGTGCGAAAAGTGGTTTTTCAACAATATCACAAGTGCAAAAAGTGTTTTTTCCACACTAATACAAGTGCAAAAGTGGTTTCCTGCACCCACACATGTGCGAAAAGTGGTTTTTCAACACTAACACAAGTGCGAAAAGTGGTTTTTCAACACTATCACAAGTGCAAAAAGTGTTTTTCCACACTAATACAAGTGCAAAAGTGGTTTTTCAACACTAACACAAGTGCGAAAAGTGATTTTTCAACACTAACACAAGTGCGAAAAGTGGTTTTTCAACACTAACACAAGTGCGGAAAGTGTTTTTTCCACACTAATACAAGTGCAAAAGTGGTTTCCTGCACCAACACAAGTGCGAAAAGTGGTTTTTCAACACTAACACAAGTGCGAAAAGTGGTTTTTCAACACTAACATAAGTGCGAAAAGAGGTTTTTCAACACCAACACAAGTGCGAAAAGTGGTTTTTCCACACTAATACAAGTGCAAAAGTGGTTTCCTGCACCAACGCAAGTGCGAAAAGTGGTTTTTCAACACTAACACAACTGTGAAAAGTGGTTTTTCAACACTATCACAAGTGCAAAAAGTGTTTTTTCCACACTAATGCAAGTGCAAAAGTGGTTTCCTGCACCAACACAAGTGTGAAAAGTGATTTTTCAACAGTGCGAAAACTGGTTTTTCAACAATATCACAAGTGCAAAAAGTGGTTTTTCCACACTAATACAAGTGCAAAAGTGGTTTCCTGCACCAACACAAGTGTGAAAAGTCGTTTTTCAACACCAACACAAGTGCGAAAAGTGGTTTTTCAACACTAACACAAATGCGAAAAGTGGTTTTTCAACACTAACACAAGTGCGAAAAGTGTTTTTTCCACAGTAATACAAGTGCAAAAGTGGTTTCCTGCACCAACACAAGTGTGAAAAGTGGTTTTTCAACACTAACCCAAGTGCGAAAAGTGGTTTTTCAACACTAACACAAGTGCGAAAAGTGGTTTTTCCACACTAATACAAGTGCAAAAGTGGTTTCCTGCACCAACGCAAGTGCGAAAAGTGGTTTTTCAACACTAACACAAGTGTGAAAAGTGTTTTTTCAACACTATCAGAAGTGCAAAAAGTGTTTTTTCCACACTAATACAAGTGCAAAAGTGGTTTCCTGCAACAATACAAGTGCGAAAAGTGGTTTTTCAACACTAACACAAGTGCGAAAAGTGGTTTTTCAACACTAACACAAGTGCGAAAAGTGGTTTTTCAACACTAACACAAGTGCGAAAAGTGTTTTTTCCACACTAATACAAGTGCAAAAGTGGTTTCCTGCACCAACACAAGTGGGAAAAGTGGTTTTTCAACACTAACACAAGTGCGAAAAGTGGTTTTTCAACACTAACACAAGTGCGAAACGTGGTTTTTCAATACTAACACAAGTGCGAAAAGTGTTTTTTCCACACTAATAGAAGTGCAAAAGTGGTTTCCTGCATCAACACAAGTGCAAAAAGTGTTTTTTCAACACCAACACAAGTGCGAAAAGTTGTTTTTCAACACTAACACAAGTGCGAAAAGTGGTTTTTCAACACTAACACAAGTGTGAAAAGTGTTTTTTCCACACTAATACAAGTGAAAATGTGGTTTACTGCACCAACACAAGTGCGAAAAGTGGTTTTTCAACACCAACACAAGTGCGAAAAGTGTTTTTTCAACACTATCACAAGTGCGAAAAGGGGTTTTTCAACACTATCACAAGTGCAAAAAGTGTTTTTTCCACACTAATACAAGTGCAACAATGGTTTCCTGCACCAACACAAGTGCGAAAAGTGGTTTTTCAACACTAACACAAGTGCGAAAAGTGGTTTTTCAACACTATCATAAGTGCAAAAAGTGTTTTTTCCACACTAATACAAGTGCAAAAGTGGTTTCCTGCACCAACACAAGTGCGAAAAGTGGTTTTTCAACACTAACACAAGTGCGAAAAGTGGTTTTTCAACACTAACACAAGTGCGAAAAGTGGTTTTTCAACAATATCACAAGTGCGAAAAGTGGTTTTTCAACACTAACACAAGTGCAAAAAGTGTTTTTTCAACACGAACACAAGTGCAAAAAGTGTTTTTTCCACACTAATACAAGTGCAAAAGTGGTTTCCTGCACCAACACAAGTGCGAAAAGTGGTTTTTCAACACTAACACAAGTGCGAAAAGTGGTTTTTCAACACTAACACAAGTGCGAAAAGTGGTTTTCCAACACTAACACAAGTGCGAAAAGTGGTTTTTCAACACTAACACAAGTGCGGAAAGTGGATTTTCCACACTAATACAAGTGCAAAAGTGGTTTCCTGCACCAACACAAGTGCGAAAAGTGGTTTTTCATCACTAACACAAGTGCGAAAAGTGGTTTTTCAACAATATCACAAGTGCAAAAAGTGTTTTTTCCACACTAATACAAGTGCAAAAGTGGTTTCCTGCACCCACACATGTGCGAAAAGTGGTTTTTCAACACTAACACAAGTGCGAAAAGTGGTTTTTCAACACTATCACAAGTGCAAAAAGTGTTTTTCCACACTAATACAAGTGCAAAAGTGGTTTTTCAACACTAACACAAGTGCGAAAAGTGGTTTTTCAACACTAACACAAGTGCGAAAAGTGGTTTTTCAACACTAACACAAGTGCGGAAAGTGTTTTTTCCACACTAATACAAGTGCAAAAGTGGTTTCCTGCACCAACACAAGTGCGAAAAGTGGTTTTTCAACACTAACACAAGTGCGAAAAGTGGTTTTTCAACACTAACATAAGTGCGAAAAGAGGTTTTTCAACACCAACACAAGTGCGAAAAGTGGTTTTTCTACACTAATACAAGTGCAAAAGTGGTTTCCTGCACCAACGCAAGTGCGAAAAGTGGTTTTTCAACACTAACACAACTGTGAAAAGTGGTTTTTCAACACTATCACAAGTGCAAAAAGTGTTTTTTCCACACTAATGCAAGTGCAAAAGTGGTTTCCTGCACCAACACAAGTGTGAAAAGTGGTTTTTCAACACTAACACAAGTGCGAAAACTGGTTTTTCAACAATATCACAAGTGCAAAAAGTGGTTTTTCCACACTAATACAAGTGCAAAAGTGGTTTCCTGCACCAACACAAGTGTGAAAAGTCGTTTTTCAACACCAACACAAGTGCGAAAAGTGGTTTTTCAACACTAACACAAATGCGAAAAGTGGTTTTTCAACACTAACACAAGTGCGAAAAGTGTTTTTTCCACAGTAATACAAGTGCAAAAGTGGTTTCCTGCACCAACACAAGTGTGAAAAGTGGTTTTTCAACACTAACACAAGTGCAAAAAGTGGTTTTTCAACACTAACACAAGTGCGAAAAGTGGTTTTTCCACACTAATACAAGTGCAAAAGTGGTTTCCTGCACCAACGCAAGTGCGAAAAGTGGTTTTTCAACACTAACACAAGTGCGAAAAGTGTTTTTTCAACACTATCAGAAGTGCAAAAAGTGTTTTTTCCACACTAATACAAGTGCAAAAGTGGTTTCCTGCAACAATACAAGTGCGAAAAGTGGTTTTTCAACACTAACACAAGTGCGAAAAGTGGTTTTTCAACACTAACACAAGTGCGAAAAGTGGTTTTTCAACACTAACACAAGTGCGAAAAGTGTTTTTTCCACACTAATACAAGTGCAAAAGTGGTTTCCTGCACCAACACAAGTGGGAAAAGTGGTTTTTCAACACTAACACAAGTGCGAAAAGTGGTTTTTCAACACTAACACAAGTGCGAAACGTGGTTTTTCAATACTAACACAAGTGCGAAAAGTGTTTTTTCCACACTAATAGAAGTGCAAAAGTGGTTTCCTGCATCAACACAAGTGCAAAAAGTGTTTTTTCAACACCAACACAAGTGCGAAAAGTTGTTTTTCAACACTAACACAAGTGCGAAAAGTGGTTTTTCAACACTAACACAAGTGTGAAAAGTGTTTTTTCCACACTAATACAAGTGAAAATGTGGTTTACTGCACCAACACAAGTGCGAAAAGTGGTTTTTCAACACCAACACAAGTGCGAAAAGTGTTTTTTCAACACTATCACAAGTGCGAAAAGGGGTTTTTCAACACTATCACAAGTGCAAAAAGTGTTTTTTCCACACTAGTACAAGTGCAACAATGGTTTCCTGCACCAACACAAGTGCGAAAAGTGGTTTTTCAACACTAACACAAGTGCAAAAAGTGGTTTTTCAACACTATCATAAGTGCAAAAAGTGTTTTTTCCACACTAATACAAGTGCAAAAGTGGTTTCCTGCACCAACACAAGTGCGAAAAGTGGTTTTTCAACACTAACACAAGTGCGAAAAGTGGTTTTTCAACAATATCACAAGTGCGAAAAGTGGTTTTTCAACACTAACACAAGTGCAAAAAGTGTTTTTTCAACACGAACACAAGTGCAAAAAGTGTTTTTTCCACACTAATACAAGTGCAAAAGTGGTTTCCTGCACCAACACAAGTGCGAAAAGTGGTTTTTCAACACTAACACAAGTGCGAAAAGTGGTTTTTCAACAATATCACAAGTGCGAAAAGTGGTTTTTCAACACTAACACAAGTGCAAAAAGTGTTTTTTCAACACGAACACAAGTGCAAAAAGTGTTTTTTCCACACTAATACAAGTGCAAAAGTGGTTTCCTGCACCAACACAAGTGCGAAAAGTGGTTTTTCAACACTAACACAAGTGCGAAAAGTGGTTTTTCAACACTAACACAAGTGCGAAAAGTGGTTTTCCAACACTAACACAAGTGCGAAAAGTGGTTTTTCAACACTAACACAAGTGCGGAAAGTGGATTTTCCACACTAATACAAGTGCAAAAGTGGTTTCCTGCACCAACACAAGTGCGAAAAGTGGTTTTTCAACACTAACACAAGTGCGAAAAGTGGTTTTTCAACAATATCACAAGTGCAAAAAGTGTTTTTTCCACACTAATACAAGTGCAAAAGTGGTTTCCTGCACCCACACATGTGCGAAAAGTGGTTTTTCAACACTAACACAAGTGCGAAAAGTGGTTTTTCAACACTATCACAAGTGCAAAAAGTGTTTTTCCACACTAATACAAGTGCAAAAGTGGTTTTTCAACACTAACACAAGTGCGAAAAGTGGTTTTTCAACACTAACACAAGTGCGAAAAGTGGTTTTTCAACACTAACACAAGTGCGGAAAGTGTTTTTTCCACACTAATACAAGTGCAAAAGTGGTTTCCTGCACCAACACAAGTGCGAAAAGTGGTTTTTCAACACTAACACAAGTGCGAAAAGTGGTTTTTCAACACTAACATAAGTGCGAAAAGAGGTTTTTCAACACCAACACAAGTGCGAAAAGTGGTTTTTCCACACTAATACAAGTGCAAAAGTGGTTTCCTGCACCAACGCAAGTGCGAAAAGTGGTTTTTCAACACTAACACAACTGTGAAAAGTGGTTTTTCAACACTATCACAAGTGCAAAAAGTGTTTTTTCCACACTAATGCAAGTGCAAAAGTGGTTTCCTGCACCAACACAAGTGTGAAAAGTGGTTTTTCAACACTAACACAAGTGCGAAAACTGGTTTTTCAACAATATCACAAGTGCAAAAAGTGGTTTTTCCACACTAATACAAGTGCAAAAGTGGTTTCCTGCACCAACACAAGTGCGAAAAGTGGTTTTTCAACACTAACACAAGTGCGAAAAGTGGTTTTTCAACACTAACACAAGTGCGAAAAGTGGTTTTTCAACACTAAAACAAGTGCAAAAAGTGTTTTTTCCACACTAATACAAGTGCAAAAGTGGTTTCCTGCACCAACACAAGTGCGAAAAGTGGTTTTTCAACACTAACACAAGTGCGAAAAGTGGTTTTTCAACACTAACACAAGTGCGAAAAGTGTTTTTTCCACACTAATACAAGTGCAAAAGTGGTTTCCTGCACCAACACAAGTGCGAAAAGTGGTTTTTCAACACTAACACAAGTGCGAAAAGTGGTTTTTCAACACTAACACAAGTGCGAAAAGTGGTTTTTCAACACTAACACAAGTGCGAAAAGTGTTTTTTCCACACTAATACAAGTGCAAAAGTGGTTTCCTGCACCAACACAAGTGCGAAAAGTGGTTTTCCAACACTAACACAAGTGCGAAAAGTGGTTTTTCAACACTAACACAAGTGCGAAAAGTGGTTTTTCCACACTAATACAAGTGCAAAAGTGGTTTCCTGCACCAACGCAAGTGCAAAAAGTGGTTTTTCAACACTAACACAAGTGCGAAAAGTGGTTTTTCAACACTATCACAAGTGCAAAAAGTGTTTTTTCCACACTAATACAAGTGCAAAAGTGGTTTCCTGCACCAACACAAGTGCGAAAAGTGGTTTTTCAACACTAACACAAGTGCGAAAAGTGGTTTTTCAACAATATCACAAGTGCAAAAAGTGTTTTTTCCACACTAATACAAGTGCAAAAGTGGTTTCCTGCACCAACACAAGTGCGAAAAGTGGTTTTTCAACACTAACACAAATGCGAAAAGTGGTTTTTCAACACTAACACAAATGCGAAAAGTGGTTTTTCAACACTAACACAAGTGTGAAAAGTGTTTTTTCCACAGTAATACAAGTGCAAAAATGGTTTCCTGCACCAACACAAGTGTGAAAAGTGGTTTTTCAACACTAACACAAGTGCGAAAAGTGGTTTTTCAACACTAACACAAGTGTGAAAAGTGGTTTTTCCACACTAATACAAGTGCAAAATGGTTTCCTGCACCAACGCAAGTGCGAAAAGTGCTTTTTCAACACTAACACAAGTGCGAAAAGTGGTTTTTCAACACTATCACAAGTGCAAAAAGTGTTTTTTCCACACTAATACAAGTGCAAAAGTGGTTTCCTGCACCAATACAAGTGCGAAAAGTGCTTTTTCAACACTAACACAAGTGCGAAAAGTGGTTTTTCAACACTAGCACAAGTGCGAAAAGTGGTTTTTCAACACTAACACAAGTGCGAAAAGTGTTTTTTCCACAGTAATACAAGTGCAAAAGTGGTTTCCTGCACCAACACAAGTGCGAAAAGTGGTTTTTCAACACTAACACAAGTGCGAAAAGTGGTTTTTCAACACTATCACAAGTGCAAAAAGCGTTTTTTCCACACTAATACAAGTGCAAAAGTGGTTTCCTGCACCAATACAAGTGCGAAAAGTGCTTTTTCAACACTAACACAAGTGCGAAAAATGGTTTTTCAACACTAGCACAAGTGCGAAAAGTGGTTTTTCAACACTAACACAAATGCGAAAAGTGGTTTTTCAACACTAACACAAATGCGAAAAGTGGTTTTTTAACACTAACACAAGTGTGAAAAGTGTTTTTTCCACAGTAATACAAGTGCAAAAGTGGTTTCCTGCACCAACACAAGTGTGAAAAGTGGTTTTTCAACACTAACACAAGTGCGAAAAGTGGTTTTTCAACACTAACACAAGTGTGAAAAGTGGTTTTTCCACACTAATACAAGTGCAAAATGGTTTCCTGCACCAACGCAAGTGCGAAAAGTGGTTTTTCAACACTAACACAAGTGCGAAAAGTGGTTTTTCAACACTATCACAAGTGCAAAAAGTGTTTTTTCCACACTGATACAAGTGCAAAAGTGGTTTCCTGCACCAATACAAGTGCGAAAAGTGCTTTTTCAACACTAACACAAGTGCGAAAAGTGGTTTTTCAACACTAGCACAAGTGCGAAAAGTGGTTTTTCAACACTAACACAAGTGCGAAAAGTGTTTTTTCCACACTAATACAAGTGCAAAAGTGGTTTCCTGCACCAACACAAGTGCGAAAAGTGGTTTTTCAACACTAACACAAGTGCGAAAAGTGGTTTTTCAACACTATCACAAGTGCAAAAAGTGTTTTTTCCACACTAATACAAGTGCAAAAGTGGTTTCCTGCACCAATACAAGTGCGAAAAGTGCTTTTTCAACACTAACACAAGTGCGAAAAATGGTTTTTCAACACTAGCACAAGTGCGAAAAGTGGTTTTTCAACACTAACACAAGTGCGAAAAGTGTTTTTTCCACACTAATACAAGTGCAAAAGTGGTTTCCTGCACCAACACAAGTGCGAAAAGTGGTTTTTCAACACTAACACAAGTGCGAAAAGTGGTTTTTCAACACTAACACAAGTGCGAAAAGTGGTTTTTCAACACTATCACAAGTGCAAAAAGTGTTTTTCCACACTAATACAAGTGCAAAAGTGGTTTTCTGCACCAACACATGTGCGAAAAGTGGTTTTTCAACACTAACACAAGTGCGAAAAGTGGTTTTTCAACACTAACACAAGTAAGAAAAGTGTTTTTTCCACACTAATACAAGTGCAAAAGTGGTTTCCTGCACCAACACAAGTGCGAAAAGTAGTTTTTCCACACTAATACAAGCGCAAAAGTGGTTTCCTGCACCAACACAAGTGCGAAAAGTGGTTTTTCAACACTATCACAAGTGCAAAAAGTGTTTTTTCCACACTAATACAAGTGCAAAAGTGGTTTCCTGCACCAACACAAGTGCGAAAAGTGGTTTTTCAACACTAACACAAGTGCGAAAAGTGGTTTTTCAACACTAATACAAGTGCGAAAAGTGGTTTTTCAACACTATCACAAGTGCGAAAAGTGTTTTTTCCACACTAATACAAGTGCAAAAGTGGTTTCCTGCACCAACACAAGTGCAAAAAGTGTTTTTTCAACACCAACACAAGTGCGAAAAGTGGTTTTTCAACACTAACACTAACCTGCCAAACAGGAAATTAGAGCAGTCTCCCTTGACATATCACGTGCCTTCGATACGGTCTGGCACCCCGCTCTGCTCACCAAACTTTCCTCTTTTGGTATCCATGGAAATCTCCACGCATGGCTGGCGGACTTCCTCTCTAGTCGTAGTCAACGTGTGGCCCTGAATGGTTTTCTCTCATCTCCTCTTCCTGTTCAGGCTGGAGTTCCACAAGGCAGTGTTCTCGGCCCTGTCCTTTTTCTGGTCTTCATCAATGATCTCTCTGACTCTCTTGAAAATCCTCTGTATCTCTTTGCTGATGACTCTACTCTCTGTCGCTCCATTCTTCATCCCTCAGATCGGCAGTCTGCTGCCTCCTCACTCTCTGCAGACCTGGACAAAATCACAGACTGGGCAAACAAGTGGAACATGTCTTTCAATCCTGACAAATCTCACACTCTTACGATGTCTCTCCGAAAAGACCGACTGGACAACCCTACCATCCACTTTCTGAATAATCCTCTCCAAGAAGTTCTGTCACTCAAGCTTTTGGGTCTCACTATCTGCCATGATCTTTCCTGGGAAAACCACATTTCAAATCTGGCCTCCAAAGCCAGTCGCCGACTGGGCATCCTCCGTCGTGCGAAGTCCTTCCTTGGCACACCTGAGCTCCTCACCACATACAAGGCTTTCATCCGCAGCTCAATGGAATACTGCTCTCCCCTCTGGGCTGGTGCTCCTGCCTCACACCTAGCTCGTCTTCACGCTGTTGAAACCAAAGCATTCAGAATCATTGGAATCTCCCGCGATGAAGCTAACTCCAAGGGCCTCTCACTCACTCACCGCAGGCAGGTTGGTGGTCTTTCCATCTTCTACCGACTCCTCTCTGGCCTTGCCCCCCCAGCTCTCTCTGGGCTCTGTCCCGCAAATATTCCTACAGGTCGCACAAGATCTGCCTGCAACCCTCTTATGGTCAAACTGCCAAAATCAAGACTCTCTGCTCACCTTCACTCCTTCATTCCTCTTTTCTCCCGCCTCTGGAACAAACTCCCTCACTCTCTTCAATCCCACTCCACCCTCCAGGTCTTTAAAACAGCTGTTCACCACCATCTCTTATCTTCCCCCATCCAAAACCTTGATCTTTTATACCCCCGCTAATTTCACCCCAATTCCACTTTTTTGAAATACCAACTTCTGTCCTGGAAGTCATTGGTGTCCTTGTGTTTTATACTTCTCCCTCCACCCCCCCCCCCCCCTTCCCATGCCTCCTCCCCCCAAGCCCTCTCCCTTCCACACATCTCCCTGCTCTCAAATGTTGTGTTTGTGTGCTTCACCTTCTCTCCCCATCTTGTTTTCCGCTCCCGCTTTTTATATATTTTGTTTGTCTGGTTGATTTGTTTGTGAAGTAAATGTTAGCTCTTTCACGAGCCTCGATTCAGTATACAAAAAAAAAAAAAAAAAAAAAAAAAAAAAACACAAGTGTGAAAAGTGGTTTTTCAACACTAACACAAGTGCGAAAAGTGTTTTTTCCACACTAATACAAGTGCAAAAGTGGTTTCCAGCACCAACACAAGTGCGAAAAGTGGTGTTTCAACACTATCACAAGTGCAAAAAGTGTTTTTTCAACACCAACACAAGTGAGAAAAGTGGTTTTTCAACACTAACACAAGTGCGAAAAGTGGTTTTTCAACACTAACACAAGTGCGAAAAGTGCTTTTTCCACAATAATACAAGTGCAAAAGTGGTTTCCTGCACCAACACAAGTGTGAAAAGTGGTTTTTCAACACCAACACAAGTGCGAAAAGTGGTTTTTCAACACTAACACAAATGCGAAAAGTGGTTTTTCAACACTAACACAAGTGCGAAAAGTGTTTTTTCCACAGTAATACAAGTGCAAAAGTGGTTTCCTGCACCAACACAAGTGTGAAAAGTGGTTTTTCAACACTAACACAAGTGCGAAAAGTGGTTTTTCAACACTAACACAAGTGCGAAAAGTGGTTTTTCCACACTAATACAAGTGCAAAAGTGGTTTCCTGCACCAACGCAAGTGCGAAAAGTGGTTTTTCAACACTAACACAAGTGCGAAAAGTGTTTTTTCAACACTATCAGAAGTGCAAAAAGTGTTTTTTCCACACTAATACAAGTGCAAAAGTGGTTTCCTGCAACAATACAAGTGCGAAAAGTGGTTTTTCAACACTAACACAAGTGCGAAAAGTGGTTTTTCAACACTAACACAAGTGCGAAAAGTGGTTTTTCAACACTAACACAAGTGCGAAAAGTGTTTTTTCCACACTAATACAAGTGCAAAAGTGGTTTCCTGCACCAACACAAGTGGGAAAAGTGGTTTTTCAACACTAACACAAGTGCGAAAAGTGGTTTTTCAACACTAACACAAGTGCGAAACGTGGTTTTTCAATACTAACACAAGTGCGAAAAGTGTTTTTTCCACACTAATAGAAGTGCAAAAGTGGTTTCCTGCATCAACACAAGTGCAAAAAGTGTTTTTTCAACACCAACACAAGTGCGAAAAGTTGTTTTTCAACACTAACACAAGTGCGAAAAGTGGTTTTTCAACACTAACACAAGTGTGAAAAGTGTTTTTTCCACACTAATACAAGTGCAAATGTGGTTTACTGCACCAACACAAGTGCGAAAAGTGGTTTTTCAACACCAACACAAGTGCGAAAAGTGTTTTTTCAACACTATCACAAGTGCGAAAAGGGGTTTTTCAGCACTATCACAAGTGCAAAAAGTGTTTTTTCCACACTAATACAAGTGCAACAATGGTTTCCTGCACCAACACAAGTGCGAAAAGTGGTTTTTCAACACTAACACAAGTGCGAAAAGTGGTTTTTCAACACTATCATAAGTGCAAAAAGTGTTTTTTCCACACTAATACAAGTGCAAAAGTGGTTTCCTGCACCAACACAAGTGCGAAAAGTGGTTTTTCAACACTAACACAAGTGCGAAAAGTGGTTTTTCAACAATATCACAAGTGCGAAAAGTGTTTTTTCAACACTAACACAAGTGCAAAAAGTGTTTTTTCAACACTAACACAAGTGCAAAAAGTGTTTTTTCCACACTAATACAAGTGCAAAAGTGGTTTCCTGCACCAACACAAGTGCGAAAAGTGGTTTTTCAACACTAACACAAGTGCGAAAAGTGGTTTTTCAACACTAACACAAGTGCGAAAAGTGGTTTTCCAACACTAACACAAGTGCGAAAAGTGGTTTTTCAACACTAACACAAGTGCGGAAAGTGGTTTTTCCACACTAATACAAGTGCAAAAGTGGTTTCCTGCACCAACGCAAGTGCGAAAAGTGGTTTTTCAACACTAACACAAGTGCGAAAAGTGGTTTTTCAACACTATCACAAGTGCAAAAAGTGTTTTTTCCACACTAATACAAGTGCAAAAGTGGTTTCCTGCACCAACACAAGTGCGAAAAGTGGTTTTTCAACACTAACACAAGTGCGAAAAGTGGTTTTTCAACAATATCACAAGTGCAAAAAGTGTTTTTTCCACACTAATACAAGTGCAAAAGTGGTTTCCTGCACCCACACATGTGCGAAAAGTGGTTTTTCAACACTAACACAAGTGCGAAAAGTGGTTTTTCAACACTATCACAAGTGCAAAAAGTGTTTTTCCACACTAATACAAGTGCAAAAGTGGTTTTTCAACACTAACACAAGTGCGAAAAGTGGTTTTTCAACACTAACACAAGTGCGAAAAGTGGTTTTTCAACACTAACACAAGTGCGGAAGGTGTTTTTTCCACACTAATACAAGTGCAAAAGTGGTTTCCTGCACCAACACAAGTGCGAAAAGTGGTTTTTCAACACTAACACAAGTGCGAAAAGTGGTTTTTCAACACTAACATAAGTGCGAAAAGTGGTTTTTCAACACTAACACAACTGTGAAAAGTGGTTTTTCAACACTATCACAAGTGCAAAAAGTGTTTTTTCCACACTAATGCAAGTGCAAAAGTGGTTTCCTGCACCAACACAAGTGCGAAAAGTGGTTTTTCAACACTAACACAAGTGCGAAAACTGGTTTTTCAACAATATCACAAGTGCAAAAAGTGGTTTTTCCACACTAATACAAGTGCAAAAGTGGTTTCCTGCACCAACACAAGTGCGAAAAGTGGTTTTTCAACACTAACACAAGTGCGAAAAGTGGTTTTTCAACACTAACACAAGTGCGAAAAGTGGTTTTTCAACACTAAAACAAGTGCAAAAAGTGTTTTTTCCACACTAATACAAGTGCAAAAGTGGTTTCCTGCACCAACACAAGTGCGAAAAGTGGTTTTTCAACACTAACACAAGTGCGAAAAGTGGTTTTTCAACACTAACACAAGTGCGAAAAGTGTTTTTTCCACACTAATACAAGTGCAAAAGTGGTTTCCTGCACCAACACAAGTGCGAAAAGTGGTTTTTCAACACTAACACAAGTGCGAAAAGTGGTTTTTCAACACTAACACAAGTGCGAAAAGTGGTTTTTCAACACTAACACAAGTGCGAAAAGTGTTTTTTCCACACTAATACAAGTGCAAAAGTGGTTTCCTGCACCAACACAAGTGCGAAAAGTGGTTTTTCAACACTAACACAAGTGCGAAAAGTGGTTTTCCAACACTAACACAAGTGCGAAAAGTGGTTTTTCAACACTAACACAAGTGCGAAAAGTGGTTTTTCCACACTAATACAAGTGCAAAAGTGGTTTCCTGCACCAACGCAAGTGCAAAAAGTGGTTTTTCAACACTAACACAAGTGCGAAAAGTGGTTTTTCAACACTATCACAAGTGCAAAAAGTGTTTTTTCCACACTAATACAAGTGCAAAAGTGGTTTCCTGCACCAACACAAGTGCGAAAAGTGGTTTTTCAACACTAACACAAGTGCGAAAAGTGGTTTTTCAACAATATCACAAGTGCAAAAAGTGTTTTTTCCACACTAATACAAGTGCAAAAGTGGTTTCCTGCACCAACACAAGTGCGAAAAGTGGTTTTTCAACACTAACACAAGTGCGAAAAGTGGTTTTTCAACACTAACACAAATGCGAAAAGTGGTTTTTCAACACTAACACAAGTGTGAAAAGTGTTTTTTCCACAGTAATACAAGTGCAAAAGTGGTTTCCTGCACCAACACAAGTGTGAAAAGTGGTTTTTCAACACTAACACAAGTGCGAAAAGTGGTTTTTCAACACTAACACAAGTGTGAAAAGTGGTTTTTCCACACTAATACAAGTGCAAAATGGTTTCCTGCACCAACGCAAGTGCGAAAAGTGGTTTTTCAACACTAACACAAGTGCGAAAAGTGGTTTTTCAACACTATCACAAGTGCAAAAAGTGTTTTTTCCACACTAATACAAGTGCAAAAGTGGTTTCCTGCACCAATACAAGTGCGAAAAGTGCTTTTTCAACACTAACACAAGTGCGAAAAGTGGTTTTTCAACACTAGCACAAGTGCGAAAAGTGGTTTTTCAACACTAACACAAGTGCGAAAAGTGTTTTTTCCACACTAATGCAAGTGCAAAAGTGGTTTCCTGCACCAACACAAGTGCGAAAAGTGGTTTTTCAACACTAACACAAGTGCGAAAACTGGTTTTTCAACAATATCACAAGTGCAAAAAGTGGTTTTTCCACACTAATACAAGTGCAAAAGTGGTTTCCTGCACCAACACAAGTGCGAAAAGTGGTTTTTCAACACTAACACAAGTGCGAAAAGTGGTTTTTCAACACTAACACAAGTGCGAAAAGTGGTTTTTCAACACTAAAACAAGTGCAAAAAGTGTTTTTTCCACACTAATACAAGTGCAAAAGTGGTTTCCTGCACCAACACAAGTGCGAAAAGTGGTTTTTCAACACTAACACAAGTGCGAAAAGTGGTTTTTCAACACTAACACAAGTGCGAAAAGTGTTTTTTCCACACTAATACAAGTGCAAAAGTGGTTTCCTGCACCAACACAAGTGCGAAAAGTGGTTTTTCAACACTAACACAAGTGCGAAAAGTGGTTTTTCAACACTAACACAAGTGCGAAAAGTGGTTTTTCAACACTAACACAAGTGCGAAAAGTGTTTTTTCCACACTAATACAAGTGCAAAAGTGGTTTCCTGCACCAACACAAGTGCGAAAAGTGGTTTTTCAACACTAACACAAGTGCGAAAAGTGGTTTTCCAACACTAACACAAGTGCGAAAAGTGGTTTTTCAACACTAACACAAGTGCGAAAAGTGGTTTTTCCACACTAATACAAGTGCAAAAGTGGTTTCCTGCACCAACGCAAGTGCAAAAAGTGGTTTTTCAACACTAACACAAGTGCGAAAAGTGGTTTTTCAACACTATCACAAGTGCAAAAAGTGTTTTTTCCACACTAATACAAGTGCAAAAGTGGTTTCCTGCACCAACACAAGTGCGAAAAGTGGTTTTTCAACACTAACACAAGTGCGAAAAGTGGTTTTTCAACAATATCACAAGTGCAAAAAGTGTTTTTTCCACACTAATACAAGTGCAAAAGTGGTTTCCTGCACCAACACAAGTGCGAAAAGTGGTTTTTCAACACTAACACAAGTGCGAAAAGTGGTTTTTCAACACTAACACAAATGCGAAAAGTGGTTTTTCAACACTAACACAAGTGTGAAAAGTGTTTTTTCCACAGTAATACAAGTGCAAAAGTGGTTTCCTGCACCAACGCAAGTGCGAAAAGTGGTTTTTCAACACTAACACAAGTGCGAAAAGTGGTTTTTCAACACTATCACAAGTGCAAAAAGTGTTTTTTCCACACTAATACAAGTGCAAAAGTGGTTTCCTGCACCAACACAAGTGCGAAAAGTGGTTTTTCAACACTAACACAAGTGCGAAAAGTGGTTTTTCAACAATATCACAAGTGCAAAAAGTGTTTTTTCCACACTAATACAAGTGCAAAAGTGGTTTCCTGCACCCACACATGTGCGAAAAGTGGTTTTTCAACACTAACACAAGTGCGAAAAGTGGTTTTTCAACACTATCACAAGTGCAAAAAGTGTTTTTCCACACTAATACAAGTGCAAATGTGGTTTTTCAACACTAACACAAGTGCGAAAAGTGGTTTTTCAACACTAACACAAGTGCGAAAAGTGGTTTTTCAACACTAACACAAGTGCGGAAGGTGTTTTTTCCACACTAATACAAGTGCAAAAGTGGTTTCCTGCACCAACACAAGTGCGAAAAGTGGTTTTTCAACACTAACACAAGTGCGAAAAGTGGTTTTTCAACACTAACATAAGTGCGAAAAGTGGTTTTTCAACACTAACACAACTGTGAAAAGTGGTTTTTCAACACTATCACAAGTGCAAAAAGTGTTTTTTCCACACTAATGCAAGTGCAAAAGTGGTTTCCTGCACCAACACAAGTGCGAAAAGTGGTTTTTCAACACTAACACAAGTGCGAAAACTGGTTTTTCAACAATATCACAAGTGCAAAAAGTGGTTTTTCCACACTAATACAAGTGCAAAAGTGGTTTCCTGCACCAACACAAGTGCGAAAAGTGGTTTTTCAACACTAACACAAGTGCGAAAAGTGGTTTTTCAACACTAACACAAGTGCGAAAAGTGGTTTTTCAACACTAAAACAAGTGCAAAAAGTGTTTTTTCCACACTAATACAAGTGCAAAAGTGGTTTCCTGCACCAACACAAGTGCGAAAAGTGGTTTTTCAACACTAACACAAGTGCGAAAAGTGGTTTTTCAACACTAACACAAGTGCGAAAAGTGTTTTTTCCACACTAATACAAGTGCAAAAGTGGTTTCCTGCACCAACACAAGTGCGAAAAGTGGTTTTTCAACACTAACACAAGTGCGAAAAGTGGTTTTTCAACACTAACACAAGTGCGAAAAGTGGTTTTTCAACACTAACACAAGTGCGAAAAGTGTTTTTTCCACACTAATACAAGTGCAAAAGTGGTTTCCTGCACCAACACAAGTGCGAAAAGTGGTTTTTCAACACTAACACAAGTGCGAAAAGTGGTTTTCCAACACTAACACAAGTGCGAAAAGTGGTTTTTCAACACTAACACAAGTGCGAAAAGTGGTTTTTCCACACTAATACAAGTGCAAAAGTGGTTTCCTGCACCAACGCAAGTGCAAAAAGTGGTTTTTCAACACTAACACAAGTGCGAAAAGTGGTTTTTCAACACTATCACAAGTGCAAAAAGTGTTTTTTCCACACTAATACAAGTGCAAAAGTGGTTTCCTGCACCAACACAAGTGCGAAAAGTGGTTTTTCAACACTAACACAAGTGCGAAAAGTGGTTTTTCAACAATATCACAAGTGCAAAAAGTGTTTTTTCCACACTAATACAAGTGCAAAAGTGGTTTCCTGCACCAACACAAGTGCGAAAAGTGGTTTTTCAACACTAACACAAGTGCGAAAAGTGGTTTTTCAACACTAACACAAATGCGAAAAGTGGTTTTTCAACACTAACACAAGTGTGAAAAGTGTTTTTTCCACAGTAATACAAGTGCAAAAGTGGTTTCCTGCACCAACACAAGTGTGAAAAGTGGTTTTTCAACACTAACACAAGTGCGAAAAGTGGTTTTTCAACACTAACACAAGTGTGAAAAGTGGTTTTTCCACACTAATACAAGTGCAAAATGGTTTCCTGCACCAACGCAAGTGCGAAAAGTGGTTTTTCAACACTAACACAAGTGCGAAAAGTGGTTTTTTCAACACTATCACAAGTGCAAAAAGTGTTTTTTCCACACTAATACAAGTGCAAAAGTGGTTTCCTGCACCAATACAAGTGCGAAAAGTGCTTTTTCAACACTAACACAAGTGCGAAAAGTGGTTTTTCAACACTAGCACAAGTGCGAAAAGTGGTTTTTCAACACTAACACAAGTGCGAAAAGTGTTTTTTCCACACTAATGCAAGTGCAAAAGTGGTTTCCTGCACCAACACAAGTGCGAAAAGTGGTTTTTCAACACTAACACAAGTGCGAAAACTGGTTTTTCAACAATATCACAAGTGCAAAAAGTGGTTTTTCCACACTAATACAAGTGCAAAAGTGGTTTCCTGCACCAACACAAGTGCGAAAAGTGGTTTTTCAACACTAACACAAGTGCGAAAAGTGGTTTTTCAACACTAACACAAGTGCGAAAAGTGGTTTTTCAACACTAAAACAAGTGCAAAAAGTGTTTTTTCCACACTAATACAAGTGCAAAAGTGGTTTCCTGCACCAACACAAGTGCGAAAAGTGGTTTTTCAACACTAACACAAGTGCGAAAAGTGGTTTTTCAACACTAACACAAGTGCGAAAAGTGTTTTTTCCACACTAATACAAGTGCAAAAGTGGTTTCCTGCACCAACACAAGTGCGAAAAGTGGTTTTTCAACACTAACACAAGTGCGAAAAGTGGTTTTTCAACACTAACACAAGTGCGAAAAGTGGTTTTTCAACACTAACACAAGTGCGAAAAGTGTTTTTTCCACACTAATACAAGTGCAAAAGTGGTTTCCTGCACCAACACAAGTGCGAAAAGTGGTTTTTCAACACTAACACAAGTGCGAAAAGTGGTTTTCCAACACTAACACAAGTGCGAAAAGTGGTTTTTCAACACTAACACAAGTGCGAAAAGTGGTTTTTCCACACTAATACAAGTGCAAAAGTGGTTTCCTGCACCAACGCAAGTGCAAAAAGTGGTTTTTCAACACTAACACAAGTGCGAAAAGTGGTTTTTCAACACTATCACAAGTGCAAAAAGTGTTTTTTCCACACTAATACAAGTGCAAAAGTGGTTTCCTGCACCAACACAAGTGCGAAAAGTGGTTTTTCAACACTAACACAAGTGCGAAAAGTGGTTTTTCAACAATATCACAAGTGCAAAAAGTGTTTTTTCCACACTAATACAAGTGCAAAAGTGGTTTCCTGCACCAACACAAGTGCGAAAAGTGGTTTTTCAACACTAACACAAGTGCGAAAAGTGGTTTTTCAACACTAACACAAATGCGAAAAGTGGTTTTTCAACACTAACACAAGTGTGAAAAGTGTTTTTTCCACAGTAATACAAGTGCAAAAGTGGTTTCCTGCACCAACACAAGTGTGAAAAGTGGTTTTTCAACACTAACACAAGTGCGAAAAGTGGTTTTTCAACACTAACACAAGTGTGAAAAGTGGTTTTTCCACACTAATACAAGTGCAAAATGGTTTCCTGCACCAACGCAAGTGCGAAAAGTGGTTTTTCAACACTAACACAAGTGCGAAAAGTGGTTTTTCAACACTATCACAAGTGCAAAAAGTGTTTTTTCCACACTAATACAAGTGCAAAAGTGGTTCCCTGCACCAATACAAGTGCGAAAAGTGCTTTTTCAACACTAACACAAGTGCGAAAAGTGGTTTTTCAACACTAGCACAAGTGCGAAAAGTGGTTTTTCAACACTAACACAAGTGCGAAAAGTGTTTTTTCCACACTAATACAAGTGCAAAAGTGGTTTCCTGCACCAACACAAGTGCGAAAAGTGGTTTTTCAACACTAACACAAGTGCGAAAAGTGGTTTTTCAACACTAACACAAGTGCGAAAAGTGGTTTTTCAACACTATCACAAGTGCAAAAAGTGTTTTTCCACACTAATACAAGTGCAAAAGTGGTTTTCTGCACCAACACATGTGCGAAAAGTGGTTTTTCAACACTAACACAAGTGCGAAAAGTGGTTTTTCAACACTAACACAAGTAAGAAAAGTGTTTTTTCCACACTAATACAAGTGCAAAAGTGGTTTCCTGCACCAACACAAGTGCGAAAAGTGGTTTTTCAACACTAACACAAGTGCGAAAAGTGGTTTTTCAACACTAACACAAGTGCGAAAAGTGGTTTTTCAACACTAACACAAGTGCGAAAAGTGGTTTCCTGCACCAACACAGGTGCGAAAAGTGGTTTTTCAACACTAACACAAGTGTGAAAAGTGTTTTTTCCACAGTAATACAAGTGCAAAAGTGGTTTCCTGCACCAACACAAGTGTGAAAAGTGGTTTTTCAACACTAACACAAGTGCGAAAAGTGGTTTTTCAACACTAACACAAGTGTGAAAAGTGGTTTTTCCACACTAATACAAGTGCAAAATGGTTTCCTGCACCAACGCAAGTGCGAAAAGTGGTTTTTCAACACTAACACAAGTGCGAAAAGTGGTTTTTCAACACTATCACAAGTGCAAAAAGTGTTTTTTCCACACTAATACAAGTGCAAAAGTGGTTTCCTGCACCAATACAAGTGCGAAAAGTGCTTTTTCAACACTAACACAAGTGCGAAAAGTGGTTTTTCAACACTAACACAAGTGTGAAAAGTGTTTTTTCCACAGTAATACAAGTGCAAAAGTGGTTTCCTGCACCAACACAAGTGTGAAAAGTGGTTTTTCAACACTAACACAAGTGCGAAAAGTGGTTTTTCAACACTAACACAAGTGTGAAAAGTGGTTTTTCCACACTAATACAAGTGCAAAATGGTTTCCTGCACCAACGCAAGTGCGAAAAGTGGTTTTTCAACACTAACACAAGTGCGAAAAGTGGTTTTTCAACACTATCACAAGTGCAAAAAGTGTTTTTTCCACACTAATACAAGTGCAAAAGTGGTTTCCTGCACCAATACAAGTGCGAAAAGTGCTTTTTCAACACTAACACAAGTGCGAAAAGTGGTTTTTCAACACTAGCACAAGTGCGAAAAGTGGTTTTTCAACACTAACACAAGTGCGAAAAGTGTTTTTTCCACACTAATGCAAGTGCAAAAGTGGTTTCCTGCACCAACACAAGTGCGAAAAGTGGTTTTTCAACACTAACACAAGTGCGAAAACTGGTTTTTCAACAATATCACAAGTGCAAAAAGTGGTTTTTCCACACTAATACAAGTGCAAAAGTGGTTTCCTGCACCAACACAAGTGCGAAAAGTGGTTTTTCAACACTAACACAAGTGCGAAAAGTGGTTTTTCAACACTAACACAAGTGCGAAAAGTGGTTTTTCAACACTAAAACAAGTGCAAAAAGTGTTTTTTCCACACTAATACAAGTGCAAAAGTGGTTTCCTGCACCAACACAAGTGCGAAAAGTGGTTTTTCAACACTAACACAAGTGCGAAAAGTGGTTTTTCAACACTAACACAAGTGCGAAAAGTGTTTTTTCCACACTAATACAAGTGCAAAAGTGGTTTCCTGCACCAACACAAGTGCGAAAAGTGGTTTTTCAACACTAACACAAGTGCGAAAAGTGGTTTTTCAACACTAACACAAGTGCGAAAAGTGGTTTTTCAACACTAACACAAGTGCGAAAAGTGTTTTTTCCACACTAATACAAGTGCAAAAGTGGTTTCCTGCACCAACACAAGTGCGAAAAGTGGTTTTTCAACACTAACACAAGTGCGAAAAGTGGTTTTCCAACACTAACACAAGTGCGAAAAGTGGTTTTTCAACACTAACACAAGTGCGAAAAGTGGTTTTTCCACACTAATACAAGTGCAAAAGTGGTTTCCTGCACCAACGCAAGTGCAAAAAGTGGTTTTTCAACACTAACACAAGTGCGAAAAGTGGTTTTTCAACACTATCACAAGTGCAAAAAGTGTTTTTTCCACACTAATACAAGTGCAAAAGTGGTTTCCTGCACCAACACAAGTGCGAAAAGTGGTTTTTCAACACTAACACAAGTGCGAAAAGTGGTTTTTCAACAATATCACAAGTGCAAAAAGTGTTTTTTCCACACTAATACAAGTGCAAAAGTGGTTTCCTGCACCAACACAAGTGCGAAAAGTGGTTTTTCAACACTAACACAAGTGCGAAAAGTGGTTTTTCAACACTAACACAAATGCGAAAAGTGGTTTTTCAACACTAACACAAGTGTGAAAAGTGTTTTTTCCACAGTAATACAAGTGCAAAAGTGGTTTCCTGCACCAACACAAGTGTGAAAAGTGGTTTTTCAACACTAACACAAGTGCGAAAAGTGGTTTTTCAACACTAACACAAGTGTGAAAAGTGGTTTTTTCCACACTAATACAAGTGCAAAATGGTTTCCTGCACCAACGCAAGTGCGAAAAGTGGTTTTTCAACACTAACACAAGTGCGAAAAGTGGTTTTTCAACACTATCACAAGTGCAAAAAGTGTTTTTTCCACACTAATACAAGTGCAAAAGTGGTTTCCTGCACCAATACAAGTGCGAAAAGTGCTTTTTCAACACTAACACAAGTGCGAAAAGTGGTTTTTCAACACTAGCACAAGTGCGAAAAGTGGTTTTTCAACACTAACACAAGTGCGAAAAGTGTTTTTTCCACACTAATACAAGTGCAAAAGTGGTTTCCTGCACCAACACAAGTGCGAAAAGTGGTTTTTCAACACTAACACAAGTGCGAAAAGTGGTTTTTCAACACTAACACAAGTGCGAAAAGTGGTTTTTCAACACTATCACAAGTGCAAAAAGTGTTTTTCCACACTAATACAAGTGCAAAAGTGGTTTTCTGCACCAACACATGTGCGAAAAGTGGTTTTTCAACACTAACACAAGTGCGAAAAGTGGTTTTTCAACACTAACACAAGTAAGAAAAGTGTTTTTTCCACACTAATACAAGTGCAAAAGTGGTTTCCTGCACCAACACAAGTGCGAAAAGTGGTTTTTCAACACTAACACAAGTGCGAAAAGTGGTTTTTCAACACTAACACAAGTGCGAAAAGTGGTTTTTCAACACTAACACAAGTGCGAAAAGTGGTTTCCTGCACCAACACAGGTGCGAAAAGTGGTTTTTCAACACTAACACAAGTGTGAAAAGTGGTTTTTCAACACTAACACAAGTGCGAAAAGTGGTTTTTCAACAATAACACAAGTGCGAAAAGTGTTTTTTCCACACTAATACAAGTGCAAAAGTGGTTTCCTGCACCAACACAAGTGCGAAAAGTGGTTTTTCAACACTAACACAAGTGCGAAAAGTGGTTTTTCAACACTATCACAAGTGCAAAAAGTGTTTTTTCCACACTAATACAAGTGCAAAAGTGGTTTCCTGCACCAACACAAGTGCGAAAAGTAGTTTTTCCACACTAATACAAGCGCAAAAGTGGTTTCCTGCACCAACGCAAGTGCGAAAAGTGGTTTTTCAACACTAACACAAGTGCGAAAAGTGGTTTTTCAACACTAACACAAGTGCGAAAAGTGGTTTTTCAACACTAAAACAAGTGCAAAAAGTGTTTTTTCCACACTAATACAAGTGCAAAAGTGGTTTCCTGCACCAACACAAGTGCGAAAAGTGGTTTTTCAACACTAACACAAGTGCGAAAAGTGGTTTTTCAACACTAACACAAGTGCGAAAAGTGTTTTTTCCACACTAATACAAGTGCAAAAGTGGTTTCCTGCACCAACACAAGTGCGAAAAGTGGTTTTTCAACACTAACACAAGTGCGAAAAGTGGTTTTTCAACACTAACACAAGTGCGAAAAGTGGTTTTTCAACACTAACACAAGTGCGAAAAGTGTTTTTTCCACACTAATACAAGTGCAAAAGTGGTTTCCTGCACCAACACAAGTGCGAAAAGTGGTTTTTCAACACTAACACAAGTGCGAAAAGTGGTTTTCCAACACTAACACAAGTGCGAAAAGTGGTTTTTCAACACTAACACAAGTGCGAAAAGTGGTTTTTCCACACTAATACAAGTGCAAAAGTGGTTTCCTGCACCAACGCAAGTGCAAAAAGTGGTTTTTCAACACTAACACAAGTGCGAAAAGTGGTTTTTCAACACTATCACAAGTGCAAAAAGTGTTTTTTCCACACTAATACAAGTGCAAAAGTGGTTTCCTGCACCAACACAAGTGCGAAAAGTGGTTTTTCAACACTAACACAAGTGCGAAAAGTGGTTTTTCAACAATATCACAAGTGCAAAAAGTGTTTTTTCCACACTAATACAAGTGCAAAAGTGGTTTCCTGCACCAACACAAGTGCGAAAAGTGGTTTTTCAACACTAACACAAGTGCGAAAAGTGGTTTTTCAACACTAACACAAATGCGAAAAGTGGTTTTTCAACACTAACACAAGTGTGAAAAGTGTTTTTTCCACAGTAATACAAGTGCAAAAGTGGTTTCCTGCACCAACACAAGTGTGAAAAGTGGTTTTTCAACACTAACACAAGTGCGAAAAGTGGTTTTTCAACACTAACACAAGTGTGAAAAGTGGTTTTTCCACACTAATACAAGTGCAAAATGGTTTCCTGCACCAACGCAAGTGCGAAAAGTGGTTTTTCAACACTAACACAAGTGCGAAAAGTGGTTTTTCAACACTATCACAAGTGCAAAAAGTGTTTTTTCCACACTAATACAAGTGCAAAAGTGGTTTCCTGCACCAATACAAGTGCGAAAAGTGCTTTTTCAACACTAACACAAGTGCGAAAAGTGGTTTTTCAACACTAGCACAAGTGCGAAAAGTGGTTTTTCAACACTAACACAAGTGCGAAAAGTGTTTTTTCCACACTAATGCAAGTGCAAAAGTGGTTTCCTGCACCAACACAAGTGCGAAAAGTGGTTTTTCAACACTAACACAAGTGCGAAAACTGGTTTTTCAACAATATCACAAGTGCAAAAAGTGGTTTTTCCACACTAATACAAGTGCAAAAGTGGTTTCCTGCACCAACACAAGTGCGAAAAGTGGTTTTTCAACACTAACACAAGTGCGAAAAGTGGTTTTTCAACACTAACACAAGTGCGAAAAGTGGTTTTTCAACACTAAAACAAGTGCAAAAAGTGTTTTTTCCACACTAATACAAGTGCAAAAGTGGTTTCCTGCACCAACACAAGTGCGAAAAGTGGTTTTTCAACACTAACACAAGTGCGAAAAGTGGTTTTTCAACACTAACACAAGTGCGAAAAGTGTTTTTTCCACACTAATACAAGTGCAAAAGTGGTTTCCTGCACCAACACAAGTGCGAAAAGTGGTTTTTCAACACTAACACAAGTGCGAAAAGTGGTTTTTCAACACTAACACAAGTGCGAAAAGTGGTTTTTCAACACTAACACAAGTGCGAAAAGTGTTTTTTCCACACTAATACAAGTGCAAAAGTGGTTTCCTGCACCAACACAAGTGCGAAAAGTGGTTTTTCAACACTAACACAAGTGCGAAAAGTGGTTTTCCAACACTAACACAAGTGCGAAAAGTGGTTTTTCAACACTAACACAAGTGCGAAAAGTGGTTTTTCCACACTAATACAAGTGCAAAAGTGGTTTCCTGCACCAACGCAAGTGCAAAAAGTGGTTTTTCAACACTAACACAAGTGCGAAAAGTGGTTTTTCAACACTATCACAAGTGCAAAAAGTGTTTTTTCCACACTAATACAAGTGCAAAAGTGGTTTCCTGCACCAACACAAGTGCGAAAAGTGGTTTTTCAACACTAACACAAGTGCGAAAAGTGGTTTTTCAACAATATCACAAGTGCAAAAAGTGTTTTTTCCACACTAATACAAGTGCAAAAGTGGTTTCCTGCACCAACACAAGTGCGAAAAGTGGTTTTTCAACACTAACACAAGTGCGAAAAGTGGTTTTTCAACACTAACACAAATGCGAAAAGTGGTTTTTCAACACTAACACAAGTGTGAAAAGTGTTTTTTCCACAGTAATACAAGTGCAAAAGTGGTTTCCTGCACCAACACAAGTGTGAAAAGTGGTTTTTCAACACTAACACAAGTGCGAAAAGTGGTTTTTCAACACTAACACAAGTGTGAAAAGTGGTTTTTCCACACTAATACAAGTGCAAAATGGTTTCCTGCACCAACGCAAGTGCGAAAAGTGGTTTTTCAACACTAACACAAGTGCGAAAAGTGGTTTTTCAACACTATCACAAGTGCAAAAAGTGTTTTTTCCACACTAATACAAGTGCAAAAGTGGTTTCCTGCACCAATACAAGTGCGAAAAGTGCTTTTTCAACACTAACACAAGTGCGAAAAGTGGTTTTTCAACACTAGCACAAGTGCGAAAAGTGGTTTTTCAACACTAACACAAGTGCGAAAAGTGTTTTTTCCACACTAATACAAGTGCAAAAGTGGTTTCCTGCACCAACACAAGTGCGAAAAGTGGTTTTTCAACACTAACACAAGTGCGAAAAGTGGTTTTTCAACACTAACACAAGTGCGAAAAGTGGTTTTTCAACACTATCACAAGTGCAAAAAGTGTTTTTCCACACTAATACAAGTGCAAAAGTGGTTTTCTGCACCAACACATGTGCGAAAAGTGGTTTTTCAACACTAACACAAGTGCGAAAAGTGGTTTTTCAACACTAACACAAGTAAGAAAAGTGTTTTTTCCACACTAATACAAGTGCAAAAGTGGTTTCCTGCACCAACACAAGTGCGAAAAGTGGTTTTTCAACACTAACACAAGTGCGAAAAGTGGTTTTTCAACACTAACACAAGTGCGAAAAGTGGTTTTTCAACACTAACACAAGTGCGAAAAGTGGTTTCCTGCACCAACACAGGTGCGAAAAGTGGTTTTTCAACACTAACACAAGTGTGAAAAGTGGTTTTTCAACACTAACACAAGTGCGAAAAGTGGTTTTTCAACAATAACACAAGTGCGAAAAGTGTTTTTTCCACACTAATACAAGTGCAAAAGTGGTTTCCTGCACCAACACAAGTGCGAAAAGTGGTTTTTCAACACTAACACAAGTGCGAAAAGTGGTTTTTCAACACTATCACAAGTGCAAAAAGTGTTTTTTCCACACTAATACAAGTGCAAAAGTGGTTTCCTGCACCAACACAAGTGCGAAAAGTAGTTTTTCCACACTAATACAAGCGCAAAAGTGGTTTCCTGCACCAACACAAGTGCGAAAAGTGGTTTTTCAACACTAACACAAGTGCGAAAAGTGGTTTTTCAACACTACCACAAGTGCAAAAAGTGTTTTTTCCACACTAATACAAGTGCAAAAGTGGTTTCCTGCACCAACACAAGTGCGAAAAGTGGTTTTTCAACACTAACACAAGTGCGAAAAGTGGTTTTTCAACACTAACACAAGTGCGAAAAGTGGTTTTTCAACACTATCACAAGTGCGAAAAGTGTTTTTTCCACACTAATACAAGTGCAAAAGTGGTTTCCTGCACCAACACAAGTGCAAAAAGTGTTTTTTCAACACCAACACAAGTGCGAAAAGTGGTTTTTCAACACTAACACAAGTGTGAAAAGTGGTTTTTCAACACTAACACAAGTGCGAAAAGTGTTTTTTCCACACTAATACAAGTGCAAAAGTGGTTTCCAGCACCAACACAAGTGCGAAAAGTGGTGTTTCAACACTATCACAAGTGCAAAAAGTGTTTTTTCAACACCAACACAAGTGAGAAAAGTGGTTTTTCAACACTAACACAAGTGCGAAAAGTGGTTTTTCAACACTAACACAAGTGCGAAAAGTGTTTTTTCCACACTAATACAAGTGCAAAAGTGGTTTCCTGCACCAACACAAGTGTGAAAAGTGGTTTTTCAACACCAACACAAGTGCGAAAAGTGGTTTTTCAACACTAACACAAATGCGAAAAGTGGTTTTTCAACACTAACACAAGTGCGAAAAGTGTTTTTTCCACAGTAATACAAGTGCAAAAGTGGTTTCCTGCACCAACACAAGTGTGAAAAGTGGTTTTTCAACACTAACACAAGTGCAAAAAGTGGTTTTTCAACACTAACACAAGTGCGAAAAGTGGTTTTTCCACACTAATACAAGTGCAAAAGTGGTTTCCTGCACCAACGCAAGTGCGAAAAGTGGTTTTTCAACACTAACACAAGTGCGAAAAGTATTTTTTCAACACTATCAGAAGTGTAAAAAGTGTTTTTTCCACACTAATACAAGTGCAAAAGTGGTTTCCTGCAACAATACAAGTGCGAAAAGTGGTTTTTCAACACTAACACAAGTGCGAAAAGTGGTTTTACAACACTAACACAAGTGCGAAAAGTGGTTTTTCAACACTAACACAAGTGCGAAAAGTGTTTTTTCCACACTAATACAAGTGCAAAAGTGGTTTCCTGCACCAACACAAGTGGGAAAAGTGGTTTTTCAACACTAACACAAGTGCGAAAAGTGGTTTTTCAACACTAACACAAGTGCGAAACGTGGTTTTTCAATACTAACACAAGTGCGAAAAGTGTTTTTTCCACACTAATAGAAGTGCAAAAGTGGTTTCCTGCATCAACACAAGTGCAAAAAGTGTTTTTTCAACACCAACACAAGTGCGAAAAGTTGTTTTTCAACACTAACACAAGTGCGAAAAGTGGTTTTTCAACACTAACACAAGTGTGAAAAGTGTTTTTTCCACACTAATACAAGTGCAAATGTGGTTTACTGCACCAACACAAGTGCGAAAAGTGGTTTTTCAACACCAACACAAGTGCGAAAAGTGTTTTTTCAACACTATCACAAGTGCGAAAAGGGGTTTTTCAACACTATCACATGTGCAAAAAGTGTTTTTTCCACACTAATACAAGTGCAACAATGGTTTCCTGCACCAACACTAGTGCGAAAAGTGGTTTTTCAACAGTAACACAAGTGCGAAAAGTGGTTTTTCAACACTATCATAAGTGCAAAAAGTGTTTTTTCCACACTAATCCAAGTGCAAAAGTGGTTTCCTGCACCAACACAAGTGCGAAAAGTGGTTTTTCAACACTAACACAAGTGCGAAAAGTGGTTTTTCAACAATATCACAAGTGCGAAAAGTGGTTTTTCAACACTAACACAAGTGCAAAAAGTGTTTTTTCAACACTAACACAAGTGCAAAAAGTGTTTTTTCCACACTAATACAAGTGCAAAAGTGGTTTCCTGCACCAACACAAGTGCGAAAAGTGGTTTTTCAACACTAACACAAGTGCGAAAAGTGGTTTTTCAACACTAACACAAGTGCGAAAAGTGGTTTTCCAACACTAACACAAGTGCGAAAAGTGGTTTTTCAACACTAACACAAGTGCGGAAAGTGGTTTTTCCACACTAATACAAGTGCAAAAGTGGTTTCCTGCACCAACGCAAGTGCGAAAAGTGGTTTTTCAACACTAACACAAGTGCGAAAAGTGGTTTTTCAACACTATCACAAGTGCAAAAAGTGTTTTTTCCACACTAATACAAGTGCAAAAGTGGTTTCCTGCACCAACACAAGTGCGAAAAGTGGTTTTTCAACACTAACACAAGTGCGGAAAGTGGTTTTTCAACAATATCACAAGTGCAAAAACTGTTTTTTCCACACTAATACAAGTGCAAAAGTGGTTACCTGCACCCACACATGTGCGAAAAGTGGTTTTTCAACACTAACACAAGTGCGAAAAGTGGTTTTTCAACACTTTCACAAGTGCAAAAAGTGTTTTTCCACACTAATACAAGTGCAAAAGTGGTTTTTCAACACTAACACAAGTGCAAAAAGTGGTTTTTCAACACTAACACAAGTGTGAAAAGTGGTTTTTCAACACTAACACAAGTGCGGAAAGTGTTTTTTCCACACTAATACAAGTGCAAAAGTGGTTTCCTGCACCAACACAAGTGCGAAAAGTGGTTTTTCAACACTAACACAAGTGCGAAAAGTGGTTTTTCAACACTAACATAAGTGCGAAAAGAGGTTTTTCAACACTAACACAAGTGCGAAAAGTGGTTTTTCCACACTAATACAAGTGCAAAAGTGGTTTCCTGCACCAACGCAAGTGCGAAAAGTGGTTTTTCAACACTAACACAACTGTGAAAAGTGGTTTTTCAACACTATCACAAGTGCAAAAAGTGTTTTTTCCACACTAATGCAAGTGCAAAAGTGGTTTCCTGCACCAACACAAGTGCGAAAAGTGGTTTTTCAACACTAACACAAGTGCGAAAACTGGTTTTTCAACAATATCACAAGTGCAAAAAGTGGTTTTTCCACACTAATACAAGTGCAAAAGTGGTTTCCTGCACCAACACAAGTGCGAAAAGTGGTTTTTCAACACTAACACAAGTGCGAAAAGTAGTTTTTCAACACTAACACAAGTGCGAAAAGTGGTTTTTCAACACTAAAACAAGTGCAAAAAGTGTTTTTTCCACACTAATACAAGTGCAAAAGTGGTTTCCTGCACCAACACAAGTGCGAAAAGTGGTTTTTCAACACTAACACAAGTGCGAAAAGTGGTTTTTCAACACTAACACAAGTGCGAAAAGTGTTTTTTCCACACTAATACAAGTGCAAAAGTGGTTTCCTGCACCAACACAAGTGCGAAAAGTGGTTTTTCAACACTAACACAAGTGCAAAAAGTGGTTTTTCAACACTAATACAAGTGCGAAAAGTGGTTTTTCAACACTAACACAAGTGCGAAAAGTGTTTTTTCCCACACTAATACAAGTGCAAAAGTGGTTTCCTGCACCAACACAAGTGCAAAAAGTGTTTTTTCAACACCAACACAAGTGCGAAAAGTGGTTTTTCAACACTAACACAGGTGCGAAAAGTGGTTTTTCAACAATAACACAAGTGCGAAAAGTGTTTTTTCCACACTAATACAAGTGCAAAAGTGGTTTCCTGCACCAACACAAGTGCGAAAAGTGGTTTTTCAACACCAACACAAGTGCAAAAAGTGTTTTTTCAACACTATCACAAGTGCGAAAAGGGGTTTTTCAACACTATCACAAGTGCAAAAAGTGTTTTTTCAACACCAACACAAGTGCGAAAAGTGTTTTTTCCACACTAATACAAGTGCAACAATGGTTTCCTGCACCAACACAACTGCGAAAAGTGGTTTTTCAATACTAACACAAGTGCGAAAAGTGGTTTTTCAACACTAACACAAGTGCGAAAAGTGGTTTTTCAACACTATCACAAGTGCAAAAAGTGTTTTTCCACACTAATACAAGTGCAAAAGTGGTTTTCTGCACCAACACATGTGCGAAAAGTGGTTTTTCAACACTAACACAAGTGCGAAAAGTGTTTTTTGCACACTAATACAAGTACAACAATGGTTTCCTGCACCAACACAAGTGCAAAAAGTGGTTTTTCAACACTAACACAAGTGTGAAAAGTAGTTTTTCAACACTAACACAAGTGCAAAAAGTGGTTTTTCAACACTATCACAAGTGCAAAAAGTGTTTTTCCACACTAATACAAGTGCAAAAGTGGTTTTCTGCACCAACACATGTGCAAAAAGTGTTTTTTCCACACTAATGCAAGTGCAAAAGTGGTTTCCTGCACCAACACAAGTGCGAAAAGTGGTTTTTCAACACTAACACAAGTGCGAAAACTGGTTTTTCAACAATATCACAAGTGCAAAAAGTGGTTTTTCCACACTAATACAAGTGCAAAAGTGGTTTCCTGCACCAACACAAGTGCGAAAAGTGGTTTTTCAACACTAACACAAGTACGAAAAGTGGTTTTTCAACACTAACACAAGTGCGAAAAGTGGTTTTTCAACACTAAAACAAGTGCAAAAAGTGTTTTTTCCACACTAATACAAGTGCAAAAGTGGTTTCCTGCACCAACACAAGTGCGAAAAGTGGTTTTTCAACACTAACACAAGTGCGAAAAGTGGTTTTTCAACACTAACACAAGTGCGAAAAGTGTTTTTTCCACACTAATACAAGTGCAAAAGTGTTTTCCTGCACCAACACAAGTGCGAAAAGTGGTTTTTCAACACTAACACAAGTGCGAAAAGTGGTTTTTCAACACTAACACAAGTGCGAAAAGTGGTTTTTCAACACTATCACAAGTGCGAAAAGTGTTTTTTCCACACTAATACAAGTGCAAAAGTGGTTTCCTGCACCAACACAAGTGCAAAAAGTGTTTTTTCAACACCAACACAAGTGCGAAAAGTGGTTTTTCAACACTAACACAAGTGTGAAAAGTGGTTTTTCAACACTAACACAAGTGCGAAAAGTGTTTTTTCCACACTAATACAAGTGCAAAAGTGGTTTCCAGCACCAACACAAGTGCGAAAAGTGGTGTTTCAACACTATCACAAGTGCAAAAAGTGTTTTTTCAACACCAACACAAGTGAGAAAAGTGGTTTTTCAACACTAACACAAGTGCGAAAAGTGGTTTTTCAACAATAACACAAGTGCGAAAAGTGTTTTTTCCACACTAATACAAGTGCAAAAGTGGTTTCCTGCACCAACACAAGTGTGAAAAGTGGTTTTTCAACACCAACACAAGTGCGAAAAGTGGTTTTTCAACACTAACACAAATGCGAAAAGTGGTTTTTCAACACTAACACAAGTGCGAAAAGTGTTTTTTCCACAGTAATACAAGTGCAAAAGTGGTTTCCTGCACCAACACAAGTGTGAAAAGTGGTTTTTCAACACTAACACAAGTGCAAAAAGTGGTTTTTCAACACTAACACAAGTGCGAAAAGTGGTTTTTCCACACTAATACAAGTGCAAAAGTGGTTTCCTGCACCAACGCAAGTGCGAAAAGTGGTTTTTGAACACTAACACAAGTGCGAAAAGTGTTTTTTCAACACTATCAGAAGTGTAAAAAGTGTTTTTTCCACACTAATACAAGTGCAAAAGTGGTTTCCTGCAACAATACAAGTGCGAAAAGTCGTTTTTCAACACTAACACAAGTGCGAAAAGTGGTTTTACAACACTAACACAAGTGCGAAAAGTGGTTTTTCAACACTAACACAAGTGCGAAAAGTGTTTTTTCCACACTAATACAAGTGCAAAAGTGGTTTCCTGCACCAACACAAGTGGGAAAAGTGGTTTTTCAACACTAACACAAGTGCGAAAAGTGGTTTTTCAACACTAACACAAGTGCGAAACGTGGTTTTTCAATACTAACACAAGTGCGAAAAGTGTTTTTTCCACACTAATAGAAGTGCAAAAGTGGTTTCCTGCATCAACACAAGTGCAAAAAGTGTTTTTTCAACACCAACACAAGTGCGAAAAGTTGTTTTTCAACACTAACACAAGTGCGAAAAGTGGTTTTTCAACACTAACACAAGTGTGAAAAGTGTTTTTTCCACACTAATACAAGTGCAAATGTGGTTTACTGCACCAACACAAGTGCGAAAAGTGGTTTTTCAACACCAACACAAGTGCGAAAAGTGTTTTTTCAACACTATCACAAGTGCGAAAAGGGGTTTTTCAACACTATCACATGTGCAAAAAGTGTTTTTTCCACACTAATACAAGTGCAACAATGGTTTCCTGCACCAACACTAGTGCGAAAAGTGGTTTTTCAACAGTAACACAAGTGCGAAAAGTGGTTTTTCAACACTATCATAAGTGCAAAAAGTGTTTTTTCCACACTAATACAAGTGCAAAAGTGGTTTCCTGCACCAACACAAGTGCGAAAAGTGGTTTTTCAACACTAACACAAGTGCGAAAAGTGGTTTTTCAACAATATCACAAGTGCGAAAAGTGGTTTTTCAACACCAACACAAGTGCAAAAAGTGTTTTTTCAACACTAACACAAGTGCAAAAAGTGTTTTTTCCACACTAATACAAGTGCAAAAGTGGTTTCCTGCACCAACACAAGTGCGAAAAGTGGTTTTTCAACACTAACACAAGTGCGAAAAGTGGTTTTTCAACACTAACACAAGTGCGAAAAGTGGTTTTCCAACACTAACACAAGTGCGAAAAGTGGTTTTTCAACACTAACACAAGTGCGGAAAGTGGTTTTTCCACACTAATACAAGTGCAAAAGTGGTTTCCTGCACCAACGCAAGTGCGAAATGTGGTTTTTCAACACTAACACAAGTGCGAAAAGTGGTTTTTCAACACTATCACAAGTGCAAAAAGTGTTTTTTCCACACTAATACAAGTGCAAAAGTGGTTTCCTGCACCAACACAAGTGCGAAAAGTGGTTTTTCAACACTAACACAAGTGCGGAAAGTGGTTTTTCAACAATATCACAAGTGCAAAAACTGTTTTTTCCACACTAATACAAGTGCAAAAGTGGTTACCTGCACCCACACATGTGCGAAAAGTGGTTTTTCAACACTAACACAAGTGCGAAAAGTGGTTTTTCAACACTTTCACAAGTGCAAAAAGTGTTTTTCCACACTAATACAAGTGCAAAAGTGGTTTTTCAACACTAACACAAGTGCGAAAAGTGGTTTTTCAACACTAACACAAGTGTGAAAAGTGGTTTTTCAACACTAACACAAGTGCGGAAAGTGTTTTTTCCACACTAATACAAGTGCAAAAGTGGTTTCCTGCACCAACACAAGTGCGAAAAGTGGTTTTTCAACACTAACACAAGTGCGAAAAGTGGTTTTTCAACACTAACATAAGTGCGAAAAGAGGTTTTTCAACACTAACACAAGTGCGAAAAGTGGTTTTTCCACACTAATACAAGTGCAAAAGTGGTTTCCTGCACCAACGCAAGTGCGAAAAGTGGTTTTTCAACACTAACACAACTGTGAAAAGTGGTTTTTCAACACTATCACAAGTGCAAAAAGTGTTTTTTCCACACTAATGCAAGTGCAAAAGTGGTTTCCTGCACCAACACAAGTGCGAAAAGTGGTTTTTCAACACTAACACAAGTGCGAAAACTGGTTTTTCAACAATATCACAAGTGCAAAAAGTGGTTTTTCCACACTAATACAAGTGCAAAAGTGGTTTCCTGCACCAACACAAGTGCGAAAAGTGGTTTTTCAACACTAACACAAGTGCGAAAAGTGGTTTTTCAACACTAACACAAGTGCGAAAAGTGGTTTTTCAACACTAAAACAAGTGCAAAAAGTGTTTTTTCCACACTAATACAAGTGCAAAAGTGGTTTCCTGCACCAACACAAGTGCGAAAAGTGGTTTTTCAACACTAACACAAGTGCGAAAAGTGGTTTTTCAACACTAACACAAGTGCGAAAAGTGTTTTTTCCACACTAATACAAGTGCAAAAGTGGTTTCCTGCACCAACACAAGTGCGAAAAGTGGTTTTTCAACACTAACACAAGTGCAAAAAGTGGTTTTTCAACACTAATACAAGTGCGAAAAGTGGTTTTTCAACACTAACACAAGTGCGAAAAGTGTTTTTTTCCACACTAATACAAGTGCAAAAGTGGTTTCCTGCACCAACACAAGTGCAAAAAGTGTTTTTTCAACACCAACACAAGTGCGAAAAGTGGTTTTTCAACACTAACACAGGTGCGAAAAGTGGTTTTTCAACAATAACACAAGTGCGAAAAGTGTTTTTTCCACACTAATACAAGTGCAAAAGTGGTTTCCTGCACCAACACAAGTGCGAAAAGTGGTTTTTCAACACCAACACAAGTGCAAAAAGTGTTTTTTCAACACTATCACAAGTGCGAAAAGGGGTTTTTCAACACTATCACAAGTGCAAAAAGTGTTTTTTCAACACCAACACAAGTGCGAAAAGTGTTTTTTCCACACTAATACAAGTGCAACAATGGTTTCCTGCACCAACACAACTGCGAAAAGTGGTTTTTCAATACTAACACAAGTGCGAAAAGTGGTTTTTCAACACTAACACAAGTGCGAAAAGTGGTTTTTCAACACTATCACAAGTGCAAAAAGTGTTTTTCCACACTAATACAAGTGCAAAAGTGGTTTTCTGCACCAACACATGTGCGAAAAGTGGTTTTTCAACACTAACACAAGTGCGAAAAGTGTTTTTTCCACACTAATACAAGTACAACAATGGTTTCCTGCACCAACACAAGTGCAAAAAGTGGTTTTTCAACACTAACACAAGTGTGAAAAGTAGTTTTTCAACACTAACACAAGTGCAAAAAGTGGTTTTTCAACACTATCACAAGTGCAAAAAGTGTTTTTCCACACTAATACAAGTGCAAAAGTGGTTTTCTGCACCAACACATGTGCAAAAAGTGTTTTTTCCACACTAATGCAAGTGCAAAAGTGGTTTCCTGCACCAACACAAGTGCGAAAAGTGGTTTTTCAACACTAACACAAGTGCGAAAACTGGTTTTTCAACAATATCACAAGTGCAAAAAGTGGTTTTTCCACACTAATACAAGTGCAAAAGTGGTTTCCTGCACCAACACAAGTGCGAAAAGTGGTTTTTCAACACTAACACAAGTACGAAAAGTGGTTTTTCAACACTAACACAAGTGCGAAAAGTGGTTTTTCAACACTAAAACAAGTGCAAAAAGTGTTTTTTCCACACTAATACAAGTGCAAAAGTGGTTTCCTGCACCAACACAAGTGCGAAAAGTGGTTTTTCAACACTAACACAAGTGCGAAAAGTGGTTTTTCAACACTAACACAAGTGCGAAAAGTGTTTTTTCCACACTAATACAAGTGCAAAAGTGGTTTCCTGCACCAACACAAGTGCGAAAAGTGGTTTTTCAACACTAACACAAGTGCGAAAAGTGGTTTTTCAACACTAATACAAGTGCGAAAAGTGGTTTTTCAACACTAACACAAGTGCGGAAAGTGGTTTTTCCACACTAATACAAGTGCAAAAGTGGTTTCCTGCACCAACGCAAGTGCGAAAAGTGGTTTTTCAACACTAACACAAGTGCGAAAAGTGGTTTTTCAACACTATCACAAGTGCAAAAAGTGTTTTTTCCACACTAATACAAGTGCAAAAGTGGTTTCCTGCACCAACACAAGTGCGAAAAGTGGTTTTTCAACACTAACACAAGTGCGGAAAGTGGTTTTTCAACAATATCACAAGTGCAAAAACTGTTTTTTCCACACTAATACAAGTGCAAAAGTGGTTACCTGCACCCACACATGTGCGAAAAGTGGTTTTTCAACACTAACACAAGTGCGAAAAGTGGTTTTTCAACACTTTCACAAGTGCAAAAAGTGTTTTTCCACACTAATACAAGTGCAAAAGTGGTTTTTCAACACTAACACAAGTGCGAAAAGTGGTTTTTCAACACTAACACAAGTGTGAAAAGTGGTTTTTCAACACTAACACAAGTGCGGAAAGTGTTTTTTCCACACTAATACAAGTGCAAAAGTGGTTTCCTGCACCAACACAAGTGCGAAAAGTGGTTTTTCAACACTAACACAAGTGCGAAAAGTGGTTTTTCAACACTAACATAAGTGCGAAAAGAGGTTTTTCAACACTAACACAAGTGCGAAAAGTGGTTTTTCCACACTAATACAAGTGCAAAAGTGGTTTCCTGCACCAACGCAAGTGCGAAAAGTGGTTTTTCAACACTAACACAACTGTGAAAAGTGGTTTTTCAACACTATCACAAGTGCAAAAAGTGTTTTTTCCACACTAATGCAAGTGCAAAAGTGGTTTCCTGCACCAACACAAGTGCGAAAAGTGGTTTTTCAACACTAACACAAGTGCGAAAACTGGTTTTTCAACAATATCACAAGTGCAAAAAGTGGTTTTTCCACACTAATACAAGTGCAAAAGTGGTTTCCTGCACCAACACAAGTGCGAAAAGTGGTTTTTCAACACTAACACAAGTGCGAAAAGTGGTTTTTCAACACTAACACAAGTGCGAAAAGTGGTTTTTCAACACTAAAACAAGTGCAAAAAGTGTTTTTTCCACACTAATACAAGTGCAAAAGTGGTTTCCTGCACCAACACAAGTGCGAAAAGTGGTTTTTCAACACTAACACAAGTGCGAAAAGTGGTTTTTCAACACTAACACAAGTGCGAAAAGTGTTTTTTCCACACTAATACAAGTGCAAAAGTGGTTTCCTGCACCAACACAAGTGCGAAAAGTGGTTTTTCAACACTAACACAAGTGCGAAAAGTGGTTTTTCAACACTAATACAAGTGCGAAAAGTGGTTTTTCAACACTAACACAAGTGCGAAAAGTGTTTTTTTCCACACTAATACAAGTGCAAAAGTGGTTTCCTGCACCAACACAAGTGCAAAAAGTGTTTTTTCAACACCAACACAAGTGCGAAAAGTGGTTTTTCAACACTAACACAGGTGCGAAAAGTGGTTTTTCAACAATAACACAAGTGCGAAAAGTGTTTTTTCCACACTAATACAAGTGCAAAAGTGGTTTCCTGCACCAACACAAGTGCGAAAAGTGGTTTTTCAACACCAACACAAGTGCAAAAAGTGTTTTTTCAACACTATCACAAGTGCGAAAAGGGGTTTTTCAACACTATCACAAGTGCAAAAAGTGTTTTTTCAACACCAACACAAGTGCGAAAAGTGTTTTTTCCACACTAATACAAGTGCAACAATGGTTTCCTGCACCAACACAACTGCGAAAAGTGGTTTTTCAATACTAACACAAGTGCGAAAAGTGGTTTTTCAACACTAACACAAATGCGAAAAGTGGTTTTTCAACACTATCACAAGTGCAAAAAGTGTTTTTCCACACTAATACAAGTGCAAAAGTGGTTTTCTGCACCAACACATGTGCGAAAAGTGGTTTTTCAACACTAACACAAGTGCGAAAAGTGTTTTTTCCACACTAATACAAGTACAACAATGGTTTCCTGCACCAACACAAGTGCAAAAAGTGGTTTTTCAACACTAACACAAGTGTGAAAAGTAGTTTTTCAACACTAACACAAGTGCAAAAAGTGGTTTTTCAACACTATCACAAGTGCAAAAAGTGTTTTTCCACACTAATACAAGTGCAAAAGTGGTTTTCTGCACCAACACATGTGCAAAAAGTGTTTTTTCCACACTAATGCAAGTGCAAAAGTGGTTTCCTGCACCAACACAAGTGCGAAAAGTGGTTTTTCAACACTAACACAAGTGCGAAAACTGGTTTTTCAACAATATCACAAGTGCAAAAAGTGGTTTTTCCACACTAATACAAGTGCAAAAGTGGTTTCCTGCACCAACACAAGTGCGAAAAGTGGTTTTTCAACACTAACACAAGTACGAAAAGTGGTTTTTCAACACTAACACAAGTGCGAAAAGTGGTTTTTCAACACTAAAACAAGTGCAAAAAGTGTTTTTTCCACACTAATACAAGTGCAAAAGTGGTTTCCTGCACCAACACAAGTGCGAAAAGTGGTTTTTCAACACTAACACAAGTGCGAAAAGTGGTTTTTCAACACTAACACAAGTGCGAAAAGTGTTTTTTCCACACTAATACAAGTGCAAAAGTGGTTTCCTGCACCAACACAAGTGCGAAAAGTGGTTTTTCAACACTAACACAAGTGCAAAAAGTGGTTTTTCAACACTAATACAAGTGCGAAAAGTGGTTTTTCAACACTAACACAAGTGCGAAAAGTGTTTTTTCCACACTAATACAAGTGCAAAAGTGGTTTCCTGCACCAACACAAGTGCAAAAAGTGTTTTTTCAACACCAACACAAGTGCAAAAAGTGGTTTTTCAACACTAACACAGGTGCGAAAAGTGGTTTTTCAACAATAACACAAGTGCGAAAAGTGTTTTTTCCACACTAATACAAGTGCAAAAGTGGTTTCCTGCACCAACACAAGTGCGAAAAGTGGTTTTTCAACACTATCACAAGTGCAAAAAGTGTTTTTTCAACACTATCACAAGTGCGAAAAGGGGTTTTTCAACACTATCACAAGTGCAAAAAGTGTTTTTTCAACACCAACACAAGTGCGAAAAGTGTTTTTTCCACACTAACACAAGTGCGAAAAGTGGTTTTTCAACACTAACACAAGTGCGAAAAGTGTTTTTTCCACACTAATACAAGTGCAAAAGTGGTTTCCTGCACCAACACAAGTGGGAAAAGTGGATTTTCAACACTAACACAAGTGCGAAAAGTGGTTTTTCAACACTAACACAAGTGCGAAAAGTGTTTTTTCCACACTAATCCAAGTGCAAAAGTGGTTTCCTGCACCAACACAAGTGCGAGAAGTGGTTTTTCAACACTAACACAAGTGCGAAAAGTGGTTTTTCAACACTAACACAAGTGCGAAAAGTGGTTTTTCAACACTATCACAAGTGCAAAAAGTGTTTTTCCACACTAATACAAGTGCAAAAGTGGTTTTCTGCACCAACACATGTGCGAAAAGTGTTTTTTCAACACTAACACAAGTGCGAAAAGTGGTTTTTCAACACTAACACAAGTGCGAAAAGTGTTTTTTCCACACTAATACAAGTGCAAAAGTGGTTTCCTGCACCAACACAAGTGCGAAAAGTGGTTTTTCAACACTAACACAAGTGCGAAAAGTGGTTTTTCAACACTAACACAAGTGCGAAAAGTGGTTTTTCAACACTAACACAAGTGCGAAAAGTGGTTTCCTGCACAAACACAGGTGCGAAAAGTGGTTTTTCAACACTAACACAAGTGTGAAAAGTGGTTTTTCAACACTAACACAAGTGCGAAAAGTGGTTTTTCAACAATAACACAAGTGCGAAAAGTGTTTTTTCCACACTAATACAAGTGCAAAAGTGGTTTCCTGCACCAACACAAGTGCGAAAAGTGGTTTTTCAACACTAACACAAGTGCGAAAAGTGGTTTTTCAACACTATCACAAGTGCAAAAAGTGTTTTTTCCACACTAATACAAGTGCAAAAGTGGTTTCCTGCACCAACACAAGTGCGAAAAGTGGTTTTTCAACACTAACACAAGTGCGAAAAGTGGTTTTTCAACAATATCACAAGTGCAAAAAGTGGTTTTTCCACACTAATACAAGTACAAAAGTGGTTTCCTGCACCAACACAAGTGCGAAAAGTGGTTTTTCAACACTAACACAAGTGCGAAAAGTGGTTTTTCAACACTAACATAAGTGCGAAAAGAGGTTTTTCAACACCAACACAAGTGCGAAAAGTGGTTTTTCCACACTAATACAAGTGCAAAAGTGGTTTCCTGCACCAACGCAAGTGCGAAAAGTGGTTTTTCAACACTAACACAACTGTGAAAAGTGGTTTTTCAACACTATCACAAGTGCAAAAAGTGTTTTTTCCACACTAATGCAAGTGCAAAAGTGGTTTCCTGCACCAACACAAGTGCGAAAAGTGGTTTTTCAACACTAACACAAGTGCGAAAACTGGTTTTTCAACAATATCACAAGTGCAAAAAGTGGTTTTTCCACACTAATACAAGTGCAAAAGTGGTTTCCTGCACCAACACAAGTGCGAAAAGTGGTTTTTCAACACTAACACAAGTGCGAAAAGTGGTTTTTCAACACTAACACAAGTGCGAAAAGTGGTTTTTCAACACTAAAACAAGTGCAAAAAGTGTTTTTTCCACACTAATACAAGTGCAAAAGTGGTTTCCTGCACCAACACAAGTGTGAAAAGTGGTTTTTCAACACTAACACAAGTGCGAAAAGTGGTTTTTCAACACTAACACAAGTGCGAAAAGTGTTTTTTCCACACTAATACAAGTGCAAAAGTGGTTTCCTGCACCAACACAAGTGCGAAAAGTGGTTTTTCAACACTAACACAAGTGCGAAAAGTGGTTTTTCAACACTAACACAAGTGCGAAAAGTGGTTTTTCAACACTAACACAAGTGCGAAAAGTGTTTTTTCCACACTAATACAAGTGCAAAAGTGGTTTCCTGCACCAACACAAGTGCGAAAAGTGGTTTTTCAACACTAACACAAGTGCGAAAAGTGGTTTTCCAACACTAACACAAGTGCGAAAAGTGGTTTTTCAACACTAACACAAGTGCGAAAAGTGGTTTTTCCACACTAATACAAGTGCAAAAGTGGTTTCCTGCACCAACGCAAGTGCAAAAAGTGGTTTTTCAACACTAACACAAGTGCGAAAAGTGGTTTTTCAACACTATCACAAGTGCAAAAAGTGTTTTTTCCACACTAATACAAGTGCAAAAGTGGTTTCCTGCACCAACACAAGTGCGAAAAGTGGTTTTTCAACACTAACACAAGTGCGAAAAGTGGTTTTTCAACAATATCACAAGTGCAAAAAGTGTTTTTTCCACACTAATACAAGTGCAAAAGTGGTTTCCTGCACCAACACAAGTGCGAAAAGTGGTTTTTCAACACTAACACAAGTGCGAAAAGTGGTTTTTCAACACTAACACAAATGCGAAAAGTGGTTTTTCAACACTAACACAAGTGTGAAAAGTGTTTTTTCCACAGTAATACAAGTGCAAAAGTGGTTTCCTGCACCAACACAAGTGTGAAAAGTGGTTTTTCAACACTAACACAAGTGCGAAAGTGGTTTTTCAACACTAACACAAGTGTGAAAAGTGGTTTTTCCACACTAATACAAGTGCAAAATGGTTTCCTGCACCAACGCAAGTGCGAAAAGTGGTTTTTCAACACTAACACAAGTGCGAAAAGTGGTTTTTCAACACTATCACAAGTGCAAAAAGTGTTTTTTCCACACTAATACAAGTGCAAAAGTGGTTTCCTGCACCAATACAAGTGCGAAAAGTGCTTTTTCAACACTAACACAAGTGCGAAAAGTGGTTTTTCAACACTAGCACAAGTGCGAAAAGTGGTTTTTCAACACTAACACAAGTGCGAAAAGTGTTTTTTCCACACTAATACAAGTGCAAAAGTGGTTTCCTGCACCAACACAAGTGCGAAAAGTGGTTTTTCAACACTAACACAAGTGCGAAAAGTGGTTTTTCAACACTAACACAAGTGCGAAAAGTGGTTTTTCAACACTATCACAAGTGCAAAAAGTGTTTTTCCACACTAATACAAGTGCAAAAGTGGTTTTCTGCACCAACACATGTGCGAAAAGTGGTTTTTCAACACTAACACAAGTGCGAAAAGTGGTTTTTCAACACTAACACAAGTAAGAAAAGTGTTTTTTCCACACTAATACAAGTGCAAAAGTGGTTTCCTGCACCAACACAAGTGCGAAAAGTGGTTTTTCAACACTAACACAAGTGCGAAAAGTGGTTTTTCAACACTAACACAAGTGCGAAAAGTGGTTTTTCAACACTAACACAAGTGCGAAAAGTGGTTTCCTGCACCAACACAGGTGCGAAAAGTGGTTTTTCAACACTAACACAAGTGTGAAAAGTGGTTTTTCAACACTAACACAAGTGCGAAAAGTGGTTTTTCAACAATAACACAAGTGCGAAAAGTGTTTTTTCCACACTAATACAAGTGCAAAAGTGGTTTCCTGCACCAACACAAGTGCGAAAAGTGGTTTTTCAACACTAACACAAGTGCGAAAAGTGGTTTTTCAACACTATCACAAGTGCAAAAAGTGTTTTTTCCACACTAATACAAGTGCAAAAGTGGTTTCCTGCACCAACACAAGTGCGAAAAGTAGTTTTTCCACACTAATACAAGCGCAAAAGTGGTTTCCTGCACCAACACAAGTGCGAAAAGTGGTTTTTCAACACTAACACAAGTGCGAAAAGTGGTTTTTCAACACTATCACAAGTGCAAAAAGTGTTTTTTCCACACTAATACAAGTGCAAAAGTGGTTTCCTGCACCAACACAAGTGCGAAAAGTGGTTTTTCAACACTAACACAAGTGCGAAAAGTGGTTTTTCAACACTAACACAAGTGCGAAAAGTGGTTTTTCAACACTATCACAAGTGCGAAAAGTGTTTTTTCCACACTAATACAAGTGCAAAAGTGGTTTCCTGCACCAACACAAGTGCAAAAAGTGTTTTTTCAACACCAACACAAGTGCGAAAAGTGGTTTTTCAACACTAACACAAGTGTGAAAAGTGGTTTTTCAACACTAACACAAGTGCGAAAAGTGTTTTTTCCACACTAATACAAGTGCAAAAGTGGTTTCCAGCACCAACACAAGTGCGAAAAGTGGTGTTTCAACACTATCACAAGTGCAAAAAGTGTTTTTTCAACACCAACACAAGTGAGAAAAGTGGTTTTTCAACACTAACACAAGTGCGAAAAGTGGTTTTTCAACACTAACACAAGTGCGAAAAGTGTTTTTTCCACACTAATACAAGTGCAAAAGTGGTTTCCTGCACCAACACAAGTGTGAAAAGTGGTTTTTCAACACCAACACAAGTGCGAAAAGTGGTTTTTCAACACTAACACAAATGCGAAAAGTGGTTTTTCAACACTAACACAAGTGCGAAAAGTGTTTTTTCCACAGTAATACAAGTGCAAAAGTGGTTTCCTGCACCAACACAAGTGTGAAAAGTGGTTTTTCAACACTAACACAAGTGCAAAAAGTGGTTTTTCAACACTAACACAAGTGTGAAAAGTGGTTTTTCCACACTAATACAAGTGCAAAAGTGGTTTCCTGCACCAACGCAAGTGCGAAAAGTGGTTTTTCAACACTAACACAAGTGCGAAAAGTGTTTTTTCAACACTATCAGAAGTGTAAAAAGTGTTTTTTCCACACTAATACAAGTGCAAAAGTGGTTTCCTGCAACAATACAAGTGCGAAAAGTGGTTTTTCAACACTAACACAAGTGCGAAAAGTGGTTTTACAACACTAACACAAGTGCGAAAAGTGGTTTTTCAACACTAACACAAGTGTGAAAAGTGTTTTTTCCACACTAATACAAGTGCAAAAGTGGTTTCCTGCACCAACACAAGTGGGAAAAGTGGTTTTTCAACACTAACACAAGTGCGAAAAGTGGTTTTTCAACACTAACACAAGTGCGAAACGTGGTTTTTCAATACTAACACAAGTGCGAAAAGTGTTTTTTCCACACTAATAGAAGTGCAAAAGTGGTTTCCTGCATCAACACAAGTGCAAAAAGTGTTTTTTCAACACCAACACAAGTGCGAAAAGTTGTTTTTCAACACTAACACAAGTGCGAAAAGTGGTTTTTCAACACTAACACAAGTGTGAAAAGTGTTTTTTCCACACTAATACAAGTGCAAATGTGGTTTACTGCACCAACACAAGTGCGAAAAGTGGTTTTTCAACACCAACACAAGTGCGAAAAGTGTTTTTTCAACACTATCACAAGTGCGAAAAGGGGTTTTTCAACACTATCACATGTGCAAAAAGTGTTTTTTCCACACTAATACAAGTGCAACAATGGTTTCCTGCACCAACACTAGTGCGAAAAGTGGTTTTTCAACAGTAACACAAGTGCGAAAAGTGGTTTTTCAACACTATCATAAGTGCAAAAAGTGTTTTTTCCACACTAATACAAGTGCAAAAGTGGTTTCCTGCACCAACACAAGTGCGAAAAGTGGTTTTTCAACACTAACACAAGTGCGAAAAGTGGTTTTTCAACAATATCACAAGTGCGAAAAGTGGTTTTTCAACACTAACACAAGTGCAAAAAGTGTTTTTTCAACACTAACACAAGTGCAAAAAGTGTTTTTTCCACACTAATACAAGTGCAAAAGTGGTTTCCTGCACCAACACAAGTGCGAAAAGTGGTTTTTCAACACTAACACAAGTGCGAAAAGTGGTTTTTCAACACTAACACAAGTGCGAAAAGTGGTTTTCCAACACTAACACAAGTGCGAAAAGTGGTTTTTCAACACTAACACAAGTGCGGAAAGTGGTTTTTCCACACTAATACAAGTGCAAAAGTGGTTTCCTGCACCAACGCAAGTGCGAAAAGTGGTTTTTCAACACTAACACAAGTGCGAAAAGTGGTTTTTCAACACTATCACAAGTGCAAAAAGTGTTTTTTCCACACTAATACAAGTGCAAAAGTGGTTTCCTGCACCAACACAAGTGCGAAAAGTGGTTTTTCAACACTAACACAAGTGCGGAAAGTGGTTTTTCAACAATATCACAAGTGCAAAAACTGTTTTTTCCACACTAATACAAGTGCAAAAGTGGTTACCTGCACCCACACATGTGCGAAAAGTGGTTTTTCAACACTAACACAAGTGCGAAAAGTGGTTTTTCAACACTTTCACAAGTGCAAAAAGTGTTTTTCCACACTAATACAAGTGCAAAAGTGGTTTTTCAACACTAACACAAGTGCGAAAAGTGGTTTTTCAACACTAACACAAGTGTGAAAAGTGGTTTTTCAACACTAACACAAGTGCGGAAAGTGTTTTTTCCACACTAATACAAGTGCAAAAGTGGTTTCCTGCACCAACACAAGTGCGAAAAGTGGTTTTTCAACACTAACACAACTGCGAAAAGTGGTTTTTCAATACTAACACAAGTGCGAAAAGTGGTTTTTCAACACTAACACAAATGTGAAAAGTGGTTTTTCAACACTATCACAAGTGCAAAAAGTGTTTTTCCACACTAATACAAGTGCAAAAGTGGTTTTCTGCACCAACACATGTGCGAAAAGTGGTTTTTCAACACTAACACAAGTGCGAAAAGTGTTTTTTCCACACTAATACAAGTACAACATTGGTTTCCTGCACCAACACAAGTGCAAAAAGTGGTTTTTCAACACTAACACAAGTGTGAAAAGTAGTTTTTCAACACTAACACAAGTGCAAAAAGTGGTTTTTCAACACTATCACAAGTGCAAAAAGTGTTTTTCCACACTAATACAAGTGCAAAAGTGGTTTTCTGCACCAACACATGTGCAAAAAGTGTTTTTTCCACACTAATGCAAGTGCAAAAGTGGTTTCCTGCACCAACACAAGTGCGAAAAGTGGTTTTTCAACACTAACACAAGTGCGAAAACTGGTTTTTCAACAATATCACAAGTGCAAAAAGTGGTTTTTCCACACTAATACAAGTGCAAAAGTGTTTCCTGCACCAACACAAGTGCGATAAGTGGTTTTTCAACACTAACACAAGTACGAAAAGTGGTTTTTCAACACTAACACAAGTGCGAAAAGTGGTTTTTCAACACTAAAACAAGTGCAAAAAGTGTTTTTTCCACACTAATACAAGTGCAAAAGTGGTTTCCTGCACCAACACAAGTGCGAAAAGTGGTTTTTCAACACTAACACAAGTGCGAAAAGTGGTTTTTCAACACTAACACAAGTGCGAAAAGTGTTTTTTCCACACTAATACAAGTGCAAAAGTGGTTTCCTGCACCAACACAAGTGCGAAAAGTGGTTTTTCAACACTAACACAAGTGCAAAAAGTGGTTTTTCAACACTAATACAAGTGCGAAAAGTGGTTTTTCAACACTAACACAAGTGCGAAAAGTGTTTTTTCCACACTAATACAAGTGCAAAAGTGGTTTCCTGCACCAACACAAGTGCAAAAAGTGTTTTTTCAACACCAACACAAGTGCGAAAAGTGGTTTTTCAACACTAACACAGGTGCGAAAAGTGGTTTTTCAACAATAACACAAGTGCGAAAAGTGTTTTTTCCACACTAATACAAGTGCAAAAGTGGTTTCCTGCACCAACACAAGTGCGAAAAGTGGTTTTTCAACACTATCACAAGTGCAAAAAGTGTTTTTTCAACACTATCACAAGTGCGAAAAGGGGTTTTTCAACACTATCACAAGTGCAAAAAGTGTTTTTTCAACACCAACACAAGTGCGAAAAGTGTTTTTTCCACACTAACACAAGTGCGAAAAGTTGTTTTTCAACACTAACACAAGTGCGAAAAGTGTTTTTTCCACACTAATACAAGTGCAAAAGTGGTTTCCTGCACCAACACAAGTGGGAAAAGTGGATTTTCAACACTAACACAAGTGCGAAAAGTGGTTTTTCAACACTAACACAAGTGCGAAAAGTGTTTTTTCCACACTAATCCAAGTGCAAAAGTGGTTTCCTGCACCAACACAAGTGCGAAAAGTGGTTTTTCAACACTAACACAAGTGCGAAAAGTGGTTTTTCAACACTAACACAAGTGCGAAAAGTGGTTTTTCAACACTATCAGAAGTGCAAAAAGTGTTTTTCCACACTAATACAAGTGCAAAAGTGGTTTTCTGCACCAACACATGTGCGAAAAGTGTTTTTTCAACACTAACACAAGTGCGAAAAGTGGTTTTTCAACACTAACACAAGTGCGAAAAGTGTTTTTTCCACACTAATACAAGTGCAAAAGTGGTTTCCTGCACCAACACAAGTGCGAAAAGTGGTTTTTCAACACTAACACAAGTTCGAAAAGTGGTTTTTCAACACTAACACAAGTGCGAAAAGTGGTTTTTCAACACTAACACAAGTGCGAAAAGTGGTTTCCTGCACAAACACAGGTGCGAAAAGTGGTTTTTCAACACTAACACAAGTGTGAAAAGTGGTTTTTCAACACTAACACAAGTGCGAAAAGTGGTTTTTCAACAATAACACAAGTGCGAAAAGTGTTTTTTCCACACTAATACAAGTGCAAAAGTGGTTTCCTGCACCAACACAAGTGCGAAAAGTGGTTTTTCAACACTAACACAAGTGCGAAAAGTGGTTTTTCAACACTATCACAAGTGCAAAAAGTGTTTTTTCCACACTAATACAAGTGCAAAAGTGGTTTCCTGCACCAACACAAGTGCGAAAAGTGGTTTTTCAACACTAACACAAGTGCGAAAAGTGGTTTTTCAACAATATCACAAGTGCAAAAAGTGGTTTTTCCACACTAATACAAGTACAAAAGTGGTTTCCTGCACCAACACAAGTGCGAAAAGTGGTTTTTCAACACTAACACAAGTGCGAAAAGTGGTTTTTCAACACTAACATAAGTGCGAAAAGAGGTTTTTCAACACCAACACAAGTGCGAAAAGTGGTTTTTCCACACTAATACAAGTGCAAAAGTGGTTTCCTGCACCAACGCAAGTGCGAAAAGTGGTTTTTCAACACTAACACAACTGTGAAAAGTGGTTTTTCAACACTAACACAAGTGCGAAAAGTGGTTTTTCAACACTAACACAAGTGCGAAAAGTGGTTTCCTGCACCAACACAGGTGCGAAAAGTGGTTTTTCAACACTAACACAAGTGTGAAAAGTGGTTTTTCAACACTAACACAAGTGCGAAAAGTGGTTTTTCAACAATAACACAAGTGCGAAAAGTGTTTTTTCCACACTAATACAAGTGCAAAAGTGGTTTCCTGCACCAACACAAGTGCGAAAAGTGGTTTTTCAACACTAACACAAGTGCGAAAAGTGGTTTTTCAACACTATCACAAGTGCAAAAAGTGTTTTTTCCACACTAATACAAGTGCAAAAGTGGTTTCCTGCACCAACACAAGTGCGAAAAGTAGTTTTTCCACACTAATACAAGCGCAAAAGTGGTTTCCTGCACCAACACAAGTGCGAAAAGTGGTTTTTCAACACTAACACAAGTGCGAAAAGTGGTTTTTCAACACTATCACAAGTGCAAAAAGTGTTTTTTCCACACTAATACAAGTGCAAAAGTGGTTTCCTGCACCAACACAAGTGCGAAAAGTGGTTTTTCAACACTAACACAAGTGCGAAAAGTGGTTTTTCAACACTAACACAAGTGCGAAAAGTGGTTTTTCAACACTATCACAAGTGCGAAAAGTGTTTTTTCCACACTAATACAAGTGCAAAAGTGGTTTCCTGCACCAACACAAGTGCAAAAAGTGTTTTTTCAACACCAACACAAGTGCGAAAAGTGGTTTTTCAACACTAACACAAGTGTGAAAAGTGGTTTTTCAACACTAACACAAGTGCGAAAAGTGTTTTTTCCACACTAATACAAGTGCAAAAGTGGTTTCCAGCACCAACACAAGTGCGAAAAGTGGTGTTTCAACACTATCACAAGTGCAAAAAGTGTTTTTTCAACACCAACACAAGTGAGAAAAGTGGTTTTTCAACACTAACACAAGTGCGAAAAGTGGTTTTTCAACACTAACACAAGTGCGAAAAGTGTTTTTTCCACACTAATACAAGTGCAAAAGTGGTTTCCTGCACGAACACAAGTGTGAAAAGTGGTTTTTCAACACCAACACAAGTGCGAAAAGTGGTTTTTCAACACTAACACAAATGCGAAAAGTGGTTTTTCAACACTAACACAAGTGCGAAAAGTGTTTTTTCCACAGTAATACAAGTGCAAAAGTGGTTTCCTGCACCAACACAAGTGTGAAAAGTGGTTTTTCAACACTAACACAAGTGCAAAAAGTGGTTTTTCAACACTAACACAAGTGCGAAAAGTGGTTTTTCCACACTAATACAAGTGCAAAAGTGGTTTCCTGCACCAACGCAAGTGCGAAAAGTGGTTTTTCAACACTAACACAAGTGCGAAAAGTGTTTTTTCAACACTATCAGAAGTGTAAAAAGTGTTTTTTCCACACTAATACAAGTGCAAAAGTGGTTTCCTGCAACAATACAAGTGCGAAAAGTGGTTTTTCAACACTAACACAAGTGCGAAAAGTGGTTTTACAACACTAACACAAGTGCGAAAAGTGGTTTTTCAACACTAACACAAGTGTGAAAAGTGTTTTTTCCACACTAATACAAGTGCAAAAGTGGTTTCCTGCACCAACACAAGTGGGAAAAGTGGTTTTTCAACACTAACACAAGTGCGAAAAGTGGTTTTTCAACACTAACACAAGTGCGAAACGTGGTTTTTCAATACTAACACAAGTGCGAAAAGTGTTTTTTCCACACTAATAGAAGTGCAAAAGTGGTTTCCTGCATCAACACAAGTGCAAAAAGTGTTTTTTCAACACCAACACAAGTGCGAAAAGTTGTTTTTCAACACTAACACAAGTGCGAAAAGTGGTTTTTCAACACTAACACAAGTGTGAAAAGTGTTTTTTCCACACTAATACAAGTGCAAATGTGGTTTACTGCACCAACACAAGTGCGAAAAGTGGTTTTTCAACACCAACACAAGTGCGAAAAGTGTTTTTTCAACACTATCACAAGTGCGAAAAGGGGTTTTTCAACACTATCACATGTGCAAAAAGTGTTTTTTCCACACTAATACAAGTGCAACAATGGTTTCCTGCACCAACACTAGTGCGAAAAGTGGTTTTTCAACAGTAACACAAGTGCGAAAAGTGGTTTTTCAACACTATCATAAGTGCAAAAAGTGTTTTTTCCACACTAATACAAGTGCAAAAGTGGTTTCCTGCACCAACACAAGTGCGAAAAGTGGTTTTTCAACACTAACACAAGTGCGAAAAGTGGTTTTTCAACAATATCACAAGTGCGAAAAGTGGTTTTTCAACACTAACACAAGTGCAAAAAGTGTTTTTTCAACACTAACACAAGTGCAAAAAGTGTTTTTTCCACACTAATACAAGTGCAAAAGTGGTTTCCTGCACCAACACAAGTGCGAAAAGTGGTTTTTCAACACTAACACAAGTGCGAAAAGTGGTTTTTCAACACTAACACAAGTGCGAAAAGTGGTTTTCCAACACTAACACAAGTGCGAAAAGTGGTTTTTCAACACTAACACAAGTGCGGAAAGTGGTTTTTCCACACTAATACAAGTGCAAAAGTGGTTTCCTGCACCAACGCAAGTGCGAAAAGTGGTTTTTCAACACTAACACAAGTGCGAAAAGTGGTTTTTCAACACTATCACAAGTGCAAAAAGTGTTTTTTCCACACTAATACAAGTGCAAAAGTGGTTTCCTGCACCAACACAAGTGCGAAAAGTGGTTTTTCAACACTAACACAAGTGCGGAAAGTGGTTTTTCAACAATATCACAAGTGCAAAAACTGTTTTTTCCACACTAATACAAGTGCAAAAGTGGTTACCTGCACCCACACATGTGCGAAAAGTGGTTTTTCAACACTAACACAAGTGCGAAAAGTGGTTTTTCAACACTTTCACAAGTGCAAAAAGTGTTTTTCCACACTAATACAAGTGCAAAAGTGGTTTTTCAACACTAACACAAGTGCGAAAAGTGGTTTTTCAACACTAACACAAGTGTGAAAAGTGGTTTTTCAACACTAACACAAGTGCGGAAAGTGTTTTTTCCACACTAATACAAGTGCAAAAGTGGTTTCCTGCACCAACACAAGTGCGAAAAGTGGTTTTTCAACACTAACACAACTGCGAAAAGTGGTTTTTCAATACTAACACAAGTGCGAAAAGTGGTTTTTCAACACTAACACAAATGCGAAAAGTGGTTTTTCAACACTATCACAAGTGCAAAAAGTGTTTTTCCACACTAATACAAGTGCAAAAGTGGTTTTCTGCACCAACACATGTGCGAAAAGTGGTTTTTCAACACTAACACAAGTGCGAAAAGTGTTTTTTCCACACTAATACAAGTACAACAATGGTTTCCTGCACCAACACAAGTGCAAAAAGTGGTTTTTCAACACTAACACAAGTGTGAAAAGTAGTTTTTCAACACTAACACAAGTGCAAAAAGTGGTTTTTCAACACTATCACAAGTGCAAAAAGTGTTTTTCCACACTAATACAAGTGCAAAAGTGGTTTTCTGCACCAACACATGTGCAAAAAGTGTTTTTTCCACACTAATGCAAGTGCAAAAGTGGTTTCCTGCACCAACACAAGTGCGAAAAGTGGTTTTTCAACACTAACACAAGTGCGAAAACTGGTTTTTCAACAATATCACAAGTGCAAAAAGTGGTTTTTCCACACTAATACAAGTGCAAAAGTGGTTTCCTGCACCAACACAAGTGCGATAAGTGGTTTTTCAACACTAACACAAGTACGAAAAGTGGTTTTTCAACACTAACACAAGTGCGAAAAGTGGTTTTTCAACACTAAAACAAGTGCAAAAAGTGTTTTTTCCACACTAATACAAGTGCAAAAGTGGTTTCCTGCACCAACACAAGTGCGAAAAGTGGTTTTTCAACACTAACACAAGTGCGAAAAGTGGTTTTTCAACACTAACACAAGTGCGAAAAGTGTTTTTTCCACACTAATACAAGTGCAAAAGTGGTTTCCTGCACCAACACAAGTGCGAAAAGTGGTTTTTCAACACTAACACAAGTGCAAAAAGTGGTTTTTCAACACTAATACAAGTGCGAAAAGTGGTTTTTCAACACTAACACAAGTGCGAAAAGTGTTTTTTCCACACTAATACAAGTGCAAAAGTGGTTTCCTGCACCAACACAAGTGCAAAAAGTGTTTTTTCAACACCAACACAAGTGCGAAAAGTGGTTTTTCAACACTAACACAGGTGCGAAAAGTGGTTTTTCAACAATAACACAAGTGCGAAAAGTGTTTTTTCCACACTAATACAAGTGCAAAAGTGGTTTCCTGCACCAACACAAGTGCGAAAAGTGGTTTTTCAACACTATCACAAGTGCAAAAAGTGTTTTTTCAACACTATCACAAGTGCGAAAAGGGGTTTTTCAACACTATCACAAGTGCAAAAAGTGTTTTTTCAACACCAACACAAGTGCGAAAAGTGTTTTTTCCACACTAACACAAGTGCGAAAAGTGGTTTTTCAACACTAACACAAGTGCGAAAAGTGTTTTTTCCACACTAATACAAGTGCAAAAGTGGTTTCCTGCACCAACACAAGTGGGAAAAGTGGATTTTCAACACTAACACAAGTGCGAAAAGTGGTTTTTCAACACTAACACAAGTGCGAAAAGTGTTTTTTCCACACTAATCCAAGTGCAAAAGTGGTTTCCTGCACCAACACAAGTGCGAAAAGTGGTTTTTCAACACTAACACAAGTGCGAAAAGTGGTTTTTCAACACTAACACAAGTGCGAAAAGTGGTTTTTCAACACTATCAGAAGTGCAAAAAGTGTTTTTCCACACTAATACAAGTGCATAAGTGGTTTTCTGCACCAACACATGTGCGAAAAGTGTTTTTTCAACACTAACACAAGTGCGAAAAGTGGTTTTTCAACACTAACACAAGTGCGAAAAGTGTTTTTTCCACACTAATACAAGTGCAAAAGTGGTTTCCTGCACCAACACAAGTGCGAAAAGTGGTTTTTCAACACTAACACAAGTGCGAAAAGTGGTTTTTCAACACTAACACAAGTGCGAAAAGTGGTTTTTCAACACTAACACAAGTGCGAAAAGTGGTTTCCTGCACAAACACAGGTGCGAAAAGTGGTTTTTCAACACTAACACAAGTGTGAAAAGTGGTTTTTCAACACTAACACAAGTGCGAAAAGTGGTTTTTCAACAATAACACAAGTGCGAAAAGTGTTTTTTCCACACTAATACAAGTGCAAAAGTGGTTTCCTGCACCAACACAAGTGCGAAAAGTGGTTTTTCAACACTAACACAAGTGCGAAAAGTGGTTTTTCAACACTATCACAAGTGCAAAAAGTGTTTTTTCCACACTAATACAAGTGCAAAAGTGGTTTCCTGCACCAACACAAGTGCGAAAAGTGGTTTTTCAACACTAACACAAGTGCGAAAAGTGGTTTTTCAACAATATCACAAGTGCAAAAAGTGGTTTTTCCACACTAATACAAGTACAAAAGTGGTTTCCTGCACCAACACAAGTGCGAAAAGTGGTTTTTCAACACTAACACAAGTGCGAAAAGTGGTTTTTCAACACTAACATAAGTGCGAAAAGAGGTTTTTCAACACCAACACAAGTGCGAAAAGTGGTTTTTCCACACTAATACAAGTGCAAAAGTGGTTTCCTGCACCAACGCAAGTGCGAAAAGTGGTTTTTCAACACTAACACAACTGTGAAAAGTGGTTTTTCAACACTATCACAAGTGCAAAAAGTGTTTTTTCCACACTAATGCAAGTGCAAAAGTGGTTTCCTGCACCAACACAAGTGCGAAAAGTGGTTTTTCAACACTAACACAAGTGCGAAAACTGGTTTTTCAACAATATCACAAGTGCAAAAAGTGGTTTTTCCACACTAATACAAGTGCAAAAGTGGTTTCCTGCACCAACACAAGTGCGAAAAGTGGTTTTTCAACACTAACACAAGTGCGAAAAGTGGTTTTTCAACACTAACACAAGTGCGAAAAGTGGTTTTTCAACACTAAAACAAGTGCAAAAAGTGTTTTTTCCACACTAATACAAGTGCAAAAGTGGTTTCCTGCACCAACACAAGTGCGAAAAGTGGTTTTTCAACACTAACACAAGTGCGAAAAGTGGTTTTTCAACACTAACACAAGTGCGAAAAGTGTTTTTTCCACACTAATACAAGTGCAAAAGTGGTTTCCTGCACCAACACAAGTGCGAAAAGTGGTTTTTCAACACTAACACAAGTGCGAAAAGTGGTTTTTCAACACTAACACAAGTGCGAAAAGTGGTTTTTCAACACTAACACAAGTGCGAAAAGTGTTTTTTCCACACTAATACAAGTGCAAAAGTGGTTTCCTGCACCAACACAAGTGCGAAAAGTGGTTTTTCAACACTAACACAAGTGCGAAAAGTGGTTTTCCAACACTAACACAAGTGCGAAAAGTGGTTTTTCAACACTAACACAAGTGCGAAAAGTGGTTTTTCCACACTAATACAAGTGCAAAAGTGGTTTCCTGCACCAACGCAAGTGCAAAAAGTGGTTTTTCAACACTAACACAAGTGCGAAAAGTGGTTTTTCAACACTATCACAAGTGCAAAAAGTGTTTTTTCCACACTAATACAAGTGCAAAAGTGGTTTCCTGCACCAACACAAGTGCGAAAAGTGGTTTTTCAACACTAACACAAGTGCGAAAAGTGGTTTTTCAACAATATCACAAGTGCAAAAAGTGTTTTTTCCACACTAATACAAGTGCAAAAGTGGTTTCCTGCACCAACACAAGTGCGAAAAGTGGTTTTTCAACACTAACACAAGTGCGAAAAGTGGTTTTTCAACACTAACACAAATGCGAAAAGTGGTTTTTCAACACTAACACAAGTGTGAAAAGTGTTTTTTCCACAGTAATACAAGTGCAAAAGTGGTTTCCTGCACCAACACAAGTGTGAAAAGTGGTTTTTCAACACTAACACAAGTGCGAAAGTGGTTTTTCAACACTAACACAAGTGTGAAAAGTGGTTTTTCCACACTAATACAAGTGCAAAATGGTTTCCTGCACCAACGCAAGTGCGAAAAGTGGTTTTTCAACACTAACACAAGTGCGAAAAGTGGTTTTTCAACACTATCACAAGTGCAAAAAGTGTTTTTTCCACACTAATACAAGTGCAAAAGTGGTTTCCTGCACCAATACAAGTGCGAAAAGTGCTTTTTCAACACTAACACAAGTGCGAAAAGTGGTTTTTCAACACTAGCACAAGTGCGAAAAGTGGTTTTTCAACACTAACACAAGTGCGAAAAGTGTTTTTTCCACACTAATACAAGTGCAAAAGTGGTTTCCTGCACCAACACAAGTGCGAAAAGTGGTTTTTCAACACTAACACAAGTGCGAAAAGTGGTTTTTCAACACTAACACAAGTGCGAAAAGTGGTTTTTCAACACTATCACAAGTGCAAAAAGTGTTTTTCCACACTAATACAAGTGCAAAAGTGGTTTTCTGCACCAACACATGTGCGAAAAGTGGTTTTTCAACACTAACACAAGTGCGAAAAGTGGTTTTTCAACACTAACACAAGTAAGAAAAGTGTTTTTTCCACACTAATACAAGTGCAAAAGTGGTTTCCTGCACCAACACAAGTGCGAAAAGTGGTTTTTCAACACTAACACAAGTGCGAAAAGTGGTTTTTCAACACTAACACAAGTGCGAAAAGTGGTTTTTCAACACTAACACAAGTGCGAAAAGTGGTTTCCTGCACCAACACAGGTGCGAAAAGTGGTTTTTCAACACTAACACAAGTGTGAAAAGTGGTTTTTCAACACTAACACAAGTGCGAAAAGTGGTTTTTCAACAATAACACAAGTGCGAAAAGTGTTTTTTCCACACTAATACAAGTGCAAAAGTGGTTTCCTGCACCAACACAAGTGCGAAAAGTGGTTTTTCAACACTAACACAAGTGCGAAAAGTGGTTTTTCAACACTATCACAAGTGCAAAAAGTGTTTTTTCCACACTAATACAAGTGCAAAAGTGGTTTCCTGCACCAACACAAGTGCGAAAAGTAGTTTTTCCACACTAATACAAGCGCAAAAGTGGTTTCCTGCACCAACACAAGTGCGAAAAGTGGTTTTTCAACACTAACACAAGTGCGAAAAGTGGTTTTTCAACACTATCACAAGTGCAAAAAGTGTTTTTTCCACACTAATACAAGTGCAAAAGTGGTTTCCTGCACCAACACAAGTGCGAAAAGTGGTTTTTCAACACTAACACAAGTGCGAAAAGTGGTTTTTCAACACTATCACAAGTGCGAAAAGTGTTTTTTCCACACTAATACAAGTGCAAAAGTGGTTTCCTGCACCAACACAAGTGCAAAAAGTGTTTTTTCAACACCAACACAAGTGCGAAAAGTGGTTTTTCAACACTAACACAAGTGTGAAAAGTGGTTTTTCAACACTAACACAAGTGCGAAAAGTGTTTTTTCCACACTAATACAAGTGCAAAAGTGGTTTCCAGCACCAACACAAGTGCGAAAAGTGGTGTTTCAACACTATCACAAGTGCAAAAAGTGTTTTTTCAACACCAACACAAGTGAGAAAAGTGGTTTTTCAACACTAACACAAGTGCGAAAAGTGGTTTTTCAACACTAACACAAGTGCGAAAAGTGTTTTTTCCACACTAATACAAGTGCAAAAGTGGTTTCCTGCACCAACACAAGTGTGAAAAGTGGTTTTTCAACACCAACACAAGTGCGAAAAGTGGTTTTTCAACACTAACACAAATGCGAAAAGTGGTTTTTCAACACTAACACAAGTGCGAAAAGTGTTTTTTCCACAGTAATACAAGTGCAAAAGTGGTTTCCTGCACCAACACAAGTGTGAAAAGTGGTTTTTCAACACTAACACAAGTGCAAAAAGTGGTTTTTCAACACTAACACAAGTGCGAAAAGTGGTTTTTCCACACTAATACAAGTGCAAAAGTGGTTTCCTGCACCAACGCAAGTGCGAAAAGTGGTTTTTAAACACTAACACAAGTGCGAAAAGTGTTTTTTCAACACTATCAGAAGTGTAAAAAGTGTTTTTTCCACACTAATACAAGTGCAAAAGTGGTTTCCTGCAACAATACAAGTGCGAAAAGTGGTTTTTCAACACTAACACAAGTGCGAAAAGTGGTTTTACAACACTAACACAAGTGCGAAAAGTGGTTTTTCAACACTAACACAAGTGCGAAAAGTGTTTTTTCCACACTAATACAAGTGCAAAAGTGGTTTCCTGCACCAACACAAGTGGGAAAAGTGGTTTTTCAACACTAACACAAGTGCGAAAAGTGGTTTTTCAACACTAACACAAGTGCGAAACGTGGTTTTTCAATACTAACACAAGTGCGAAAAGTGTTTTTTCCACACTAATAGAAGTGCAAAAGTGGTTTCCTGCATCAACACAAGTGCAAAAAGTGTTTTTTCAACACCAACACAAGTGCGAAAAGTTGTTTTTCAACACTAACACAAGTGCGAAAAGTGGTTTTTCAACACTAACACAAGTGTGAAAAGTGTTTTTTCCACACTAATACAAGTGCAAATGTGGTTTACTGCACCAACACAAGTGCGAAAAGTGGTTTTTCAACACCAACACAAGTGCGAAAAGTGTTTTTTCAACACTATCACAAGTGCGAAAAGGGGTTTTTCAACACTATCACATGTGCAAAAAGTGTTTTTTCCACACTAATACAAGTGCAACAATGGTTTCCTGCACCAACACTAGTGCGAAAAGTGGTTTTTCAACAGTAACACAAGTGCGAAAAGTGGTTTTTCAACACTATCATAAGTGCAAAAAGTGTTTTTTCCACACTAATACAAGTGCAAAAGTGGTTTCCTGCACCAACACAAGTGCGAAAAGTGGTTTTTCAACACTAACACAAGTGCGAAAAGTGGTTTTTCAACAATATCACAAGTGCGAAAAGTGGTTTTTCAACACTAACACAAGTGCAAAAAGTGTTTTTTCAACACTAACACAAGTGCAAAAAGTGTTTTTTCCACACTAATACAAGTGCAAAAGTGGTTTCCTGCACCAACACAAGTGCGAAAAGTGGTTTTTCAACACTAACACAAGTGCGAAAAGTGGTTTTTCAACACTAACACAAGTGCGAAAAGTGGTTTTCCAACACTAACACAAGTGCGAAAAGTGGTTTTTCAACACTAACACAAGTGCGGAAAGTGGTTTTTCCACACTAATACAAGTGCAAAAGTGGTTTCCTGCACCAACGCAAGTGCGAAAAGTGGTTTTTCAACACTAACACAAGTGCGAAAAGTGGTTTTTCAACACTATCACAAGTGCAAAAAGTGTTTTTTCCACACTAATACAAGTGCAAAAGTGGTTTCCTGCACCAACACAAGTGCGAAAAGTGGTTTTTCAACACTAACACAAGTGCGGAAAGTGGTTTTTCAACAATATCACAAGTGCAAAAACTGTTTTTTCCACACTAATACAAGTGCAAAAGTGGTTACCTGCACCCACACATGTGCGAAAAGTGGTTTTTCAACACTAACACAAGTGCGAAAAGTGGTTTTTCAACACTTTCACAAGTGCAAAAAGTGTTTTTCCACACTAATACAAGTGCAAAAGTGGTTTTTCAACACTAACACAAGTGCGAAAAGTGGTTTTTCAACACTAACACAAGTGTGAAAAGTGGTTTTTCAACACTAACACAAGTGCGGAAAGTGTTTTTTCCACACTAATACAAGTGCAAAAGTGGTTTCCTGCACCAACACAAGTGCGAAAAGTGGTTTTTCAACACTAACACAAGTGCGAAAAGTGGTTTTTCAACACTAACATAAGTGCGAAAAGAGGTTTTTCAACACTAACACAAGTGCGAAAAGTGGTTTTTCCACACTAATACAAGTGCAAAAGTGGTTTCCTGCACCAACGCAAGTGCGAAAAGTGGTTTTTCAACACTAACACAACTGTGAAAAGTGGTTTTTCAACACTATCACAAGTGCAAAAAGTGTTTTTTCCACACTAATGCAAGTGCAAAAGTGGTTTCCTGCACCAACACAAGTGCGAAAAGTGGTTTTTCAACACTAACACAAGTGCGAAAACTGGTTTTTCAACAATATCACAAGTGCAAAAAGTGGTTTTTCCACACTAATACAAGTGCAAAAGTGGTTTCCTGCACCAACACAAGTGCGAAAAGTGGTTTTTCAACACTAACACAAGTGCGAAAAGTGGTTTTTCAACACTAACACAAGTGCGAAAAGTGGTTTTTCAACACTAAAACAAGTGCAAAAAGTGTTTTTTCCACACTAATACAAGTGCAAAAGTGGTTTCCTGCACCAACACAAGTGCGAAAAGTGGTTTTTCAACACTAACACAAGTGCGAAAAGTGGTTTTTCAACACTAACACAAGTGCGAAAAGTGTTTTTTCCACACTAATACAAGTGCAAAAGTGGTTTCCTGCACCAACACAAGTGCGAAAAGTGGTTTTTCAACACTAACACAAGTGCAAAAAGTGGTTTTTCAACACTAATACAAGTGCGAAAAGTGGTTTTTCAACACTAACACAAGTGCGAAAAGTGTTTTTTTCCACACTAATACAAGTGCAAAAGTGGTTTCCTGCACCAACACAAGTGCAAAAAGTGTTTTTTCAACACCAACACAAGTGCGAAAAGTGGTTTTTCAACACTAACACAGGTGCGAAAAGTGGTTTTTCAACAATAACACAAGTGCGAAAAGTGTTTTTTCAACAATAACACAAATGCGAAAAGTGGTTTTTCAACACTAACACAAGTGCGAAAAGTGTTTTTTCCACAGTAATACAAGTGCAAAAGTGGTTTCCTGCACCAACACAAGTGTGAAAAGTGGTTTTTCAACACTAACACAAGTGCAAAAAGTGGTTTTTCAACACTAACACAAGTGCGAAAAGTGGTTTTTCCACACTAATACAAGTGCAAAAGTGGTTTCCTGCACCAACGCAAGTGCGAAAAGTGGTTTTTCAACACTAACACAAGTGCGAAAAGTGTTTTTTCAACACTATCAGAAGTGTAAAAAGTGTTTTTTCCACACTAATACAAGTGCAAAAGTGGTTTCCTGCAACAATACAAGTGCGAAAAGTGGTTTTTCAACACTAACACAAGTGCGAAAAGTGGTTTTACAACACTAACACAAGTGCGAAAAGTGGTTTTTCAACACTAACACAAGTGTGAAAAGTGTTTTTTCCACACTAATACAAGTGCAAAAGTGGTTTCCTGCACCAACACAAGTGGGAAAAGTGGTTTTTCAACACTAACACAAGTGCGAAAAGTGGTTTTTCAACACTAACACAAGTGCGAAACGTGGTTTTTCAATACTAACACAAGTGCGAAAAGTGTTTTTTCCACACTAATAGAAGTGCAAAAGTGGTTTCCTGCATCAACACAAGTGCAAAAAGTGTTTTTTCAACACCAACACAAGTGCGAAAAGTTGTTTTTCAACACTAACACAAGTGCGAAAAGTGGTTTTTCAACACTAACACTAATACAAGTGCAAATGTGGTTTACTGCACCAACACAAGTGCGAAAAGTGGTTTTTCAACACCAACACAAGTGCGAAAAGTGTTTTTTCAACACTATCACAAGTGCGAAAAGGGGTTTTTCAACACTATCACATGTGCAAAAAGTGTTTTTTCCACACTAATACAAGTGCAACAATGGTTTCCTGCACCAACACTAGTGCGAAAAGTGGTTTTTCAACAGTAACACAAGTGCGAAAAGTGGTTTTTCAACACTATCATAAGTGCAAAAAGTGTTTTTTCCACACTAATACAAGTGCAAAAGTGGTTTCCTGCACCAACACAAGTGCGAAAAGTGGTTTTTCAACACTAACACAAGTGCGAAAAGTGGTTTTTCAACAATATCACAAGTGCGAAAAGTGGTTTTTCAACACTAACACAAGTGCAAAAAGTGTTTTTTCAACACTAACACAAGTGCAAAAAGTGTTTTTTCCACACTAATACAAGTGCAAAAGTGGTTTCCTGCACCAACACAAGTGCGAAAAGTGGTTTTTCAACACTAACACAAGTGCGAAAAGTGGTTTTTCAACACTAACACAAGTGCGAAAAGTGGTTTTCCAACACTAACACAAGTGCGAAAAGTGGTTTTTCAACACTAACACAAGTGCGGAAAGTGGTTTTTCCACACTAATACAAGTGCAAAAGTGGTTTCCTGCACCAACGCAAGTGCGAAAAGTGGTTTTTCAACACTAACACAAGTGCGAAAAGTGGTTTTTCAACACTATCACAAGTGCAAAAAGTGTTTTTTCCACACTAATACAAGTGCAAAAGTGGTTTCCTGCACCAACACAAGTGCGAAAAGTGGTTTTTCAACACTAACACAAGTGCGGAAAGTGGTTTTTCAACAATATCACAAGTGCAAAAACTGTTTTTTCCACACTAATACAAGTGCAAAAGTGGTTACCTGCACCCACACATGTGCGAAAAGTGGTTTTTCAACACTAACACAAGTGCGAAAAGTGGTTTTTCAACACTTTCACAAGTGCAAAAAGTGTTTTTCCACACTAATACAAGTGCAAAAGTGGTTTTTCAACACTAACACAAGTGCGAAAAGTGGTTTTTCAACACTAACACAAGTGTGAAAAGTGGTTTTTCAACACTAACACAAGTGCGGAAAGTGTTTTTTCCACACTAATACAAGTGCAAAAGTGGTTTCCTGCACCAACACAAGTGCGAAAAGTGGTTTTTCAACACTAACACAACTGCGAAAAGTGGTTTTTCAATACTAACACAAGTGCGAAAAGTGGTTTTTCAACACTAACACAAATGCGAAAAGTGGTTTTTCAACACTATCACAAGTGCAAAAAGTGTTTTTCCACACTAATACAAGTGCAAAAGTGGTTTTCTGCACCAACACATGTGCGAAAAGTGGTTTTTCAACACTAACACAAGTGCGAAAAGTGTTTTTTCCACACTAATACAAGTACAACAATGGTTTCCTGCACCAACACAAGTGCAAAAAGTGGTTTTTCAACACTAACACAAGTGTGAAAAGTAGTTTTTCAACACTAACACAAGTGCAAAAAGTGGTTTTTCAACACTATCACAAGTGCAAAAAGTGTTTTTCCACACTAATACAAGTGCAAAAGTGGTTTTCTGCACCAACACATGTGCAAAAAGTGTTTTTTCCACACTAATGCAAGTGCAAAAGTGGTTTCCTGCACCAACACAAGTGCGAAAAGTGGTTTTTCAACACTAACACAAGTGCGAAAACTGGTTTTTCAACAATATCACAAGTGCAAAAAGTGGTTTTTCCACACTAATACAAGTGCAAAAGTGGTTTCCTGCACCAACACAAGTGCGATAAGTGGTTTTTCAACACTAACACAAGTACGAAAAGTGGTTTTTCAACACTAACACAAGTGCGAAAAGTGGTTTTTCAACACTAAAACAAGTGCAAAAAGTGTTTTTTCCACACTAATACAAGTGCAAAAGTGGTTTCCTGCACCAACACAAGTGCGAAAAGTGGTTTTTCAACACTAACACAAGTGCGAAAAGTGGTTTTTCAACACTAACACAAGTGCGAAAAGTGTTTTTTCCACACTAATACAAGTGCAAAAGTGGTTTCCTGCACCAACACAAGTGCGAAAAGTGGTTTTTCAACACTAACACAAGTGCAAAAAGTGGTTTTTCAACACTAATACAAGTGCGAAAAGTGGTTTTTCAACACTAACACAAGTGCGAAAAGTGTTTTTTCCACACTAATACAAGTGCAAAAGTGGTTTCCTGCACCAACACAAGTGCAAAAAGTGTTTTTTCAACACCAACACAAGTGCGAAAAGTGGTTTTTCAACACTAACACAGGTGCGAAAAGTGGTTTTTCAACAATAACACAAGTGCGAAAAGTGTTTTTTCCACACTAATACAAGTGCAAAAGTGGTTTCCTGCACCAACACAAGTGCGAAAAGTGGTTTTTCAACACTATCACAAGTGCAAAAAGTGTTTTTTCAACACTATCACAAGTGCGAAAAGGGGTTTTTCAACACTATCACAAGTGCAAAAAGTGTTTTTTCAACACCAACACAAGTGCGAAAAGTGTTTTTTCCACACTAACACAAGTGCGAAAAGTGGTTTTTCAACACTAACACAAGTGCGAAAAGTGTTTTTTCCACACTAATACAAGTGCAAAAGTGGTTTCCTGCACCAACACAAGTGGGAAAAGTGGATTTTCAACACTAACACAAGTGCGAAAAGTGGTTTTTCAACACTAACACAAGTGCGAAAAGTGTTTTTTCCACACTAATCCAAGTGCAAAAGTGGTTTCCTGCACCAACACAAGTGCGAAAAGTGGTTTTTCAACACTAACACAAGTGCGAAAAGTGGTTTTTCAACACTAACACAAGTGCGAAAAGTGGTTTTTCAACACTATCAGAAGTGCAAAAAGTGTTTTTCCACACTAATACAAGTGCAAAAGTGGTTTTCTGCACCAACACATGTGCGAAAAGTGTTTTTTCAACACTAACACAAGTGCGAAAAGTGGTTTTTCAACACTAACACAAGTGCGAAAAGTGTTTTTTCCACACTAATACAAGTGCAAAAGTGGTTTCCTGCACCAACACAAGTGCGAAAAGTGGTTTTTCAACACTAACACAAGTGCGAAAAGTGGTTTTTCAACACTAACACAAGTGCGAAAAGTGGTTTTTCAACACTAACACAAGTGCGAAAAGTGGTTTCCTGCACAAACACAGGTGCGAAAAGTGGTTTTTCAACACTAACACAAGTGTGAAAAGTGGTTTTTCAACACTAACACAAGTGCGAAAAGTGGTTTTTCAACAATAACACAAGTGCGAAAAGTGTTTTTTCCACACTAATACAAGTGCAAAAGTGGTTTCCTGCACCAACACAAGTGCGAAAAGTGGTTTTTCAACACTAACACAAGTGCGAAAAGTGGTTTTTCAACACTATCACAAGTGCAAAAAGTGTTTTTTCCACACTAATACAAGTGCAAAAGTGGTTTCCTGCACCAACACAAGTGCGAAAAGTGGTTTTTCAACACTAACACAAGTGCGAAAAGTGGTTTTTCAACAATATCACAAGTGCAAAAAGTGGTTTTTCCACACTAATACAAGTACAAAAGTGGTTTCCTGCACCAACACAAGTGCGAAAAGTGGTTTTTCAACACTAACACAAGTGCGAAAAGTGGTTTTTCAACACTAACATAAGTGCGAAAAGAGGTTTTTCAACACCAACACAAGTGCGAAAAGTGGTTTTTCCACACTAATACAAGTGCAAAAGTGGTTTCCTGCACCAACGCAAGTGCGAAAAGTGGTTTTTCAACACTAACACAACTGTGAAAAGTGGTTTTTCAACACTATCACAAGTGCAAAAAGTGTTTTTTCCACACTAATGCAAGTGCAAAAGTGGTTTCCTGCACCAACACAAGTGCGAAAAGTGGTTTTTCAACACTAACACAAGTGCGAAAACTGGTTTTTCAACAATATCACAAGTGCAAAAAGTGGTTTTTCCACACTAATACAAGTGCAAAAGTGGTTTCCTGCACCAACACAAGTGCGAAAAGTGGTTTTTCAACACTAACACAAGTGCGAAAAGTGGTTTTTCAACACTAACACAAGTGCGAAAAGTGGTTTTTCAACACTAAAACAAGTGCAAAAAGTGTTTTTTCCACACTAATACAAGTGCAAAAGTGGTTTCCTGCACCAACACAAGTGCGAAAAGTGGTTTTTCAACACTAACACAAGTGCAAAAAGTGGTTTTTCAACACTAACACAAGTGCGAAAAGTGTTTTTTCCACACTAATACAAGTGCAAAAGTGGTTTCCTGCACCAACACAAGTGCGAAAAGTGGTTTTTCAACACTAACACAAGTGCGAAAAGTGGTTTTTCAACACTAACACAAGTGCGAAAAGTGGTTTTTCAACACTAACACAAGTGCGAAAAGTGTTTTTTCCACACTAATACAAGTGCAAAAGTGGTTTCCTGCACCAACACAAGTGCGAAAAGTGGTTTTTCAACACTAACACAAGTGCGAAAAGTGGTTTTCCAACACTAACACAAGTGCGAAAAGTGGTTTTTCAACACTAACACAAGTGCGAAAAGTGGTTTTTCCACACTAATACAAGTGCAAAAGTGGTTTCCTGCACCAACGCAAGTGCAAAAAGTGGTTTTTCAACACTAACACAAGTGCGAAAAGTGGTTTTTCAACACTATCACAAGTGCAAAAAGTGTTTTTTCCACACTAATACAAGTGCAAAAGTGGTTTCCTGCACCAACACAAGTGCGAAAAGTGGTTTTTCAACACTAACACAAGTGCGAAAAGTGGTTTTTCAACAATATCACAAGTGCAAAAAGTGTTTTTTCCACACTAATACAAGTGCAAAAGTGGTTTCCTGCACCAACACAAGTGCGAAAAGTGGTTTTTCAACACTAACACAAGTGCGAAAAGTGGTTTTTCAACACTAACACAAATGCGAAAAGTGGTTTTTCAACACTAACACAAGTGTGAAAAGTGTTTTTTCCACAGTAATACAAGTGCAAAAGTGGTTTCCTGCACCAACACAAGTGTGAAAAGTGGTTTTTCAACACTAACACAAGTGCGAAAGTGGTTTTTCAACACTAACACAAGTGTGAAAAGTGGTTTTTCCACACTAATACAAGTGCAAAATGGTTTCCTGCACCAACGCAAGTGCGAAAAGTGGTTTTTCAACACTAACACAAGTGCGAAAAGTGGTTTTTCAACACTATCACAAGTGCAAAAAGTGTTTTTTCCACACTAATACAAGTGCAAAAGTGGTTTCCTGCACCAATACAAGTGCGAAAAGTGCTTTTTCAACACTAACACAAGTGCGAAAAGTGGTTTTTCAACACTAGCACAAGTGCGAAAAGTGGTTTTTCAACACTAACACAAGTGCGAAAAGTGTTTTTTCCACACTAATACAAGTGCAAAAGTGGTTTCCTGCACCAACACAAGTGCGAAAAGTGGTTTTTCAACACTAACACAAGTGCGAAAAGTGGTTTTTCAACACTAACACAAGTGCGAAAAGTGGTTTTTCAACACTATCACAAGTGCAAAAAGTGTTTTTCCACACTAATACAAGTGCAAAAGTGGTTTTCTGCACCAACACATGTGCGAAAAGTGGTTTTTCAACACTAGCACAAGTGCGAAAAGTGGTTTTTCAACACTAACACAAGTAAGAAAAGTGTTTTTTCCACACTAATACAAGTGCAAAAGTGGTTTCCTGCACCAACACAAGTGCGAAAAGTGGTTTTTCAACACTAACACAAGTGCGAAAAGTGGTTTTTCAACACTAACACAAGTGCGAAAAGTGGTTTTTCAACACTAACACAAGTGCGAAAAGTGGTTTCCTGCACCAACACAGGTGCGAAAAGTGGTTTTTCAACACTAACACAAGTGTGAAAAGTGGTTTTTCAACACTAACACAAGTGCGAAAAGTGGTTTTTCAACAATAACACAAGTGCGAAAAGTGTTTTTCCACACTAATACAAGTGCAAAAGTGGTTTCCTGCACCAACACAAGTGCGAAAAGTGGTTTTTCAACACTAACACAAGTGCGAAAAGTGGTTTTTCAACACTATCACAAGTGCAAAAAGTGTTTTTTCCACACTAATACAAGTGCAAAAGTGGTTTCCTGCACCAACACAAGTGCGAAAAGTAGTTTTTCCACACTAATACAAGCGCAAAAGTGGTTTCCTGCACCAACACAAGTGCGAAAAGTGGTTTTTCAACACTAACACAAGTGCGAAAAGTGGTTTTTCAACACTATCACAAGTGCAAAAAGTGTTTTTTCCACACTAATACAAGTGCAAAAGTGGTTTCCTGCACCAACACAAGTGCGAAAAGTGGTTTTTCAACACTAACACAAGTGCGAAAAGTGGTTTTTCAACACTATCACAAGTGCGAAAAGTGTTTTTTCCACACTAATACAAGTGCAAAAGTGGTTTCCTGCACCAACACAAGTGCAAAAAGTGTTTTTTCAACACCAACACAAGTGCGAAAAGTGGTTTTTCAACACTAACACAAGTGTGAAAAGTGGTTTTTCAACACTAACACAAGTGCGAAAAGTGTTTTTTCCACACTAATACAAGTGCAAAAGTGGTTTCCAGCACCAACACAAGTGCGAAAAGTGGTGTTTCAACACTATCACAAGTGCAAAAAGTGTTTTTTCAACACCAACACAAGTGAGAAAAGTGGTTTTTCAACACTAACACAAGTGCGAAAAGTGGTTTTTCAACACTAACACAAGTGCGAAAAGTGTTTTTTCCACACTAATACAAGTGCAAAAGTGGTTTCCTGCACCAACACAAGTGTGAAAAGTGGTTTTTCAACACCAACACAAGTGCGAAAAGTGGTTTTTCAACACTAACACAAATGCGAAAAGTGGTTTTTCAACACTAACACAAGTGCGAAAAGTGTTTTTTCCACAGTAATACAAGTGCAAAAGTGGTTTCCTGCACCAACACAAGTGTGAAAAGTGGTTTTTCAACACTAACACAAGTGCAAAAAGTGGTTTTTCAACACTAACACAAGTGCGAAAAGTGGTTTTTCCACACTAATACAAGTGCAAAAGTGGTTTCCTGCACCAACGCAAGTGCGAAAAGTGGTTTTTCAACACTAACACAAGTGCGAAAAGTGTTTTTTCAACACTATCAGAAGTGTAAAAAGTGTTTTTTCCACACTAATACAAGTGCAAAAGTGGTTTCCTGCAACAATACAAGTGCGAAAAGTGGTTTTTCAACACTAACACAAGTGCGAAAAGTGGTTTTACAACACTAACACAAGTGCGAAAAGTGGTTTTTCAACACTAACACAAGTGCGAAAAGTGTTTTTTCCACACTAATACAAGTGCAAAAGTGGTTTCCTGCACCAACACAAGTGGGAAAAGTGGTTTTTCAACACTAACACAAGTGCGAAAAGTGGTTTTTCAACACTAACACAAGTGCGAAACGTGGTTTTTCAATACTAACACAAGTGCGAAAAGTGTTTTTTCCACACTAATAGAAGTGCAAAAGTGGTTTCCTGCATCAACACAAGTGCAAAAAGTGTTTTTTCAACACCAACACAAGTGCGAAAAGTTGTTTTTCAACACTAACACAAGTGCGAAAAGTGGTTTTTCAACACTAACACAAGTGTGAAAAGTGTTTTTTCCACACTAATACAAGTGCAAATGTGGTTTACTGCACCAACACAAGTGCGAAAAGTGGTTTTTCAACACCAACACAAGTGCGAAAAGTGTTTTTTCAACACTATCACAAGTGCGAAAAGGGGTTTTTCAACACTATCACATGTGCAAAAAGTGTTTTTTCCACACTAATACAAGTGCAACAATGGTTTCCTGCACCAACACTAGTGCGAAAAGTGGTTTTTCAACAGTAACACAAGTGCGAAAAGTGGTTTTTCAACACTATCATAAGTGCAAAAAGTGTTTTTTCCACACTAATACAAGTGCAAAAGTGGTTTCCTGCACCAACACAAGTGCGAAAAGTGGTTTTTCAACACTAACACAAGTGCGAAAAGTGGTTTTTCAACAATATCACAAGTGCGAAAAGTGGTTTTTCAACACTAACACAAGTGCAAAAAGTGTTTTTTCAACACTAACACAAGTGCAAAAAGTGTTTTTTCCACACTAATACAAGTGCAAAAGTGGTTTCCTGCACCAACACAAGTGCGAAAAGTGGTTTTTCAACACTAACACAAGTGCGAAAAGTGGTTTTTCAACACTAACACAAGTGCGAAAAGTGGTTTTTCAACAATAACACAAGTGCGAAAAGTGTTTTTTCCACACTAATACAAGTGCAAAAGTGGTTTCCTGCACCAACACAAGTGCGAAAAGTGGTTTTTCAACACTAACACAAGTGCGAAAAGTAGTTTTTCAACACTATCACAAGTGCAAAAAGTGTTTTTTCCACACTAATACAAGTGCAAAAGTGGTTTCCTGCACCAACACAAGTGCGAAAAGTGGTTTTTCAACACGAACACAAGTGCGAAAAGTGGTTTTTCAACAATATCACAAGTGCAAAAAGTGGTTTTTCCACACTAATACAAGTACAAAAGTGGTTTCCTGCACCAACACAAGTGCGAAAAGTGGTTTTTCAACACTAACACAAGTGCGAAAAGTGGTTTTTCAACACTAACATAAGTGCGAAAAGAGGTTTTTCAACACCAACACAAGTGCGAAAAGTGGTTTTTCCACACTAATACAAGTGCAAAAGTGGTTTCCTGCACCAACGCAAGTGCGAAAAGTGGTTTTTCAACACTAACACAACTGTGAAAAGTGGTTTTTCAACACTATCACAAGTGCAAAAAGTGTTTTTTCCACACTAATGCAAGTGCAAAAGTGGTTTCCTGCACCAACACAAGTGCGAAAAGTGGTTTTTCAACACTAACACAAGTGCGAAAACTGGTTTTTCAACAATATCACAAGTGCAAAAAGTGGTTTTTCCACACTAATACAAGTGCAAAAGTGGTTTCCTGCACCAACACAAGTGCGAAAAGTGGTTTTTCAACACTAACACAAGTGCGAAAAGTGGTTTTTCAACACTAACACAAGTGCGAAAAGTGGTTTTTCAACACTAAAACAAGTGCAAAAAGTGTTTTTTCCACACTAATACAAGTGCAAAAGTGGTTTCCTGCACCAACACAAGTGCGAAAAGTGGTTTTTCAACACTAACACAAGTGCGAAAAGTGGTTTTTCAACACTAACACAAGTGCGAAAAGTGTTTTTTCCACACTAATACAAGTGCAAAAGTGGTTTCCTGCACCAACACAAGTGCGAAAAGTGGTTTTTCAACACTAACACAAGTGCGAAAAGTGGTTTTTCAACACTAACACAAGTGCGAAAAGTGGTTTTTCAACACTAACACAAGTGCGAAAAGTGTTTTTTCCACACTAATACAAGTGCAAAAGTGGTTTCCTGCACCAACACAAGTGCGAAAAGTGGTTTTTCAACACTAACACAAGTGCGAAAAGTGGTTTTCCAACACTAACACAAGTGCGAAAAGTGGTTTTTCAACACTAACACAAGTGCGAAAAGTGGTTTTTCCACACTAATACAAGTGCAAAAGTGGTTTCCTGCACCAACGCAAGTGCAAAAAGTGGTTTTTCAACACTAACACAAGTGCGAAAAGTGGTTTTTCAACACTATCACAAGTGCAAAAAGTGTTTTTTCCACACTAATACAAGTGCAAAAGTGGTTTCCTGCACCAACACAAGTGCGAAAAGTGGTTTTTCAACACTAACACAAGTGCGAAAAGTGGTTTTTCAACAATATCACAAGTGCAAAAAGTGTTTTTTCCACACTAATACAAGTGCAAAAGTGGTTTCCTGCACCAACACAAGTGCGAAAAGTGGTTTTTCAACACTAACACAAGTGCGAAAAGTGGTTTTTCAACACTAACACAAATGCGAAAAGTGGTTTTTCAACACTAACACAAGTGTGAAAAGTGTTTTTTCCACAGTAATACAAGTGCAAAAGTGGTTTCCTGCACCAACACAAGTGTGAAAAGTGGTTTTTCAACACTAACACAAGTGCGAAAGTGGTTTTTCAACACTAACACAAGTGTGAAAAGTGGTTTTTCCACACTAATACAAGTGCAAAATGGTTTCCTGCACCAACGCAAGTGCGAAAAGTGGTTTTTCAACACTAACACAAGTGCGAAAAGTGGTTTTTCAACACTATCACAAGTGCAAAAAGTGTTTTTTCCACACTAATACAAGTGCAAAAGTGGTTTCCTGCACCAATACAAGTGCGAAAAGTGCTTTTTCAACACTAACACAAGTGCGAAAAGTGGTTTTTCAACACTAGCACAAGTGCGAAAAGTGGTTTTTCAACACTAACACAAGTGCGAAAAGTGTTTTTTCCACACTAATACAAGTGCAAAAGTGGTTTCCTGCACCAACACAAGTGCGAAAAGTGGTTTTTCAACACTAACACAAGTGCGAAAAGTGGTTTTTCAACACTAACACAAGTGCGAAAAGTGGTTTTTCAACACTATCACAAGTGCAAAAAGTGTTTTTCCACACTAATACAAGTGCAAAAGTGGTTTTCTGCACCAACACATGTGCGAAAAGTGGTTTTTCAACACTAGCACAAGTGCGAAAAGTGGTTTTTCAACACTAACACAAGTAAGAAAAGTGTTTTTTCCACACTAATACAAGTGCAAAAGTGGTTTCCTGCACCAACACAAGTGCGAAAAGTGGTTTTTCAACACTAACACAAGTGCGAAAAGTGGTTTTTCAACACTAACACAAGTGCGAAAAGTGGTTTTTCAACACTAACACAAGTGCGAAAAGTGGTTTCCTGCACCAACACAGGTGCGAAAAGTGGTTTTTCAACACTAACACAAGTGTGAAAAGTGGTTTTTCAACACTAACACAAGTGCGAAAAGTGGTTTTTCAACAATAACACAAGTGCGAAAAGTGTTTTTCCACACTAATACAAGTGCAAAAGTGGTTTCCTGCACCAACACAAGTGCGAAAAGTGGTTTTTCAACACTAACACAAGTGCGAAAAGTGGTTTTTCAACACTATCACAAGTGCAAAAAGTGTTTTTTCCACACTAATACAAGTGCAAAAGTGGTTTCCTGCACCAACACAAGTGCGAAAAGTAGTTTTTCCACACTAATACAAGCGCAAAAGTGGTTTCCTGCACCAACACAAGTGCGAAAAGTGGTTTTTCAACACTAACACAAGTGCGAAAAGTGGTTTTTCAACACTATCACAAGTGCAAAAAGTGTTTTTTCCACACTAATACAAGTGCAAAAGTGGTTTCCTGCACCAACACAAGTGCGAAAAGTGGTTTTTCAACACTAACACAAGTGCGAAAAGTGGTTTTTCAACACTATCACAAGTGCGAAAAGTGTTTTTTCCACACTAATACAAGTGCAAAAGTGGTTTCCTGCACCAACACAAGTGCAAAAAGTGTTTTTTCAACACCAACACAAGTGCGAAAAGTGGTTTTTCAACACTAACACAAGTGTGAAAAGTGGTTTTTCAACACTAACACAAGTGCGAAAAGTGTTTTTTCCACACTAATACAAGTGCAAAAGTGGTTTCCAGCACCAACACAAGTGCGAAAAGTGGTGTTTCAACACTATCACAAGTGCAAAAAGTGTTTTTTCAACACCAACACAAGTGAGAAAAGTGGTTTTTCAACACTAACACAAGTGCGAAAAGTGGTTTTTCAACACTAACACAAGTGCGAAAAGTGTTTTTTCCACACTAATACAAGTGCAAAAGTGGTTTCCTGCACCAACACAAGTGTGAAAAGTGGTTTTTCAACACCAACACAAGTGCGAAAAGTGGTTTTTCAACACTAACACAAATGCGAAAAGTGGTTTTTCAACACTAACACAAGTGCGAAAAGTGTTTTTTCCACAGTAATACAAGTGCAAAAGTGGTTTCCTGCACCAACACAAGTGTGAAAAGTGGTTTTTCAACACTAACACAAGTGCAAAAAGTGGTTTTTCAACACTAACACAAGTGCGAAAAGTGGTTTTTCCACACTAATACAAGTGCAAAAGTGGTTTCCTGCACCAACGCAAGTGCGAAAAGTGGTTTTTCAACACTAACACAAGTGCGAAAAGTGTTTTTTCAACACTATCAGAAGTGTAAAAAGTGTTTTTTCCACACTAATACAAGTGCAAAAGTGGTTTCCTGCAACAATACAAGTGCGAAAAGTGGTTTTTCAACACTAACACAAGTGCGAAAAGTGGTTTTACAACACTAACACAAGTGCGAAAAGTGGTTTTTCAACACTAACACAAGTGCGAAAAGTGTTTTTTCCACACTAATACAAGTGCAAAAGTGGTTTCCTGCACCAACACAAGTGGGAAAAGTGGTTTTTCAACACTAACACAAGTGCGAAAAGTGGTTTTTCAACACTAACACAAGTGCGAAACGTGGTTTTTCAATACTAACACAAGTGCGAAAAGTGTTTTTTCCACACTAATAGAAGTGCAAAAGTGGTTTCCTGCATCAACACAAGTGCAAAAAGTGTTTTTTCAACACCAACACAAGTGCGAAAAGTTGTTTTTCAACACTAACACAAGTGCGAAAAGTGGTTTTTCAACACTAACACAAGTGTGAAAAGTGTTTTTTCCACACTAATACAAGTGCAAATGTGGTTTACTGCACCAACACAAGTGCGAAAAGTGGTTTTTCAACACCAACACAAGTGCGAAAAGTGTTTTTTCAACACTATCACAAGTGCGAAAAGGGGTTTTTCAACACTATCACATGTGCAAAAAGTGTTTTTTCCACACTAATACAAGTGCAACAATGGTTTCCTGCACCAACACTAGTGCGAAAAGTGGTTTTTCAACAGTAACACAAGTGCGAAAAGTGGTTTTTCAACACTATCATAAGTGCAAAAAGTGTTTTTTCCACACTAATACAAGTGCAAAAGTGGTTTCCTGCACCAACACAAGTGCGAAAAGTGGTTTTTCAACACTAACACAAGTGCGAAAAGTGGTTTTTCAACAATATCACAAGTGCGAAAAGTGGTTTTTCAACACTAACACAAGTGCAAAAAGTGTTTTTTCAACACTAACACAAGTGCAAAAAGTGTTTTTTCCACACTAATACAAGTGCAAAAGTGGTTTCCTGCACCAACACAAGTGCGAAAAGTGGTTTTTCAACACTAACACAAGTGCGAAAAGTGGTTTTTCAACACTAACACAAGTGCGAAAAGTGGTTTTCCAACACTAACACAAGTGCGAAAAGTGGTTTTTCAACACTAACACAAGTGCGGAAAGTGGTTTTTCCACACTAATACAAGTGCAAAAGTGGTTTCCTGCACCAACGCAAGTGCGAAAAGTGGTTTTTCAACACTAACACAAGTGGCGAAAAGTGGTTTTTCAACACTATCACAAGTGCAAAAAGTGTTTTTTCCACACTAATACAAGTGCAAAAGTGGTTTCCTGCACCAACACAAGTGCGAAAAGTGGTTTTTCAACACTAACACAAGTGCGGAAAGTGGTTTTTCAACAATATCACAAGTGCAAAAACTGTTTTTTCCACACTAATACAAGTGCAAAAGTGGTTACCTGCACCCACACATGTGCGAAAAGTGGTTTTTCAACACTAACACAAGTGCGAAAAGTGGTTTTTCAACACTTTCACAAGTGCAAAAAGTGTTTTTCCACACTAACACAAGTGCAAAAGTGGTTTTTCAACACTAACACAAGTGCGAAAAGTGGTTTTTCAACACTAACACAAGTGTGAAAAGTGGTTTTTCAACACTAACACAAGTGCGGAAAGTGTTTTTTCCACACTAATACAAGTGCAAAAGTGGTTTCCTGCACCAACACAAGTGCGAAAAGTGGTTTTTCAACACTAACACAAGTGCGAAAAGTGGTTTTTCAACACTAACATAAGTGCGAAAAGAGGTTTTTCAACACTAACACAAGTGCGAAAAGTGGTTTTTCCACACTAATACAAGTGCAAAAGTGGTTTCCTGCACCAACGCAAGTGCGAAAAGTGGTTTTTCAACACTAACACAACTGTGAAAAGTGGTTTTTCAACACTATCACAAGTGCAAAAAGTGTTTTTTCCACACTAATGCAAGTGCAAAAGTGGTTTCCTGCACCAACACAAGTGCGAAAAGTGGTTTTTCAACACTAACACAAGTGCGAAAACTGGTTTTTCAACAATATCACAAGTGCAAAAAGTGGTTTTTCCACACTAATACAAGTGCAAAAGTGGTTTCCTGCACCAACACAAGTGCGAAAAGTGGTTTTTCAACACTAACACAAGTGCGAAAAGTGGTTTTTCAACACTAACACAAGTGCGAAAAGTGGTTTTTCAACACTAAAACAAGTGCAAAAAGTGTTTTTTCCACACTAATACAAGTGCAAAAGTGGTTTCCTGCACCAACACAAGTGCGAAAAGTGGTTTTTCAACACTAACACAAGTGCGAAAAGTGGTTTTTCAACACTAACACAAGTGCGAAAAGTGTTTTTTCCACACTAATACAAGTGCAAAAGTGGTTTCCTGCACCAACACAAGTGCAAAAAGTGGTTTTTCAACACTAACACAAGTGCAAAAAGTGGTTTTTCAACACTAATACAAGTGCGAAAAGTGGTTTTTCAACACTAACACAAGTGCGAAAAGTGTTTTTTTCCACACTAATACAAGTGCAAAAGTGGTTTCCTGCACCAACACAAGTGCAAAAAGTGTTTTTTCAACACCAACACAAGTGCGAAAAGTGGTTTTTCAACACTAACACAGGTGCGAAAAGTGGTTTTTCAACAATAACACAAGTGCGAAAAGTGTTTTTTCCACACTAATACAAGTGCAAAAGTGGTTTCCTGCACCAACACAAGTGCGAAAAGTGGTTTTTCAACACCAACACAAGTGCAAAAAGTGTTTTTTCAACACTATCACAAGTGCGAAAAGGGGTTTTTCAACACTATCACAAGTGCAAAAAGTGTTTTTTCAACACCAACACAAGTGCGAAAAGTGTTTTTTCCACACTAATACAAGTGCAACAATGGTTTCCTGCACCAACACAACTGCGAAAAGTGGTTTTTCAATACTAACACAAGTGCGAAAAGTGGTTTTTCAACACTAACACAAGTGCGAAAAGTGGTTTTTTCAACACTATCACAAGTGCAAAAAGTGTTTTTCCACACTAATACAAGTGCAAAAGTGGTTTTCTGCACCAACACATGTGCGAAAAGTGGTTTTTCAACACTAACACAAGTGCGAAAAGTGTTTTTTCCACACTAATACAAGTACAACAATGGTTTCCTGCACCAACACAAGTGCAAAAAGTGGTTTTTCAACACTAACACAAGTGTGAAAAGTAGTTTTTCAACACTAACACAAGTGCAAAAAGTGGTTTTTCAACACTATCACAAGTGCAAAAAGTGTTTTTCCACACTAATACAAGTGCAAAAGTGGTTTTCTGCACCAACACATGTGCAAAAAGTGTTTTTTCCACACTAATGCAAGTGCAAAAGTGGTTTCCTGCACCAACACAAGTGCGAAAAGTGGTTTTTCAACACTAACACAAGTGCGAAAACTGGTTTTTCAACAATATCACAAGTGCAAAAAGTGGTTTTTCCACACTAATACAAGTGCAAAAGTGGTTTCCTGCACCAACACAAGTGCGAAAAGTGGTTTTTCAACACTAACACAAGTACGAAAAGTGGTTTTTTCAACACTAACACAAGTGCGAAAAGTGGTTTTTCAACACTAAAACAAGTGCAAAAAGTGTTTTTTCCACACTAATACAAGTGCAAAAGTGGTTTCCTGCACCAACACAAGTGCGAAAAGTGGTTTTTCAACACTAACACAAGTGCGAAAAGTGGTTTTTCAACACTAACACAAATGCGAAAAGTGTTTTTTCCACACTAATACAAGTGCAAAAGTGGTTTCCTGCACCAACACAAGTGCGAAAAGTGGTTTTTCAACACTAACACAAGTGCGAAAAGTGGTTTTTCAACACTAACACAAGTGCGAAAAGTGGTTTTTCAACACTATCACAAGTGCGAAAAGTGTTTTTTCCACACTAATACAAGTGCAAAAGTGGTTTCCTGCACCAACACAAGTGCAAAAAGTGTTTTTTCAACACCAACACAAGTGCGAAAAGTGGTTTTTCAACACTAACACAAGTGTGAAAAGTGGTTTTTCAACACTAACACAAGTGCGAAAAGTGTTTTTTCCACACTAATACAAGTGCAAAAGTGGTTTCCAGCACCAACACAAGTGCGAAAAGTGGTGTTTCAACACTATCACAAGTGCAAAAAGTGTTTTTTCAACACCAACACAAGTGAGAAAAGTGGTTTTTCAACACTAACACAAGTGCGAAAAGTGGTTTTTCAACAATAACACAAGTGCGAAAAGTGTTTTTTCCACACTAATACAAGTGCAAAAGTGGTTTCCTGCACCAACACAAGTGTGAAAAGTGGTTTTTCAACACCAACACAAGTGCGAAAAGTGGTTTTTCAACACTAACACAAATGCGAAAAGTGGTTTTTCAACACTAACACAAGTGCGAAAAGTGTTTTTTCCACAGTAATACAAGTGCAAAAGTGGTTTCCTGCACCAACACAAGTGTGAAAAGTGGTTTTTCAACACTAACACAAGTGCAAAAAGTGGTTTTTCAACACTAACACAAGTGCGAAAAGTGGTTTTTCCACACTAATACAAGTGCAAAAGTGGTTTCCTGCACCAACGCAAGTGCGAAAAGTGGTTTTTCAACACTAACACAAGTGCGAAAAGTGTTTTTTCAACACTATCAGAAGTGTAAAAAGTGTTTTTTCCACACTAATACAAGTGCAAAAGTGGTTTCCTGCAACAATACAAGTGCGAAAAGTCGTTTTTCAACACTAACACAAGTGCGAAAAGTGGTTTTACAACACTAACACAAGTGCGAAAAGTGGTTTTTCAACACTAACACAAGTGTGAAAAGTGTTTTTTCCACACTAATACAAGTGCAAATGTGGTTTACTGCACCAACACAAGTGCGAAAAGTGGTTTTTCAACACCAACACAAGTGCGAAAAGTGTTTTTTCAACACTATCACAAGTGCGAAAAGGGGTTTTTCAACACTATCACATGTGCAAAAAGTGTTTTTTCCACACTAATACAAGTGCAACAATGGTTTCCTGCACCAACACTAGTGCGAAAAGTGGTTTTTCAACAGTAACACAAGTGCGAAAAGTGGTTTTTCAACACTATCATAAGTGCAAAGAGTGTTTTTTCCACACTAATACAAGTGCAAAAGTGGTTTCCTGCACCAACACAAGTGCGAAAAGTGGTTTTTCAACACTAACACAAGTGCGAAAAGTGGTTTTTCAACAATATCACAAGTGCGAAAAGTGGTTTTTCAACACTAACACAAGTGCAAAAAGTGTTTTTTCAACACTAACACAAGTGCAAAAAGTGTTTTTTCCACACTAATACAAGTGCAAAAGTGGTTTCCTGCACCAACACAAGTGCGAAAAGTGGTTTTTCAACACTAACACAAGTGCGAAAAGTGGTTTTTCAACACTAACACAAGTGCGAAAAGTGGTTTTCCAACACTAACACAAGTGCGAAAAGTGGTTTTTCAACACTAACACAAGTGCGGAAAGTGGTTTTTCCACACTAATACAAGTGCAAAAGTGGTTTCCTGCACCAACGCAAGTGCGAAAAGTGGTTTTTCAACACTAACACAAGTGCGAAAAGTGGTTTTTCAACACTATCACAAGTGCAAAAAGTGTTTTTTCCACACTAATACAAGTGCAAAAGTGGTTTCCTGCACCAACACAAGTGCGAAAAGTGGTTTTTCAACACTAACACAAGTGCGGAAAGTGGTTTTTCAACAATATCACAAGTGCAAAAACTGTTTTTTCCACACTAATACAAGTGCAAAAGTGGTTACCTGCACCCACACATGTGCGAAAAGTGGTTTTTCAACACTAACACAAGTGCGAAAAGTGGTTTTTCAACACTTTCACAAGTGCAAAAAGTGTTTTTCCACACTAATACAAGTGCAAAAGTGGTTTTTCAACACTAACACAAGTGCGAAAAGTGGTTTTTCAACACTAACACAAGTGTGAAAAGTGGTTTTTCAACACTAACACAAGTGCGGAAAGTGTTTTTTCCACACTAATACAAGTGCAAAAGTGGTTTCCTGCACCAACACAAGTGCGAAAAGTGGTTTTTCAACACTAACACAAGTGCGAAAAGTGGTTTTTCAACACTAACATAAGTGCGAAAAGAGGTTTTTCAACACTAACACAAGTGCGAAAAGTGGTTTTTCCACACTAATACAAGTGCAAAAGTGGTTTCCTGCACCAACGCAAGTGCGAAAAGTGGTTTTTCAACACTAACACAACTGTGAAAAGTGGTTTTTCAACACTATCACAAGTGCAAAAAGTGTTTTTTCCACACTAATGCAAGTGCAAAAGTGGTTTCCTGCACCAACACAAGTGCGAAAAGTGGTTTTTCAACACTAACACAAGTGCGAAAACTGGTTTTTCAACAATATCACAAGTGCAAAAAGTGGTTTTTCCACACTAATACAAGTGCAAAAGTGGTTTCCTGCACCAACACAAGTGCGAAAAGTGGTTTTTCAACACTAACACAAGTGCGAAAAGTGGTTTTTCAACACTAACACAAGTGCGAAAAGTGGTTTTTCAACACTAAAACAAGTGCAAAAAGTGTTTTTTCCACACTAATACAAGTGCAAAAGTGGTTTCCTGCACCAACACAAGTGCGAAAAGTGGTTTTTCAACACTAACACAAGTGCGAAAAGTGGTTTTTCAACACTAACACAAGTGCGAAAAGTGTTTTTTCCACACTAATACAAGTGCAAAAGTGGTTTCCTGCACCAACACAAGTGCGAAAAGTGGTTTTTCAACACTAACACAAGTGCAAAAAGTGGTTTTTCAACTCTAATACAAGTGCGAAAAGTGGTTTTTCAACACTAACACAAGTGCGAAAAGTGTTTTTTTCCACACTAATACAAGTGCAAAAGTGGTTTCCTGCACCAACACAAGTGCAAAAAGTGTTTTTTCAACACCAACACAAGTGCGAAAAGTGGTTTTTCAACACTAACACAGGTGCGAAAAGTGGTTTTTCAACAATAACACAAGTGCGAAAAGTGTTTTTTCCACACTAATACAAGTGCAAAAGTGGTTTCCTGCACCAACACAAGTGCGAAAAGTGGTTTTTCAACACCAACACAAGTGCAAAAAGTGTTTTTTCAACACTATCACAAGTGCGAAAAGGGGTTTTTCAACACTATCACAAGTGCAAAAAGTGTTTTTTCAACACCAACACAAGTGCGAAAAGTGTTTTTTCCACACTAATACAAGTGCAACAATGGTTTCCTGCACCAACACAACTGCGAAAAGTGGTTTTTCAATACTAACACAAGTGCGAAAAGTGGTTTTTCAACACTAACACAAGTGCGAAAAGTGGTTTTTCAACACTATCACAAGTGCAAAAAGTGTTTTTCCACACTAATACAAGTGCAAAAGTGGTTTTCTGCACCAACACATGTGCGAAAAGTGGTTTTTCAACACTAACACAAGTGCGAAAAGTGTTTTTTCCACACTAATACAAGTACAACAATGGTTTCCTGCACCAACACAAGTGCAAAAAGTGGTTTTTCAACACTAACACAAGTGTGAAAAGTAGTTTTTCAACACTAACACAAGTGCAAAAAGTGGTTTTTCAACACTATCACAAGTGCAAAAAGTGTTTTTCCACACTAATACAAGTGCAAAAGTGGTTTTCTGCACCAACACATGTGCAAAAAGTGTTTTTTTCCACACTAATGCAAGTGCAAAAGTGGTTTCCTGCACCAACACAAGTGCGAAAAGTGGTTTTTCAACACTAACACAAGTGCGAAAAACTGGTTTTTTCAACAATATCACAAGTGCAAAAAGTGGTTTTTCCACACTAATACAAGTGCAAAAGTGGTTTCCTGCACCAACACAAGTGCGAAAAGTGGTTTTTCAACACTAACACAAGTACGAAAAGTGGTTTTTTCAACACTAACACAAGTGCGAAAAGTGGTTTTTTCAACACTAAAACAAGTGCAAAAAGTGTTTTTTCCACACTAATACAAGTGCAAAAGTGGTTTCCTGCACCAACACAAGTGCGAAAAGTGGTTTTTCAACACTAACACAAGTGTGAAAAGTGGTTTTTCAACACTAACACAAGTGCGAAAAGTGTTTTTTCCACACTAATACAAGTGCAAAAGTGGTTTCCTGCACCAACACAAGTGCGAAAAGTGGTTTTTTCAACACTAACACAAGTGCGAAAAGTGGTTTTTCAACACTAACACAAGTGCGAAAAGTGGTTTTTCAACACTATCACAAGTGCGAAAAGTGTTTTTTCCACACTAATACAAGTGCAAAAGTGGTTTCCTGCACCAACACAAGTGCAAAAAGTGTTTTTTCAACACCAACACAAGTGCGAAAAGTGGTTTTTCAACACTAACACAAGTGTGAAAAGTGGTTTTTTCAACACTAACACAAGTGCGAAAAGTGTTTTTTTCCACACTAATACAAGTGCAAAAGTGGTTTCCAGCACCAACACAAGTGCGAAAAGTGGTGTTTCAACACTATCACAAGTGCAAAAAGTGTTTTTTTCAACACCAACACAAGTGAGAAAAGTGGTTTTTTCAACACTAACACAAGTGCGAAAAGTGGTTTTTTCAACAATAACACAAGTGCGAAAAGTGTTTTTTCCACACTAATACAAGTGCAAAAGTGGTTTCCTGCACCAACACAAGTGTGAAAAGTGGTTTTTCAACACCAACACAAGTGCGAAAAGTGGTTTTTCAACACTAACACAAATGCGAAAAGTGGTTTTTCAACACTAACACAAGTGCGAAAAGTGTTTTTTCCACAGTAATACAAGTGCAAAAGTGGTTTCCTGCACCAACACAAGTGTGAAAAGTGGTTTTTTCAACACTAACACAAGTGCAAAAAGTGGTTTTTCAACACTAACACAAGTGCGAAAAGTGGTTTTTTCCACACTAATACAAGTGCAAAAGTGGTTTCCTGCACCAACGCAAGTGCGAAAAGTGGTTTTTCAACACTAACACAAGTGCGAAAAGTGTTTTTTTCAACACTATCAGAAGTGTAAAAAGTGTTTTTTCCACACTAATACAAGTGCAAAAGTGGTTTCCTGCAACAATACAAGTGCGAAAAGTCGTTTTTTCAACACTAACACAAGTGCGAAAAGTGGTTTTTACAACACTAACACAAGTGCGAAAAGTGGTTTTTCAACACTAACACAAGTGCGAAAAGTGTTTTTTCCACACTAATACAAGTGCAAAAGTGGTTTCCTGCACCAACACAAGTGGGAAAAAGTGGTTTTTCAACACTAACACAAGTGCGAAAAGTGGTTTTTTCAACACTAACACAAGTGCGAAACGTGGTTTTTCAATACTAACACAAGTGCGAAAAGTGTTTTTTCACACTAATAGAAGTGCAAAAGTGGTTTCCTGCATCAACACAAGTGCAAAAAGTGTTTTTTCAACACCAACACAAGTGCGAAAAGTTGTTTTTTCAACACTAACACAAGTGCGAAAAGTGGTTTTTTCAACACTAACACAAGTGTGAAAAGTGTTTTTTTCCACACTAATACAAGTGCAAATGTGGTTTACTGCACCAACACAAGTGCGAAAAGTGGTTTTTTCAACACCAACACAAGTGCGAAAAGTGTTTTTTTCAACACTATCACAAGTGCGAAAAGGGGTTTTTCAACACTATCACATGTGCAAAAAAGTGTTTTTTTCCACACTAATACAAGTGCAACAATGGTTTCCTGCACCAACACAAGTGCGAAAAGTGGTTTTTCAACACTAACACAAGTGCGAAAAGTGGTTTTTTCAACAATATCACAAGTGCGAAAAGTGGTTTTTTCAACACTAACACAAGTGCAAAAAAGTGTTTTTTCAACACTAACACAAGTGCAAAAAGTGTTTTTTTCCACACTAATACAAGTGCAAAAGTGGTTTCCTGCACCAACACAAGTGCGAAAAGTGGTTTTTCAACACTAACACAAGTGCGAAAAGTGGTTTTTCAACACTAACACAAGTGCGAAAAGTGGTTTTCCAACACTAACACAAGTGCGAAAAGTGGTTTTTCAACACTAACACAAGTGCGGAAAGTGGTTTTTCCACACTAATACAAGTGCAAAAGTGGTTTCCTGCACCAACGCAAGTGCGAAAAGTGGTTTTTCAACACTAACACAAGTGCGAAAAGTGGTTTTTCAACACTATCACAAGTGCAAAAAGTGTTTTTTCCACACTAATACAAGTGCAAAAGTGGTTTCCTGCACCAACACAAGTGCGAAAAGTGGTTTTTCAACACTAACACAAGTGCGGAAAGTGGTTTTTCAACAATATCACAAGTGCAAAAACTGTTTTTTCCACACTAATACAAGTGCAAAAGTGGTTACCTGCACCCACACATGTGCGAAAAGTGGTTTTTCAACACTAACACAAGTGCGAAAAGTGGTTTTTCAACACTTTCACAAGTGCAAAAAGTGTTTTTCCACACTAATACAAGTGCAAAAGTGGTTTTTCAACACTAACACAAGTGTGAAAAGTGGTTTTTCAACACTAACACAAGTGTGAAAAGTGGTTTTTCAACACTAACACAAGTGCGGAAAGTGTTTTTTCCACACTAATACAAGTGCAAAAGTGGTTTCCTGCACCAACACAAGTGCGAAAAGTGGTTTTTCAACACTAACACAAGTGCGAAAAGTGGTTTTTCAACACTAACATAAGTGCGAAAAGAGGTTTTTCAACACTAACACAAGTGCGAAAAGTGGTTTTTCCACACTAATACAAGTGCAAAAGTGGTTTCCTGCACCAACGCAAGTGCGAAAAGTGGTTTTTCAACACTAACACAACTGTGAAAAGTGGTTTTTCAACACTATCACAAGTGCAAAAAGTGTTTTTTCCACACTAATGCAAGTGCAAAAGTGGTTTCCTGCACCAACACAAGTGCGAAAAGTGGTTTTTCAACACTAACACAAGTGCGAAAACTGGTTTTTCAACAATATCACAAGTGCAAAAAGTGGTTTTTCCACACTAATACAAGTGCAAAAGTGGTTTCCTGCACCAACACAAGTGCGAAAAGTGGTTTTTCAACACTAACACAAGTGTGAAAAGTGGTTTTTCAACACTAACACAAGTGCGAAAAGTGGTTTTTCAACACTAAAACAAGTGCAAAAAGTGTTTTTTCCACACTAATACAAGTGCAAAAGTGGTTTCCTGCACCAACACAAGTGCGAAAAGTGGTTTTTCAACACTAACAGAAGTGCGAAAAGTGGTTTTTCAACACTAACACAAGTGCGAAAAGTGTTTTTTCCACACTAATACAAGTGCAAAAGTGGTTTCCTGCACCAACACAAGTGCGAAAAGTGGTTTTTCAACACTAACACAAGTGCAAAAAGTGGTTTTTCAACACTAATACAAGTGCGAAAAGTGGTTTTTCAACACTAACACAAGTGCGAAAAGTGTTTTTTTCCACACTAATACAAGTGCAAAAGTGGTTTCCTGCACCAACACAAGTGCAAAAAGTGTTTTTTCAACACCAACACAAGTGCGAAAAGTGGTTTTTCAACACTAACACAGGTGCGAAAAGTGGTTTTTCAACAATAACACAAGTGCGAAAAGTGTTTTTTCCACACTAATACAAGTGCAAAAGTGGTTTCCTGCACCAACACAAGTGCGAAAAGTGGTTTTTCAACACCAACACAAGTGCAAAAAGTGTTTTTTCAACACTATCACAAGTGCGAAAAGGGGTTTTTCAACACTATCACAAGTGCAAAAAGTGTTTTTTCAACACCAACACAAGTGCGAAAAGTGTTTTTTCCACACTAATACAAGTGCAACAATGGTTTCCTGCACCAACACAACTGCGAAAAGTGGTTTTTCAATACTAACACAAGTGCGAAAAGTGGTTTTTCAACACTAACACAAGTGCGAAAAGTGGTTTTTCAACACTATCACAAGTGCAAAAAGTGTTTTTCCACACTAATACAAGTGCAAAAGTGGTTTTCTGCACCAACACATGTGCGAAAAGTGGTTTTTCAACACTAACACAAGTGCGAAAAGTGTTTTTTCCACACTAATACAAGTACAACAATGGTTTCCTGCACCAACACAAGTGCAAAAAGTGGTTTTTCAACACTAACACAAGTGTGAAAAGTAGTTTTTCAACACTAACACAAGTGCAAAAAGTGGTTTTTCAACACTATCACAAGTGCAAAAAGTGTTTTTCCACACTAATACAAGTGCAAAAGTGGTTTTCTGCACCAACACATGTGCAAAAAGTGTTTTTTCCACACTAATGCAAGTGCAAAAGTGGTTTCCTGCACCAACACAAGTGCGAAAAGTGGTTTTTCAACACTAACACAAGTGCGAAAACTGGTTTTTCAACAATATCACAAGTGCAAAAAGTGGTTTTTCCACACTAATACAAGTGCAAAAGTGGTTTCCTGCACCAACACAAGTGCGAAAAGTGGTTTTTCAACACTAACACAAGTACGAAAAGTGGTTTTTCAACACTAACACAAGTGCGAAAAGTGGTTTTTCAACACTAAAACAAGTGCAAAAAGTGTTTTTTCCACACTAATACAAGTGCAAAAGTGGTTTCCAACACAAGTGCGAAAAGTGGTTTTTCAACACTAACACAAGTGCGAAAAGTGGTTTTTCAACACTAACACAAGTGCGAAAAGTGTTTTTTCCACACTAATACAAGTGCAAAAGTGGTTTCCTGCACCAACACAAGTGCGAAAAGTGGTTTTTCAACACTAACACAAGTGCGAAAAGTGGTTTTTCAACACTAATACAAGTGCGAAAAGTGGTTTTTCAACACTAACACAAGTGCGGAAAGTGGTTTTTCCACACTAATACAAGTGCAAAAGTGGTTTCCTGCACCAACGCAAGTGCGAAAAGTGGTTTTTCAACACTAACACAAGTGCGAAAAGTGGTTTTTCAACACTATCACAAGTGCAAAAAGTGTTTTTTCCACACTAATACAAGTGCAAAAGTGGTTTCTGCACCAACACAAGTGCGAAAAGTGGTTTTTCAACACTAACACAAGTGCGGAAAGTGGTTTTTCAACAATATCACAAGTGCAAAAACTGTTTTTTCCACACTAATACAAGTGCAAAAGTGGTTACCTGCACCCACACATGTGCGAAAAGTGGTTTTTCAACACTAACACAAGTGCGAAAAGTGGTTTTTCAACACTTTCACAAGTGCAAAAAGTGTTTTTCCACACTAATACAAGTGCAAAAGTGGTTTTTCAACACTAACACAAGTGCGAAAAGTGGTTTTTCAACACTAACACAAGTGTGAAAAGTGGTTTTTCAACACTAACACAAGTGCGAAAAGTGGTTTTTCAACACTAACATAAGTGCGAAAAGAGGTTTTTCAACACTAACACAAGTGCGAAAAGTGGTTTTTCCACACTAATACAAGTGCAAAAGTGGTTTCCTGCACCAACGCAAGTGCGAAAAGTGGTTTTTCAACACTAACACAACTGTGAAAAGTGGTTTTTCAACACTATCACAAGTGCAAAAAGTGTTTTTTCCACACTAATGCAAGTGCAAAAGTGGTTTCCTGCACCAACACAAGTGCGAAAAGTGGTTTTTCAACACTAACACAAGTGCGAAAACTGGTTTTTCAACAATATCACAAGTGCAAAAAGTGGTTTTTCCACACTAATACAAGTGCAAAAGTGGTTTCCTGCACCAACACAAGTGCGAAAAGTGGTTTTTCAACACTAACACAAGTGCGAAAGTGGTTTTTTCAACACTAACACAAGTGCGAAAAGTGGTTTTTCAACACTAAAACAAGTGCAAAAAGTGTTTTTTCCACACTAATACAAGTGCAAAAGTGGTTTCCTGCACCAACACAAGTGCGAAAAGTGGTTTTTCAACACTAACACAAGTGCGAAAAGTGGTTTTTCAACACTAACACAAGTGCGAAAAGTGTTTTTTCCACACTAATACAAGTGCAAAAGTGGTTTCCTGCACCAACACAAGTGCGAAAAGTGGTTTTCAACACTAACACAAGTGCGAAAAGTGGTTTTTCAACACTAATACAAGTGCGAAAAGTGGTTTTCAACACTAACACAAGTGCGAAAAGTGTTTTTTTCCACACTAATACAAGTGCAAAAGTGGTTTCCTGCACCAACACAAGTGCAAAAAGTGTTTTTTCAACACCAACACAAGTGCGAAAAGTGGTTTTTCAACACTAACACAGGTGCGAAAAGTGGTTTTTCAACAATAACACAAGTGCGAAAGTGTTTTTTCCACACTAATACAAGTGCAAAAGTGGTTTCCTGCACCAACACAAGTGCGAAAAGTGGTTTTTCAACACCAACACAAGTGCAAAAAGTGTTTTTTCAACACTATCACAAGTGCGAAAAGGGGTTTTTCAACACTATCACAAGTGCAAAAAGTGTTTTTTCAACACCAACACAAGTGCGAAAAGTGTTTTTTCCACACTAATACAAGTGCAACAATGGTTTCCTGCACCAACACAACTGCGAAAAGTGGTTTTTCAATACTAACACAAGTGCGAAAAGTGGTTTTTCAACACTAACACAAGTGCGAAAAGTGGTTTTTCAACACTATCACAAGTGCAAAAAGTGTTTTTCCACACTAATACAAGTGCAAAAGTGGTTTTCTGCACCAACACATGTGCGAAAAGTGGTTTTTCAACACTAACACAAGTGCGAAAAGTGTTTTTTCCACACTAATACAAGTACAACAATGGTTTCCTGCACCAACACAAGTGCAAAAAGTGGTTTTTCAACACTAACACAGTGTGAAAAGTAGTTTTTCAACACTAACACAAGTGCAAAAAGTGGTTTTTCAAACACTATCACAAGTGCAAAAAGTGTTTTTCCACACTAATACAAGTGCAAAAGTGGTTTTCTGCACCAACACATGTGCAAAAAGTGTTTTTTCCACACTAATGCAAGTGCAAAAGTGGTTTCCTGCACCAACACAAGTGCGAAAAGTGGTTTTTCAACACTAACACAAGTGCGAAAACTGGTTTTTCAACAATATCACAAGTGCAAAAAGTGGTTTTTCCACACTAATACAAGTGCAAAAGTGGTTTCCTGCACCAACACAAGTGCGAAAAGTGGTTTTTCAACACTAACACAAGTACGAAAAGTGGTTTTTCAACACTAACACAAGTGCGAAAAGTGGTTTTTCAACACTAAAACAAGTGCAAAAAGTGTTTTTTCCACACTAATACAAGTGCAAAAGTGGTTTCCTGCACCAACACAAGTGCGAAAAGTGGTTTTTCAACACTAACACAAGTGCGAAAAGTGGTTTTTCAACACTAACACAAGTGCGAAAAGTGTTTTTTCCACACTAATACAAGTGCAAAAGTGGTTTCCTGCACCAACACAAGTGCGAAAAGTGGTTTTTCAACACTAACACAAGTGCAAAAAGTGGTTTTTCAACACTAATACAAGTGCGAAAAGTGGTTTTTCAACACTAACACAAGTGCGAAAAGTGTTTTTTCCAAACTAATACAAGTGCAAAAGTGGTTTCCTGCACCAACACAAGTGGAAAAAGTGTTTTTTCAACACCAACACAAGTGCGAAAAGTGGTTTTTCAACACTAACACAGGTGCGAAAAGTGGTTTTTCAACAATAACACAAGTGCGAAAAGTGTTTTTTCCACACTAATACAAGTGCAAAAGTGGTTTCCTGCACCAACACAAGTGCGAAAAGTGGTTTTTCAACACCAACACAAGTGCAAAAAGTGTTTTTTCAACACTATCACAAGTGCGAAAAGGGGTTTTTCAACACTATCACAAGTGCAAAAAGTGTTTTTTCAACACCAACACAAGTGCGAAAAGTGTTTTTTCCACACTAATACAAGTGCAACAATGGTTTCCTGCACCAACACAACTGCGAAAAGTGGTTTTTCAATACTAACACAAGTGCGAAAAGTGGTTTTTCAACACTAACACAAGTGCGAAAAGTGGTTTTTCAACACTATCACAAGTGCAAAAATTGTTTTTCCACACTAATACAAGTGCAAAAGTGGTTTTCTGCACCAACACATGTGCGAAAAGTGGTTTTTCAACACTAACACAAGTGCGAAAAGTGTTTTTTCCACACTAATACAAGTACAGCAATGGTTTCCTGCACCAACACAAGTGCGAAAAGTGGTTTTTCAACACTAACACAAGTGTGAAAAGTAGTTTTTCAACACTAACACAAGTGCAAAAAGTGGTTTTTCAACACTATCACAAGTGCAAAAAGTGTTTTTCCACACTAATACAAGTGCAAAAGTGGTTTTCTGCACCAACACATGTGCGAAAAGTGGTTTTTCAACACTAACACAAGTGCGGAAAGTGGTTTTTCAACACTAACACAAGTGCGAAAAGTCGTTTTTCAACACTAACACAAGTGCGAAAAGTGGTTTTTCCACACTAATACAAGTGCAAAAGTGGTTTCCTGCACCAACACAAGTGCGAAAAGTGGTTTTTCAACACTAACACAAGTGCGAAAAGTGGTTTTTCAACACTATCATAAGTGCATAAAGTGTTTTTTCCACACTAATACAAGTGCAAAAGTGGTTTCCTGCACCAACACAAGTGCGAAAAGTGGTTTTTCAACACTAACACAAGTGCAAAAAGTGGTTTTTCAACACTAACACAAGTGCGAAAAGTGGTTTTTCAACACTAACAAAAGTGCGAAAAGTGGTTTTTCAACACTAACACAAGTGCAAAAAGTGTTTTTTCCACACTAATACAAGTGCAAAAGTGGTTTCCTGCACCAACACAAGTGCAAAAAGTGGTTTTTCAACACTAACACAAGTGCGAAAAGTGGTTTTCCAACACTAACACAAGTGCGAAAAGTGGTTTTTCAACACTAACACAAGTGCGAAAAGTGGTTTTTCCACACTAATACAAGTGCAAAAGTGGTTTCCTGCACCAACACAAGTGCAAAAAGTGGTTTTTCAACACTAACACAAGTGCGAAAAGAGGTTTTTCAACACTATCACAAGTGCAAAAAGTGTTTTTTCCACACTAATACAAGTGCAAAAGTGGTTTCCTGCACCAACACAAGTGCGAAAAGTGGTTTTTCAACACTAACATAAGTGCGAAAAGTGGTTTTTCAACAATATCACAAGTGCAAAAAGTGTTTTTTCCACACTAATACAAGTGCAAAAGTGGTTTCCTGCACCAACACAAGTGCGAAAAGTGGTTTTTCAACACTAACACAAGTGCGAAAAGTGGTTTTTCAACACTAACACAAATGCGAAAAGTGGTTTTTCAACACTAACACAAGTGTGAAAAGTGTTTTTTCCACAGTAATACAAGTGCAAAAGTGGTTTCCTGCACCAACACAAGTGTGAAAAGTGGTTTTTCAACACTAACACAAGTGCGAAAAGTGGTTTTTCAACACTAACACCAGTGCGAAAAGTGGTTTTTCCACACTAATACAAGTGCAAAAGTGGTTTCCTGCACCAACGCAAGTGCGAAAAGTGGTTTTTCAACACTAACACAAGTGCGAAAAGTGGTTTTTCAACACTATCACAAGTGCAAAAAGTGTTTTTTCCACACTAATACAAGTGCAAAAGTGGTTTCCTGCACCAATACAAGTGCAAAAAGTGCTTTTTCAACACTAACACAAGTGCGAAAAGTGGTTTTTCAACACTAACACAAGTGCGAAAAGTGGTTTTTCAACACTAACACAAGTGCGAAAAGTGTTTTTTCCACACTAATACAAGTGCAAAAGTGGTTTCCTGCACCAACACAAGTGGGAAAAGTGGATTTTCAACACTAACACAAGTGCGAAAAGTGGTTTTTCAACACTAACACAAGTGCGAAAAGTGTTTTTTCCACACTAATCCAAGTGCAAAAGTGGTTTCCTGCACCAACACAAGTGCGAAAAGTGGTTTTTCAACACTAACACAAGTGCGAAAAGTGGTTTTTCAACACTAACACAAGTGCGAAAAGTGGTTTTTCAACACTATCACAAGTGCAAAAAGTGTTTTTCCACACTAATACAAGTGCAAAAGTGGTTTTCTGCACCAACACATGTGCGAAAAGTGTTTTTTCAACACTAACACAAGTGCGAAAAGTGGTTTTTCAACACTAACACAAGTGCGAAAAGTGTTTTTTCCACACTAATACAAGTGCAAAAGTGGTTTCCTGCACCAACACAAGTGCAAAAAGTGGTTTTTCAACACTAATACAAGTGCGAAAAGTGGTTTTTCAACACTAACACAAGTGCGAAAAGTGTTTTTTCCAAACTAATACAAGTGCAAAAGTGGTTTCCTGCACCAACACAAGTGGAAAAAGTGTTTTTTCAACACCAACACAAGTGCGAAAAGTGGTTTTTCAACACTAACACAGGTGCGAAAAGTGGTTTTTCAACAATAACACAAGTGCGAAAAGTGTTTTTTCCACACTAATACAAGTGCAAAAGTGGTTTCCTGCACCAACACAAGTGCGAAAAGTGGTTTTTCAACACCAACACAAGTGCAAAAAGTGTTTTTTCAACACTATCACAAGTGCGAAAAGGGGTTTTTCAACACTATCACAAGTGCAAAAAGTGTTTTTTCAACACCAACACAAGTGCGAAAAGTGTTTTTTCCACACTAATACAAGTGCAACAATGGTTTCCTGCACCAACACAACTGCGAAAAGTGGTTTTTCAATACTAACACAAGTGCGAAAAGTGGTTTTTCAACACTAACACAAGTGCGAAAAGTGGTTTTTCAACACTATCACAAGTGCAAAAATTGTTTTTCCACACTAATACAAGTGCAAAAGTGGTTTTCTGCACCAACACATGTGCGAAAAGTGGTTTTTCAACACTAACACAAGTGCGAAAAGTGTTTTTTCCACACTAATACAAGTACAGCAATGGTTTCCTGCACCAACACAAGTGCGAAAAGTGGTTTTTCAACACTAACACAAGTGTGAAAAGTAGTTTTTCAACACTAACACAAGTGCAAAAAGTGGTTTTTCAACACTATCACAAGTGCAAAAAGTGTTTTTCCACACTAATACAAGTGCAAAAGTGGTTTTCTGCACCAACACATGTGCGAAAAGTGGTTTTTCAACACTAACACAAGTGCGGAAAGTGGTTTTTCAACACTAACACAAGTGCGAAAAGTCGTTTTTCAACACTAACACAAGTGCGAAAAGTGGTTTTTCCACACTAATACAAGTGCAAAAGTGGTTTCCTGCACCAACACAAGTGCGAAAAGTGGTTTTTCAACACTAACACAAGTGCGAAAAGTGGTTTTTCAACACTATCATAAGTGCATAAAGTGTTTTTTCCACACTAATACAAGTGCAAAAGTGGTTTCCTGCACCAACACAAGTGCGAAAAGTGGTTTTTCAACACTAACACAAGTGCAAAAAGTGGTTTTTCAACACTAACACAAGTGCGAAAAGTGGTTTTTCAACACTAACAAAAGTGCGAAAAGTGGTTTTTCAACACTAACACAAGTGCAAAAAGTGTTTTTTCCACACTAATACAAGTGCAAAAGTGGTTTCCTGCACCAACACAAGTGCAAAAAGTGGTTTTTCAACACTAACACAAGTGCGAAAAGTGGTTTTCCAACACTAACACAAGTGCGAAAAGTGGTTTTTCAACACTAACACAAGTGCGAAAAGTGGTTTTTCCACACTAATACAAGTGCAAAAGTGGTTTCCTGCACCAACACAAGTGCAAAAAGTGGTTTTTCAACACTAACACAAGTGCGAAAAGAGGTTTTTCAACACTATCACAAGTGCAAAAAGTGTTTTTTCCACACTAATACAAGTGCAAAAGTGGTTTCCTGCACCAACACAAGTGCGAAAAGTGGTTTTTCAACACTAACATAAGTGCGAAAAGTGGTTTTTCAACAATATCACAAGTGCAAAAAGTGTTTTTTCCACACTAATACAAGTGCAAAAGTGGTTTCCTGCACCAACACAAGTGCGAAAAGTGGTTTTTCAACACTAACACAAGTGCGAAAAGTGGTTTTTCAACACTAACACAAATGCGAAAAGTGGTTTTTCAACACTAACACAAGTGTGAAAAGTGTTTTTTCCACAGTAATACAAGTGCAAAAGTGGTTTCCTGCACCAACACAAGTGTGAAAAGTGGTTTTTCAACACTAACACAAGTGCGAAAAGTGGTTTTTCAACACTAACACCAGTGCAAAAAGTGGTTTTTCAACACTTTCACAAGTGCAAAAAGTGTTTTTCCACACTAATACAAGTGCAAAAGTGGTTTTTCAACACTAACACAAGTGCGAAAAGTGGTTTTTCAACACTAACACAAGTGTGAAAAGTGGTTTTTCAACACTAACACAAGTGCGGAAAGTGTTTTTTCCACACTAATACAAGTGCAAAAGTGGTTTCCTGCACCAACACAAGTGCGAAAAGTGGTTTTTCAACACTAACACAAGTGCGAAAAGTGGTTTTTCAACACTAACATAAGTGCGAAAAGAGGTTTTTCAACACTAACACAAGTGCGAAAAGTGGTTTTTCCACACTAATACAAGTGCAAAAGTGGTTTCCTGCACCAACGCAAGTGCGAAAAGTGGTTTTTCAACACTAACACAACTGTGAAAAGTGGTTTTTCAACACTATCACAAGTGCAAAAAGTGTTTTTTCCACACTAATGCAAGTGCAAAAGTGGTTTCCTGCACCAACACAAGTGCGAAAAGTGGTTTTTCAACACTAACACAAGTGCGAAAACTGGTTTTTCAACAATATCACAAGTGCAAAAAGTGGTTTTTCCACACTAATACAAGTGCAAAAGTGGTTTCCTGCACCAACACAAGTGCGAAAAGTGGTTTTTCAACACTAACACAAGTGCGAAAAGTGGTTTTTCAACACTAACACAAGTGCGAAAAGTGGTTTTTCAACACTAAAACAAGTGCAAAAAGTGTTTTTTCCACACTAATACAAGTGCAAAAGTGGTTTCCTGCACCAACACAAGTGCGAAAAGTGGTTTTTCAACACTAACACAAGTGCGAAAAGTGGTTTTTCAACACTAACACAAGTGCAAAAAGTGTTTTTTCCACACTAATACAAGTGCAAAAGTGGTTTCCTGCACCAACACAAGTGCGAAAAGTGGTTTTTCAACACTAACACAAGTGCGAAAAGTGGTTTTTCAACACTAATACAAGTGCGAAAAGTGGTTTTTCAACACTAACACAAGTGCGAAAAGTGTTTTTTTCCACACTAATACAAGTGCAAAAGTGGTTTCCTGCACCAACACAAGTGCAAAAAGTGTTTTTTCAACACCAACACAAGTGCGAAAAGTGGTTTTTCAACACTAACACAGGTGCGAAAAGTGGTTTTTCAACAATAACACAAGTGCGAAAAGTGTTTTTTCCACACTAATACAAGTGCAAAAGTGGTTTCCTGCACCAACACAAGTGCGAAAAGTGGTTTTTCAACACCAACACAAGTGCAAAAAGTGTTTTTTCAACACTATCACAAGTGCGAAAAGGGGTTTTTCAACACTATCACAAGTGCAAAAAGTGTTTTTTCAACACCAACACAAGTGCGAAAAGTGTTTTTTCCACACTAATACAAGTGCAACAATGGTTTCCTGCACCAACACAACTGCGAAAAGTGGTTTTTCAATACTAACACAAGTGCGAAAAGTGGTTTTTCAACACTAACACAAGTGCGAAAAGTGGTTTTTCAACACTATCACAAGTGCAAAAAGTGTTTTTCCACACTAATACAAGTGCAAAAGTGGTTTTCTGCACCAACACATGTGCGAAAAGTGGTTTTTCAACACTAACACAAGTGCGAAAAGTGTTTTTTCCACACTAATACAAGTACAACAATGGTTTCCTGCACCAACACAAGTGCAAAAAGTGGTTTTTCAACACTAACACAAGTGTGAAAAGTAGTTTTTCAACACTAACACAAGTGCAAAAAGTGGTTTTTCAACACTATCACAAGTGCAAAAAGTGTTTTTCCACACTAATACAAGTGCAAAAGTGGTTTTCTGCACCAACACATGTGCAAAAAGTGTTTTTTCCACACTAATGCAAGTGCAAAAGTGGTTTCCTGCACCAACACAAGTGCGAAAAGTGGTTTTTCAACACTAACACAAGTGCGAAAACTGGTTTTTCAACAATATCACAAGTGCAAAAAGTGGTTTTTCCACACTAATACAAGTGCAAAAGTGGTTTCCTGCACCAACACAAGTGCGAAAAGTGGTTTTTCAACACTAACACAAGTACGAAAAGTGGTTTTTCAACACTAACACAAGTGCGAAAAGTGGTTTTTCAACACTAAAACAAGTGCAAAAAGTGTTTTTTCCACACTAATACAAGTGCAAAAGTGGTTTCCTGCACCAACACAAGTGCGAAAAGTGGTTTTTCAACACTAACACAAGTGCGAAAAGTGGTTTTTCAACACTAACACAAGTGCGAAAAGTGTTTTTTCCACACTAATACAAGTGCAAAAGTGGTTTCCTGCACCAACACAAGTGCGAAAAGTGGTTTTTCAACACTAACACAAGTGCAAAAAGTGGTTTTTCAACACTAATACAAGTGCGAAAAGTGGTTTTTCAACACTAACACAAGTGCGAAAAGTGTTTTTTCCAAACTAATACAAGTGCAAAAGTGGTTTCCTGCACCAACACAAGTGGAAAAAGTGTTTTTTCAACACCAACACAAGTGCGAAAAGTGGTTTTTCAACACTAACACAGGTGCGAAAAGTGGTTTTTCAACAATAACACAAGTGCGAAAAGTGTTTTTTCCACACTAATACAAGTGCAAAAGTGGTTTCCTGCACCAACACAAGTGCGAAAAGTGGTTTTTCAACACCAACACAAGTGCAAAAAGTGTTTTTTCAACACTATCACAAGTGCGAAAAGGGGTTTTTCAACACTATCACAAGTGCAAAAAGTGTTTTTTCAACACCAACACAAGTGCGAAAAGTGTTTTTTCCACACTAATACAAGTGCAACAATGGTTTCCTGCACCAACACAACTGCGAAAAGTGGTTTTTCAATACTAACACAAGTGCGAAAAGTGGTTTTTCAACACTAACACAAGTGCGAAAAGTGGTTTTTCAACACTATCACAAGTGCAAAAATTGTTTTTCCACACTAATACAAGTGCAAAAGTGGTTTTCTGCACCAACACATGTGCGAAAAGTGGTTTTTCAACACTAACACAAGTGCGAAAAGTGTTTTTTCCACACTAATACAAGTACAGCAATGGTTTCCTGCACCAACACAAGTGCGAAAAGTGGTTTTTCAACACTAACACAAGTGTGAAAAGTAGTTTTTCAACACTAACACAAGTGCAAAAAGTGGTTTTTCAACACTATCACAAGTGCAAAAAGTGTTTTTCCACACTAATACAAGTGCAAAAGTGGTTTTCTGCACCAACACATGTGCGAAAAGTGGTTTTTCAACACTAACACAAGTGCGGAAAGTGGTTTTTCAACACTAACACAAGTGCGAAAAGTCGTTTTTCAACACTAACACAAGTGCGAAAAGTGGTTTTTCCACACTAATACAAGTGCAAAAGTGGTTTCCTGCACCAACACAAGTGCGAAAAGTGGTTTTTCAACACTAACACAAGTGCGAAAAGTGGTTTTTCAACACTATCATAAGTGCATAAAGTGTTTTTTCCACACTAATACAAGTGCAAAAGTGGTTTCCTGCACCAACACAAGTGCGAAAAGTGGTTTTTCAACACTAACACAAGTGCAAAAAGTGGTTTTTCAACACTAACACAAGTGCGAAAAGTGGTTTTTCAACACTAACAAAAGTGCGAAAAGTGGTTTTTCAACACTAACACAAGTGCAAAAAGTGTTTTTTCCACACTAATACAAGTGCAAAAGTGGTTTCCTGCACCAACACAAGTGCAAAAAGTGGTTTTTCAACACTAACACAAGTGCGAAAAGTGGTTTTCCAACACTAACACAAGTGCGAAAAGTGGTTTTTCAACACTAACACAAGTGCGAAAAGTGGTTTTTCCACACTAATACAAGTGCAAAAGTGGTTTCCTGCACCAACACAAGTGCAAAAAGTGGTTTTTCAACACTAACACAAGTGCGAAAAGAGGTTTTTCAACACTATCACAAGTGCAAAAAGTGTTTTTTCCACACTAATACAAGTGCAAAAGTGGTTTCCTGCACCAACACAAGTGCGAAAAGTGGTTTTTCAACACTAACATAAGTGCGAAAAGTGGTTTTTCAACAATATCACAAGTGCAAAAAGTGTTTTTTCCACACTAATACAAGTGCAAAAGTGGGTTCCTGCACCAACACAAGTGCGAAAAGTGGTTTTTCAACACTAACACAAGTGCGAAAAGTGGTTTTTCAACACTAACACAAATGCGAAAAGTGGTTTTTCAACACTAACACAAGTGTGAAAAGTGTTTTTTCCACAGTAATACAAGTGCAAAAGTGGTTTCCTGCACCAACACAAGTGTGAAAAGTGGTTTTTCAACACTAACACAAGTGCGAAAAGTGGTTTTTCAACACTAACACCAGTGCGAAAAGTGGTTTTTCCACACTAATACAAGTGCAAAAGTGGTTTCCTGCACCAACGCAAGTGCGAAAAGTGGTTTTTCAACACTAACACAAGTGCGAAAAGTGGTTTTTCAACACTATCACAAGTGCAAAAAGTGTTTTTTCCACACTAATACAAGTGCAAAAGTGGTTTCCTGCACCAATACAAGTGCAAAAAGTGCTTTTTCAACACTAACACAAGTGCGAAAAGTGGTTTTTCAACACTAACACAAGTGCGAAAAGTGGTTTTTCAACACTAACACAAGTGCGAAAAGTGTTTTTTCCACACTAATACAAGTGCAAAAGTGGTTTCCTGCACCAACACAAGTGGGAAAAGTGGATTTTCAACACTAACACAAGTGCGAAAAGTGGTTTTTCAACACTAACACAAGTGCGAAAAGTGTTTTTTCCACACTAATCCAAGTGCAAAAGTGGTTTCCTGCACCAACACAAGTGCGAAAAGTGGTTTTTCAACACTAACACAAGTGCGAAAAGTGGTTTTTCAACACTAACACAAGTGCGAAAAGTGGTTTTTCAACACTATCACAAGTGCAAAAAGTGTTTTTCCACACTAATACAAGTGCAAAAGTGGTTTTCTGCACCAACACATGTGCGAAAAGTGTTTTTTCAACACTAACACAAGTGCGAAAAGTGGTTTTTCAACACTAACACAAGTGCGAAAAGTGTTTTTTCCACACTAATACAAGTGCAAAAGTGGTTTCCTGCACCAACACAAGTGCAAAAAGTGGTTTTTCAACACTAATACAAGTGCGAAAAGTGGTTTTTCAACACTAACACAAGTGCGAAAAGTGTTTTTTCCAAACTAATACAAGTGCAAAAGTGGTTTCCTGCACCAACACAAGTGGAAAAAGTGTTTTTTCAACACCAACACAAGTGCGAAAAGTGGTTTTTCAACACTAACACAGGTGCGAAAAGTGGTTTTTCAACAATAACACAAGTGCGAAAAGTGTTTTTTCCACACTAATACAAGTGCAAAAGTGGTTTCCTGCACCAACACAAGTGCGAAAAGTGGTTTTTCAACACCAACACAAGTGCAAAAAGTGTTTTTTCAACACTATCACAAGTGCGAAAAGGGGTTTTTCAACACTATCACAAGTGCAAAAAGTGTTTTTTCAACACCAACACAAGTGCGAAAAGTGTTTTTTCCACACTAATACAAGTGCAACAATGGTTTCCTGCACCAACACAACTGCGAAAAGTGGTTTTTCAATACTAACACAAGTGCGAAAAGTGGTTTTTCAACACTAACACAAGTGCGAAAAGTGGTTTTTCAACACTATCACAAGTGCAAAAATTGTTTTTCCACACTAATACAAGTGCAAAAGTGGTTTTCTGCACCAACACATGTGCGAAAAGTGGTTTTTCAACACTAACACAAGTGCGAAAAGTGTTTTTTCCACACTAATACAAGTACAGCAATGGTTTCCTGCACCAACACAAGTGCGAAAAGTGGTTTTTCAACACTAACACAAGTGTGAAAAGTAGTTTTTCAACACTAACACAAGTGCAAAAAGTGGTTTTTCAACACTATCACAAGTGCAAAAAGTGTTTTTCCACACTAATACAAGTGCAAAAGTGGTTTTCTGCACCAACACATGTGCGAAAAGTGGTTTTTCAACACTAACACAAGTGCGGAAAGTGGTTTTTCAACACTAACACAAGTGCGAAAAGTCGTTTTTCAACACTAACACAAGTGCGAAAAGTGGTTTTTCCACACTAATACAAGTGCAAAAGTGGTTTCCTGCACCAACACAAGTGCGAAAAGTGGTTTTTCAACACTAACACAAGTGCGAAAAGTGGTTTTTCAACACTATCATAAGTGCATAAAGTGTTTTTTCCACACTAATACAAGTGCAAAAGTGGTTTCCTGCACCAACACAAGTGCGAAAAGTGGTTTTTCAACACTAACACAAGTGCAAAAAGTGGTTTTTCAACACTAACACAAGTGCGAAAAGTGGTTTTTCAACACTAACAAAAGTGCGAAAAGTGGTTTTTCAACACTAACACAAGTGCAAAAAGTGTTTTTTCCACACTAATACAAGTGCAAAAGTGGTTTCCTGCACCAACACAAGTGCAAAAAGTGGTTTTTCAACACTAACACAAGTGCGAAAAGTGGTTTTCCAACACTAACACAAGTGCGAAAAGTGGTTTTTCAACACTAACACAAGTGCGAAAAGTGGTTTTTCCACACTAATACAAGTGCAAAAGTGGTTTCCTGCACCAACACAAGTGCAAAAAGTGGTTTTTCAACACTAACACAAGTGCGAAAAGAGGTTTTTCAACACTATCACAAGTGCAAAAAGTGTTTTTTCCACACTAATACAAGTGCAAAAGTGGTTTCCTGCACCAACACAAGTGCGAAAAGTGGTTTTTCAACACTAACATAAGTGCGAAAAGTGGTTTTTCAACAATATCACAAGTGCAAAAAGTGTTTTTTCCACACTAATACAAGTGCAAAAGTGGTTTCCTGCACCAACACAAGTGCGAAAAGTGGTTTTTCAACACTAACACAAGTGCGAAAAGTGGTTTTTCAACACTAACACAAATGCGAAAAGTGGTTTTTCAACACTAACACAAGTGTGAAAAGTGTTTTTTCCACAGTAATACAAGTGCAAAAGTGGTTTCCTGCACCAACACAAGTGTGAAAAGTGGTTTTTCAACACTAACACAAGTGCGAAAAGTGGTTTTTCAACACTAACACCAGTGCGAAAAGTGGTTTTTCCACACTAATACAAGTGCAAAAGTGGTTTCCTGCACCAACGCAAGTGCGAAAAGTGGTTTTTCAACACTAACACAAGTGCGAAAAGTGGTTTTTCAACACTATCACAAGTGCAAAAAGTGTTTTTTCCACACTAATACAAGTGCAAAAGTGGTTTCCTGCACCAATACAAGTGCAAAAAGTGCTTTTTCAACACTAACACAAGTGCGAAAAGTGGTTTTTCAACACTAACACAAGTGCGAAAAGTGGTTTTTCAACACTAACACAAGTGCGAAAAGTGTTTTTTCCACACTAATACAAGTGCAAAAGTGGTTTCCTGCACCAACACAAGTGGGAAAAGTGGATTTTCAACACTAACACAAGTGCGAAAAGTGGTTTTTCAACACTAACACAAGTGCGAAAAGTGTTTTTTCCACACTAATCCAAGTGCAAAAGTGGTTTCCTGCACCAACACAAGTGCGAAAAGTGGTTTTTCAACACTAACACAAGTGCGAAAAGTGGTTTTTCAACACTAACACAAGTGCGAAAAGTGGTTTTTCAACACTATCACAAGTGCAAAAAGTGTTTTTCCACACTAATACAAGTGCAAAAGTGGTTTTCTGCACCAACACATGTGCGAAAAGTGTTTTTTCAACACTAACACAAGTGCGAAAAGTGGTTTTTCAACACTAACACAAGTGCGAAAAGTGTTTTTTCCACACTAATACAAGTACAAAAGTGGTTTCCTGCACCAACACAAGTGCGAAAAGTGGTTTTTCAACACTAACACAAGTGCGAAAAGTGGTTTTTCAACACTAACACAAGTGCGAAAAGTGGTTTTTCAACACTAACACAAGTGCGAAAAGTGGTTTCCTGCACAAACACAGGTGCGAAAAGTGGTTTTTCAACACTAACACAAGTGTGAAAAGTGGTTTTTCAACACTAACACAAGTGCGAAAAGTGGTTTTTCAACAATAACACAAGTGCGAAAAGTGTTTTTTCCACACTAATACAAGTGCAAAAGTGGTTTCCTGCACCAACACAAGTGCGAAAAGTGGTTTTTCAACACTAACACAAGTGCGAAAAGTGGTTTTTCAACACTATCACAAGTGCAAAAAGTGTTTTTTCCACACTAATACAAGTGCAAAAGTGGTTTCCTGCACCAACACAAGTGCGAAAAGTGGTTTTTCAACACTAACACAAGTGCGAAAAGTGGTTTTTCAACAATATCACAAGTGCAAAAAGTGGTTTTTCCACACTAATACAAGTACAAAAGTGGTTTCCTGCACCAACACAAGTGCGAAAAGTGGTTTTTCAACACTAACACAAGTGCGAAAAGTGGTTTTTCAACACTAACACAAGTGCGAAAAGTGGTTTTTCAACACTAACACAAGTGTGAAAAGTGGTTTTTCCACACTAATGCAAGTGCAAAAGTGGTTTCCTGCACCAACGCAAGTCCGAAAAGTGGTTTTTCAACACTAAAACAAGTGCGAAAAGTGGTTTTTCAACACTATCACAAGTGCAAAAAGTGTTTTTTCCACACTAATACAAGTGCAAAAGTGGTGCAAAAGTGGTGCACAAGTGCAAAAGTGGTTTCCTGCACCAACACAAGTGTGAAAAGTGGTTTTTCAACACTAACACAAGTGCGAAAAGTGGTTTTTCAACACTAACACAAGTGCGAAAAGTGGTTTTTCCACACTAATACAAGTGCAAAAGTGGTTTCCTGCACCAACACATGTGCGAAAAGTGGTTTTTCAACACTAACACAAGTGCGAAAAGTGGTTTTTCAACACTAACACAAGTGCAAAAAGTCGTTTTTCAACACTAACACAAGTGCGAAAAGTGCTTTTTCCACACTAATACAAGTGCAAAAGTGGTTTCCTGCACCAACACATGTGCGAAAAGTGGTTTTTCAACACCAACACAAGTGCGAAAAGTGGTTTTTCAACACTATCACAAGTGCAAAAAGTGTTTTTTCCACACTAATACAAGTGCAAAAGTGGTTTCCTGCACCAATACAAGTGCAAAAAGTGCTTTTTCAACACTAACACAAGTGCGAAAAGTGGTTTTTCAACACTAACACAAGTGCGAAAAGTGGTTTTTCAACACTAACACAAGTGCGAAAAGTGTTTTTTCCACACTAATACAAGTGCAAAAGTGGTTTCCTGCACCAACACAAGTGGGAAAAGTGGATTTTCAACACTAACACAAGTGCGAAAAGTGGTTTTTCAACACTAACACAAGTGCGAAAAGTGTTTTTTCCACACTAATCCAAGTGCAAAAGTGGTTTCCTGCACCAACACAAGTGCGAAAAGTGGTTTTTCAACACTAACACAAGTGCGAAAAGTGGTTTTTCAACACTAACACAAGTGCGAAAAGTGGTTTTTCAACACTATCACAAGTGCAAAAAGTGTTTTTCCACACTAATACAAGTGCAAAAGTGGTTTTCTGCACCAACACATGTGCGAAAAGTGTTTTTTCAACACTAACACAAGTGCGAAAAGTGGTTTTTCAACACTAACACAAGTGCGAAAAGTGTTTTTTCCACACTAATACAAGTGCAAAAGTGGTGTCCTGCACCAACACAAGTGCAAAAAGTGGTTTTTCAACACTAATACAAGTGCGAAAAGTGGTTTTTCAACACTAACACAAGTGCGAAAAGTGTTTTTTCCAAACTAATACAAGTGCAAAAGTGGTTTCCTGCACCAACACAAGTGGAAAAAGTGTTTTTTCAACACCAACACAAGTGCGAAAAGTGGTTTTTCAACACTAACACAGGTGCGAAAAGTGGTTTTTCAACAATAACACAAGTGCGAAAAGTGTTTTTTCCACACTAATACAAGTGCAAAAGTGGTTTCCTGCACCAACACAAGTGCGAAAAGTGGTTTTTCAACACCAACACAAGTGCAAAAAGTGTTTTTTCAACACTATCACAAGTGCGAAAAGGGGTTTTTCAACACTATCACAAGTGCAAAAAGTGTTTTTTCAACACCAACACAAGTGCGAAAAGTGTTTTTTCCACACTAATACAAGTGCAACAATGGTTTCCTGCACCAACACAACTGCGAAAAGTGGTTTTTCAATACTAACACAAGTGCGAAAAGTGGTTTTTCAACACTAACACAAGTGCGAAAAGTGGTTTTTCAACACTATCACAAGTGCAAAAATTGTTTTTCCACACTAATACAAGTGCAAAAGTGGTTTTCTGCACCAACACATGTGCGAAAAGTGGTTTTTCAACACTAACACAAGTGCGAAAAGTGTTTTTTCCACACTAATACAAGTACAGCAATGGTTTCCTGCACCAACACAAGTGCGAAAAGTGGTTTTTCAACACTAACACAAGTGTGAAAAGTAGTTTTTCAACACTAACACAAGTGCAAAAAGTGGTTTTTCAACACTATCACAAGTGCAAAAAGTGTTTTTCCACACTAATACAAGTGCAAAAGTGGTTTTCTGCACCAACACATGTGCGAAAAGTGGTTTTTCAACACTAACACAAGTGCGGAAAGTGGTTTTTCAACACTAACACAAGTGCGAAAAGTCGTTTTTCAACACTAACACAAGTGCGAAAAGTGGTTTTTCCACACTAATACAAGTGCAAAAGTGGTTTCCTGCACCAACACAAGTGCGAAAAGTGGTTTTTCAACACTAACACAAGTGCGAAAAGTGGTTTTTCAACACTATCATAAGTGCATAAAGTGTTTTTTCCACACTAATACAAGTGCAAAAGTGGTTTCCTGCACCAACACAAGTGCGAAAAGTGGTTTTTCAACACTAACACAAGTGCAAAAAGTGGTTTTTCAACACTAACACAAGTGCGAAAAGTGGTTTTTCAACACTAACAAAAGTGCGAAAAGTGGTTTTTCAACACTAACACAAGTGCAAAAAGTGTTTTTTCCACACTAATACAAGTGCAAAAGTGGTTTCCTGCACCAACACAAGTGCAAAAAGTGGTTTTTCAACACTAACACAAGTGCGAAAAGTGGTTTTCCAACACTAACACAAGTGCGAAAAGTGGTTTTTCAACACTAACACAAGTGCGAAAAGTGGTTTTTCCACACTAATACAAGTGCAAAAGTGGTTTCCTGCACCAACACAAGTGCAAAAAGTGGTTTTTCAACACTAACACAAGTGCGAAAAGAGGTTTTTCAACACTATCACAAGTGCAAAAAGTGTTTTTTCCACACTAATACAAGTGCAAAAGTGGTTTCCTGCACCAACACAAGTGCGAAAAGTGGTTTTTCAACACTAACATAAGTGCGAAAAGTGGTTTTTCAACAATATCACAAGTGCAAAAAGTGTTTTTTCCACACTAATACAAGTGCAAAAGTGGTTTCCTGCACCAACACAAGTGCGAAAAGTGGTTTTTCAACACTAACACAAGTGCGAAAAGTGGTTTTTCAACACTAACACAAATGCGAAAAGTGGTTTTTCAACACTAACACAAGTGTGAAAAGTGTTTTTTCCACAGTAATACAAGTGCAAAAGTGGTTTCCTGCACCAACACAAGTGTGAAAAGTAGTTTTTCAACACTAACACAAGTGCGAAAAGTGGTTTTTCAACACTAACACCAGTGCGAAAAGTGGTTTTTCCACACTAATACAAGTGCAAAAGTGGTTTCCTGCACCAACGCAAGTGCGAAAAGTGGTTTTTCAACACTAACACAAGTGCGAAAAGTGGTTTTTCAACACCATCACAAGTGCAAAAAGTGTTTTTTCCACACTAATACAAGTGCAAAAGTGGTTTCCTGCACCAATACAAGTGCAAAAAGTGCTTTTTCAACACTAACACAAGTGCGAAAAGTGGTTTTTCAACACTAACACAAGTGCGAAAAGTGGTTTTTCAACACTAACACAAGTGCGAAAAGTGTTTTTTCCACACTAATACAAGTGCAAAAGTGGTTTCCTGCACCAACACAAGTGGGAAAAGTGGATTTTCAACACTAACACAAGTGCGAAAAGTGGTTTTTCAACACTAACACAAGTGCGAAAAGTGTTTTTTCCACACTAATCCAAGTGCAAAAGTGGTTTCCTGCACCAACACAAGTGCGAAAAGTGGTTTTTCAACACTAACACAAGTGCGAAAAGTGGTTTTTCAACACTAACACAAGTGCGAAAAGTGGTTTTTCAACACTATCACAAGTGCAAAAAGTGTTTTTCCACACTAATACAAGTGCAAAAGTGGTTTTCTGCACCAACACATGTGCGAAAAGTGTTTTTTCAACACTAACACAAGTGCGAAAAGTGGTTTTTCAACACTAACACAAGTGCGAAAAGTGTTTTTTCCACACTAATACAAGTGCAAAAGTGGTTTCCTGCACCAACACAAGTGCGAAAAGTGGTTTTTCAACACTAACACAAGTGCGAAAAGTGGTTTTTCAACACTAACACAAGTGCGAAAAGTGGTTTTTCAACACTAACACAAGTGCGAAAAGTGGTTTCCTGCACAAACACAGGTGCGAAAAGTGGTTTTTCAACACTAACACAAGTGTGAAAAGTGGTTTTTCAACACTAACACAAGTGCGAAAAGTGGTTTTTCAACAATAACACAAGTGCGAAAAGTGTTTTTTCCACACTAATACAAGTGCAAAAGTGGTTTCCTGCACCAACACAAGTGCGAAAAGTGGTTTTTCAACACTAACACAAGTGCGAAAAGTGGTTTTTCAACACTATCACAAGTGCAAAAAGTGTTTTTTCCACACTAATACAAGTGCAAAAGTGGTTTCCTGCACCAACACAAGTGCGAAAAGTGGTTTTTCAACACTAACACAAGTGCGAAAAGTGGTTTTTCAACAATATCACAAGTGCAAAAAGTGGTTTTTCCACACTAATACAAGTACAAAAGTGGTTTCCTGCACCAACACAAGTGCGAAAAGTGGTTTTTCAACACTAACACAAGTGCGAAAAGTGGTTTTTCAACACTAACACAAGTGCGAAAAGTGGTTTTTCAACACTAACACAAGTGTGAAAAGTGGTTTTTCCACACTAATGCAAGTGCAAAAGTGGTTTCCTGCACCAACGCAAGTCCGAAAAGTGGTTTTTCAACACTAAAACAAGTGCGAAAAGTGGTTTTTCAACACTATCACAAGTGCAAAAAGTGTTTTTTCCACACTAATACAAGTGCAAAAGTGGTGCAAAAGTGGTGCACAAGTGCAAAAGTGGTTTCCTGCACCAACACAAGTGTGAAAAGTGGTTTTTCAACACTAACACAAGTGCGAAAAGTGGTTTTTCAACACTAACACAAGTGCGAAAAGTGGTTTTTCCACACTAATACAAGTGCAAAAGTGGTTTCCTGCACCAACACATGTGCGAAAAGTGGTTTTTCAACACTAACACAAGTGCGAAAAGTGGTTTTTCAACACTAACACAAGTGCGAAAAGTCGTTTTTCAACACTAACACAAGTGCGAAAAGTGCTTTTTCCACACTAATACAAGTGCAAAAGTGGTTTCCTGCACCAACACAAGTGCGAAAAGTGGTTTTTCAACACTAACACAAGTGCGAAAAGTGGTTTTTCAACACTATCATAAGTGCATAAAGTGTTTTTTCCACACTAATACAAGTGCAAAAGTGGTTTCCTGCACCAACACAAGTGCGAAAAGTGGTTTTTCAACACTAACACAAGTGCAAAAAGTGGTTTTTCAACACTAACACAAGTGCGAAAAGTGGTTTTTCAACACTAACAAAAGTGCGAAAAGTGGTTTTTCAACACTAACACAAGTGCAAAAAGTGTTTTTTCCACACTAATACAAGTGCAAAAGTGGTTTCCTGCACCAACACAAGTGCAGAAAGTGGTTTTTCAACACTAACACAAGTGCTAAAAGTGGTTTTCCAACACTAACACAAGTGCGAAAAGTGGTTTTTCAACACTAACACAAGTGCGAAAAGTGGTTTTTCCACACTAATACAAGTGCAAAAGTGGTTTCCTGCACCAACACAAGTGCAAAAAGTGGTTTTTCAACACTAACACAAGTGCGAAAAGAGGTTTTTCAACACTATCACAAGTGCAAAAAGTGTTTTTTCCACACTAATACAAGTGCAAAAGTGGTTTCCTGCACCAACACAAGTGCGAAAAGTGGTTTTTCAACACTAACACAAGTGCGAAAAGTGGTTTTTCAACAATATCACAAGTGCAAAAAGTGTTTTTTCCACACTAATACAAGTGCAAAAGTGGTTTCCTGCACCAACACAAGTGCGAAAAGTGGTTTTTCAACACTAACACAAGTGCGAAAAGTGGTTTTTCAACACTAACACAAATGCGAAAAGTGGTTTTTCAACACTAACACAAGTGTGAAAGGTGTTTTTTCCACAGTAATACAAGTGCAAAAGTGGTTTCCTGCACCAACACAAGTGTGAAAAGTGGTTTTTCAACACTAACACAAGTGCGAAAAGTGGTTTTTCAACACTAACACCAGTGCAAAAAGTGGTTTTTCCACACTAATACAAGTGCAAAAGTGGTTTCCTGCACCAACGCAAGTGCGAAAAGTGGTTTTTCAACACTAACACAAGTGCGAAAAGTGGTTTTTCAACACTATCACAAGTGCAAAAAGTGTTTTTTCCACACTAATACAAGTGCAAAAGTGGTTTCCTGCACCAACACAAGTGCGAAAAGTGGTTTTTCAACACTAACACAAGTGCGAAAAGTGGTTTTTCAACAATATCACAAGTGCGAAAAGTGGTTTTTCAACACCAACACAAGTGCAAAAAGTGTTTTTTCAACACTAACACAAGTGCAAAAAGTGTTTTTTCCACACTAATACAAGTGCAAAAGTGGTTTCCTGCACCAACACAAGTGCGAAAAGTGGTTTTTCAACACTAACACAAGTGCGAAAGGTGGTTTTTCAACACTAACACAAGTGCGAAAAGTGGTTTTCCAACACTAACACAAGTGCGAAAAGTGGTTTTTCAACACTAACACAAGTGCGGAAAGTGGATTTTCCACACTAATACAAGTGCAAAAGTGGTTTCCTGCACCAACACAAGTGCGAAAAGTGGTTTTTCAACACTAACACAAGTGCGAAAAGTGGTTTTTCAACAATATCACAAGTGCAAAAAGTGTTTTTTCCACACTAATACAAGTGCAAAAGTGGTTTCCTGCACCCACACATGTGCGAAAAGTGGTTTTTCAACACTAACACAAGTGCGAAAAGTGGTTTTTCAACACTATCACAAGTGCAAAAAGTGTTTTTCCACACTAATACAAGTGCAAAAGTGGTTTTTCAACACTAACACAAGTGCGAAAAGTGGTTTTTCAACACTAACACAAGTGCGAAAAGTGGTTTTTCAACACTAACACAAGTGCGGAAAGTGTTTTTTCCACACTAATACAAGTGCAAAAGTGGTTTCCTGCACCAACACAAGTGCGAAAAGTGGTTTTTCAACACTAACACAAGTGCGAAAAGTGGTTTTTCAACACTAACATAAGTGCGAAAAGAGGTTTTTCAACACCAACACAAGTGCGAAAAGTGGTTTTTCCACACTAATACAAGTGCAAAAGTGGTTTCCTGCACCAACGCAAGTGCGAAAAGTGGTTTTTCAACACTAACACAACTGTGAAAAGTGGTTTTTCAACACTATCACAAGTGCAAAAAGTGTTTTTTCCACACTAATGCAAGTGCAAAAGTGGTTTCCTGCACCAACACAAGTGCGAAAAGTGGTTTTTCAACACTAACACAAGTGCGAAAACTGGTTTTTCAACAATATCACAAGTGCAAAAAGTGGTTTTTCCACACTAATACAAGTGCAAAAGTGGTTTCCTGCACCAAAAAAAGTGCGAAAAGTGGTTTTTCAACACTAACACAAGTGCGAAAAGTGGTTTTTCAACACTAACACAAGTGCGAAAAGTGGTTTTTCAACACTAAAACAAGTGCAAAAAGTGTTTTTTCCACACTAATACAAGTGCAAAAGTGGTTTCCTGCACCAACACAAGTGCGAAAAGTGGTTTTTCAACACTAACACAAGTGCGAAAAGTGGTTTTTCAACACTAACACAAGTGCGAAAAGTGTTTTTTCCACACTAATACAAGTGCAAAAGTGGTTTCCTGCACCAACACAAGTGCGAAAAGTGGTTTTTCAACACTAACACAAGTGCGAAAAGTGGTTTTTCAACACTAACACAAGTGCGAAAAGTGGTTTTTCAACACTAACACAAGTGCGAAAAGTGTTTTTTCCACACTAATACAAGTGCAAAAGTGGTTTCCTGCACAAACACAAGTGCGAAAAGTGGTTTTCCAACACTAACACAAGTGCGAAAAGTGGTTTTTCAACACTAACACAAGTGCGGAAAGTGGATTTTCCACACTAATACAAGTGCAAAAGTGGTTTCCTGCACCAACACAAGTGCGAAAAGTGGTTTTTCAACACTAACACAAGTGCGAAAAGTGGTTTTTCAACAATATCACAAGTGCAAAAAGTGTTTTTTCCACACTAATACAAGTGCAAAAGTGGTTTCCTGCACCCACACATGTGCGAAAAGTGGTTTTTCAACACTAACACAAGTGCGAAAAGTGGTTTTTCAACACTATCACAAGTGCAAAAAGTGTTTTTCCACACTAATACAAGTGCAAAAGTGGTTTTTCAACACTAACACAAGTGCGAAAAGTGGTTTTTCAACACTAACACAAGTGCGAAAAGTGGTTTTTCAACACTAACACAAGTGCGGAAAGTGTTTTTTCCACACTAATACAAGTGCAAAAGTGGTTTCCTGCACCAACACAAGTGCGAAAAGTGGTTTTTCAACACTAACACAAGTGCGAAAAGTGGTTTTTCAACACTAACATAAGTGCGAAAAGAGGTTTTTCAACACCAACACAAGTGCGAAAAGTGGTTTTTCCACACTAATACAAGTGCAAAAGTGGTTTCCTGCACCAACGCAAGTGCGAAAAGTGGTTTTTCAACACTAACACAACTGTGAAAAGTGGTTTTTCAACACTATCACAAGTGCAAAAAGTGTTTTTTCCACACTAATGCAAGTGCAAAAGTGGTTTCCTGCACCAACACAAGTGCGAAAAGTGGTTTTTCAACACTAACACAAGTGCGAAAACTGGTTTTTCAACAATATCACAAGTGCAAAAAGTGGTTTTTCCACACTAATACAAGTGCAAAAGTGGTTTCCTGCAACAAAAAAAGTGCGAAAAGTGGTTTTTCAACACTAACACAAGTGCGAAAAGTGGTTTTTCAACACTAACACAAGTGCGAAAAGTGGTTTTTCAACACTAAAACAAGTGCAAAAAGTGTTTTTTCCACACTAATACAAGTGCAAAAGTGGTTTCCTGCACCAACACAAGTGCGAAAAGTGGTTTTTCAACACTAACACAAGTGCGAAAAGTGGTTTTTCAACACTAACACAAGTGCGAAAAGTGTTTTTTCCACACTAATACAAGTGCAAAAGTGGTTTCCTGCACCAACACAAGTGCGAAAAGTGGTTTTTCAACACTAACACAAGTGCGGAAAAGTGGTTTTTCAACACTAACACAAGTGCGAAAAGTGGTTTTTCAACACTAACACAAGTGCGAAAAGTGTTTTTTCCACACTAATACAAGTGCAAAAGTGGTTTCCTGCACCAACACAAGTGCGAAAAGTGGTTTTCCAACACTAACACAAGTGCGAAAAGTGGTTTTTCAACACTAACACAAGTGCGAAAAGTGGTTTTTCCACACTAATACTAGTGCAAAAGTGGTTTCCTGCACCAACGCAAGTGCAAAAAGTGGTTTTTCAACACTAACACAAGTGCGAAAAGTGGTTTTTCAACACTATCACAAGTGCAAAAAGTGTTTTTTCCACACTAATACAAGTGCAAAAGTGGTTTCCTGCACCAACACAAGTGCGAAAAGTGGTTTTTCAACACTAACACAAGTGCGAAAAGTGGTTTTTCAACAATATCACAAGTGCAAAAAGTGTTTTTTCCACACTAATACAAGTGCAAAAGTGGTTTCCTGCACCAACACAAGTGCGAAAAGTGGTTTTTCAACACTAACACAAGTGCGAAAAGTGGTTTTTCAACACTAACACAAATGCGAAAAGTGGTTTTTCAACACTAACACAAGTGTGAAAAATGTTTTTTCCACAGTAATACAAGTGCAAAAGTGGTTTCCTGCACCAACACAAGTGTGAAAAGTGGTTTTTCAACACTAACACAAGTGCGAAAAGTGGTTTTTCAACACTAACACAAGTGTGAAAAGTGGTTTTTCCACACTAATACAAGTGCAAAATGGTTTCCTGCACCAACGCAAGTGCGAAAAGTGGTTTTTCAACACTAACACAAGTGCGAAAAGTGGTTTTTCAACACTATCACAAGTGCAAAAAGTGTTTTTTCCACACTAATACAAGTGCAAAAGTGGTTTCCTGCACCAACACAAGTGCGAAAAGTGGTTTTTCAACACTAACACAAGTGCGAAAAGTGGTTTTTCAACACTATCACAAGTGCAAAAAGTGTTTTTTCCACACTAATACAAGTGCAAAAGTGGTTTCCTGCACCAATACAAGCGCGAAAAGTGCTTTTTCAACACTAACACAAGTGCGAAAAGTGGTTTTTCAACACTAGCACAAGTGCGAAAAGTGGTTTTTCAACACTAACACAAGTGCGAAAAGTGGTTTTTCAACACTAACACAAGTGCGAAAAGTGGTTTTTCAACACTATCACAAGTGCAAAAAGTGTTTTTCCACACTAATACAAGTGCAAAAGTGGTTTTCTGCACCAACACATGTGCGAAAAGTGGTTTTTCAACACTAACACAAGTGCGAAAAGTGGTTTTTCAACACTAACACAAGTAAGAAAAGTGTTTTTTCCACACTAATACAAGTGCAAAAGTGGTTTCCTGCACCAACACAAGTGCGAAAAGTAGTTTTTCCACACTAATACAAGCGCAAAAGTGGTTTCCTGCACCAACACAAGTGCGAAAAGTGGTTTTTCAACACTATCACAAGTGCAAAAAGTGTTTTTTCCACACTAATACAAGTGCAAAAGTGGTTTCCTGCACCAACACAAGTGCGAAAAGTGGTTTTTCAACACTAACACAAGTGCGAAAAGTGGTTTTTCAACACTAACACAAGTGCGAAAAGTGGTTTTTCAACACTATCACAAGTGCGAAAAGTGTTTTTTCCACACTAATACAAGTGCAAAAGTGGTTTCCTGCACCAACACAAGTGCAAAAAGTGTTTTTTCAACACCAACACAAGTGCGAAAAGTGGTTTTTCAACACTAACACAAGTGTGAAAAGTCGTTTTTCAACACTAACACAAGTGCGAAAAGTGTTTTTTCCACACTAATACAAGTGCAAAAGTGGTTTCCAGCACCAACACAAGTGCGAAAAGTGGTGTTTCAACACTATCACAAGTGCAAAAAGTGTTTTTTCAACACCAACACAAGTGAGAAAAGTGGTTTTTCAACACTAACACAAGTGCGAAAAGTGGTTTTTCAACACTAACACAAGTGCGAAAAGTGCTTTTTCCACACTAATACAAGTGCAAAAGTGGTTTCCTGCACCAACACAAGTGTGAAAAGTGGTTTTTCAACAATATCACAAGTGCAAAAAGTGTTTTTTCCACAGTAATACAAGTGCAAAAGTGGTTTCCTGCACCAACACAAGTGTGAAAAGTGGTTTTTCAACACTAACACAAGTGCGAAAAGTGGTTTTTCAACACTAACACAAGTGCGAAAAGTGGTTTTTCCACACTAATACAAGTGCAAAAGTGGTTTCCTGCACCAACGCAAGTGCGAAAAGTGGTTTTTCAACACTAACACAAGTGCGAAAAGTGTTTTTTCAACACTATCAGAAGTGCAAAAAGTGTTTTTTCCACACTAATACAAGTGCAAAAGTGGTTTCCTGCAACAATACAAGTGCGAAAAGTGGTTTTTCAACACTAACACAAGTGCGAAAAGTGGTTTTTCAACACTAACACAAGTGCGAAAAGTGGTTTTTCAACACTAACACAAGTGTGAAAAGTGTTTTTTCCACACTAATACAAGTGCAAATGTGGTTTACTGCACCAACCCAAGTGCGAAAAGTGGTTTTTCAACACCAACACAAGTGCGAAAAGTGTTTTTTCAACACTATCACAAGTGTGAAAAGGGGTTTTTCAACACTATCACAAGTGCAAAAAGTGTTTTTTCCACACTAATACAAGTGCAACAATGGTTTCCTGCACCAACACAAGTGCGAAAAGTGGTTTTTCAACACTAACACAAGTGCGAAAAGTGGTTTTTCAACACTATCATAAGTGCAAAAAGTGTTTTTTCCACACTAATACAAGTGCAAAAGTGATTTCCTGCACCAACACAAGTGCGAAAAGTGGTTTTTCAACACTAACACAAGTGCGAAAAGTGGTTTTTCAACAATATCACAAGTGCGAAAAGTGGTTTTTCAACACTAACACAAGTGCAAAAAGTGTTTTTTCAACACTAACACAAGTGCAAAAAGTGTTTTTTCCACACTAATACAAGTGCAAAAGTGGTTTCCTGCACCAACACAAGTGCGAAAAGTGATTTTTCAACACTAACACAAGTGCGAAAAGTGGTTTTTCAACACTAACACAAGTGCGAAAAGTGGTTTTCCAACACTAACACAAGTGCGAAAAGTGGTTTTTCAACACTAACACAAGTGCGGAAAGTGGTTTTTCCACACTAATACAAGTGCAAAAGTGGTTTCCTGCACCAACGCAAGTGCGAAAAGTGGTTTTTCAACACTAACACAAGTGCGAAAAGTGGTTTTTCAACACTATCACAAGTGCAAAAAGTGTTTTTTCCACACTAATACAAGTGCAAAAGTGGTTTCCTGCACCAACACAAGTGCGAAAAGTGGTTTTTCAACACTAACACAAGTGCGAAAAGTGGTTTTTCAACAATATCACAAGTGCAAAAAGTGTTTTTTCCACACTAATACAAGTGCAAAAGTGGTTTCCTGCACCCACACATGTGCGAAAAGTGGTTTTTCAACACTAACACAAGTGCGAAAAGTGGTTTTTCAACACTATCACAAGTGCAAAAAGTGTTTTTCCACACTAATACAAGTGCAAAAGTGGTTTTTCAACACTAACACAAGTGCGAAAAGTGGTTTTTCAACACTAACACAAGTGCGAAAAGTGGTTTTTCAACACTAACACAAGTGCGGAAAGTGTTTTTTCCACACTAATACAAGTGCAAAAGTGGTTTCCTGCACCAACACAAGTGCGAAAAGTGGTTTTTCAACACTAACACAAGTGCGAAAAGTGGTTTTTCAACACTAACATAAGTGCGAAAAGTGGTTTTTCAACACCAACACAAGTGCGAAAAGTGGTTTTTCCACACTAATACAAGTGCAAAAGTGGTTTCCTGCACCAACGCAAGTGCGAAAAGTGGTTTTTCAACACTAACACAACTGTGAAAAGTGGTTTTTCAACACTATCACAAGTGCAAAAAGTGTTTTTTCCACACTAACGCAAGTGCAAAAGTGGTTTCCTGCACCAACACAAGTGCGAAAAGTGGTTTTTCAACACTAACACATGTGCGAAAACTGGTTTTTCAACAATATCACAAGTGCAAAAAGTGGTTTTTCCACACTAATACAAGTGCAAAAGTGGTTTCCTGCACCAACACAAGTGCGAAAAGTGGTTTTTCATCACTAACACAAGTGCGAAAAGTGGTTTTTCAACACTAACACAAGTGCGAAAAGTGGTTTTTCAACACTAAAACAAGTGCAAAAAGTGTTTTTTCCACACTAATACAAGTGCAAAAGTGGTTTCCTGCACCAACACAAGTGCGAAAAGTGGTTTTTCAACACTAACACAAGTGCGAAAAGTGGTTTTTCAACACTAACACAAGTGCGAAAAGTGTTTTTTCCACACTAATACAAGTGCAAAAGTGGTTTCCTGCACCAACACAAGTGCGAAAAGTGGTTTTTCAACACTAACACAAGTGCGAAAAGTGGTTTTTCAACACTAACACAAGTGCGAAAAGTGGTTTTTCAACACTAACACAAGTGCGAAAAGTGTTTTTTCCACACTAATACAAGTGCAAAAGTGGTTTCCTGCACCAACACAAGTGCGAAAAGTGGTTTTTCAACACTAACACAAGTGCGAAAAGTGGTTTTCCAACACTAACACAAGTGCGAAAAGTGGTTTTTCAACACTAACACAAGTGCGAAAAGTGGTTTTTCCACACTAATACAAGTGCAAAAGTGGTTTCCTGCACCAACGCAAGTGCAAAAAGTGGTTTTTCAACACTAACACAAGTGCGAAAAGTGGTTTTTCAACACTATCACAAGTGCAAAAAGTGTTTTTTCCACACTAATACAAGTGCAAAAGTGGTTTCCTGCACCAACACAAGTGCGAAAAGTGGTTTTTCAACACTAACACAAGTGCGAAAAGTGGTTTTTCAACAATATCACAAGTGCAAAAAGTGTTTTTTCCACACTAATACAAGTGCAAAAGTGGTTTCCTGCACCAACACAAGTGCGAAAAGTGGTTTTTCAACACTAACACAAGTGCGAAAAGTGGTTTTTCAACACTAACACAAATGCGAAAAGTGGTTTTTCAACACTAACACAAGTGTGAAAAGTGTTTTTTCCACAGTAATACAAGTGCAAAAGTGGTTTCCTGCACCAACTCAAGTGTGAAAAGTGGTTTTTCAACACTAACACAAGTGCGAAAAGTGGTTTTTCAACACTAACACAAGTGTGAAAAGTGGTTTTTCCACACTAATACAAGTGCAAAATGGTTTCCTGCACCAACGCAAGTGCGAAAAGTGGTTTTTCAACACTAACAAAAGTGTGAAAAGTGGTTTTTCAACACTATCACAAGTGCAAAAAGTGTTTTTTCCACACTAATACAAGTGCAAAAGTGGTTTCCTGCACCAATACAAGTGCGAAAAGTGCTTTTTCAACACTAACACAAGTGCGAAAAGTGGTTTTTCAACACTAGCACAAGTGCGAAAAGTGGTTTTTCAACACTAACACAAGTGCGTAAAGTGTTTTTCCCACACTAATACAAGTGCAAAAGTGGTTTCCTGCACCAACACAAGTGCGAAAAGTGGTTTTTCAACACTAACACAAGTGCGAAAAGTAGTTTTTCAACACTAACACAAGTGCGAAAAGTGGTTTTTCAACACTATCACAAGTGCAAAAAGTGTTTTTCCACACTAATACAAGTGCAAAAGTGGTTTTCTGCACCAACACATGTGCGAAAAGTGGTTTTTCAACACTAACACAAGTGCGAAAAGTGGTTTTTCAACACTAACACAAGTAAGAAAAGTGTTTTTTCCACACTAATACAAGTGCAAAAGTGGTTTCCTGCACCAACACAAGTGCGAAAAGTGGTTTTTCAACACTAACACAAGTGCGAAAAGTGGTTTTTCAACACTAACACAAGTGCGAAAAGTGGTTTTTCAACACTAACACAAGTGCGAAAAGTGGTTTCCTGCACCAACACAGGTGCGAAAAGTGGTTTTTCAACACTAACACAAGTGTGAAAAGTGGTTTTTCAACAATAACACAAGTGCGAAAAGTGTTTTTTCCACACTAATACAAGTGCAAAAGTGGTTTCCTGCACCAACACAAGTGCGAAAAGTGGTTTTTCAACACTATCACAAGTGCAAAAAGTGTTTTTTCCACACTAATACAAGTGCAAAAGTGGTTTCCTGCACCAACACAAGTGCGAAAAGTAGTTTTTCCACACTAATACAAGCGCAAAAGTGGTTTCCTGCACCAACACAAGTGCGAAAAGTGGTTTTTCAACACTAACACAAGTGCGAAAAGTGGTTTTTCAACACTATCACAAGTGCAAAAAGTGTTTTTTCCACACTAATACAAGTGCAAAAGTGGTTTCCTGCACCAATACAAGTGCGAAAAGTGCTTTTTCAACACTAACACAAGTGCGAAAAGTGGTTTTTCAACACTAGCACAAGTGCGAAAAGTGGTTTTTCAACACTAACACAAGTGCGAAAAGTGTTTTTTCCACACTAATACAAGTGCAAAAGTGGTTTCCTGCACCAACACAAGTGCGAAAAGTGGTTTTTCAACACTAACACAAGTGCGAAAAGTAGTTTTTCAACACTAACACAAGTGCGAAAAGTGGTTTTTCAACACTATCACAAGTGCAAAAAGTGTTTTTCCACACTAATACAAGTGCAAAAGTGGTTTTCTGCACCAACACATGTGCGAAAAGTGGTTTTTCAACACTAACACAAGTGCGAAAAGTGGTTTTTCAACACTAACACAAGTAAGAAAAGTGTTTTTTCCACACTAATACAAGTGCAAAAGTGGTTTCCTGCACCAACACAAGTGCGAAAAGTGGTTTTTCAACACTAACACAAGTGCGAAAAGTGGTTTTTCAACACTAACACAAGTGCGAAAAGTGGTTTTTCAACACTAACACAAGTGCGAAAAGTGGTTTCCTGCACCAACACAGGTGCGAAAAGTGGTTTTTCAACACTAACACAAGTGTGAAAAGTGGTTTTTCAACAATAACACAAGTGCGAAAAGTGTTTTTTCCACACTAATACAAGTGCAAAAGTGGTTTCCTGCACCAACACAAGTGCGAAAAGTGGTTTTTCAACACTATCACAAGTGCAAAAAGTGTTTTTTCCACACTAATACAAGTGCAAAAGTGGTTTCCTGCACCAACACAAGTGCGAAAAGTAGTTTTTCCACACTAATACAAGCGCAAAAGTGGTTTCCTGCACCAACACAAGTGCGAAAAGTGGTTTTTCAACACTAACACAAGTGCGAAAAGTGGTTTTTCAACACTAACACAAGTGCGAAAAGTGGTTTTTCAACACTAACACAAGTGCGAAAAGTGGTTTTTCAACACTATCACAAGTGCGAAAAGTGTTTTTTCCACACTAATACAAGTGCAAAAGTGGTTTCCTGCACCAACACAAGTGCAAAAAGTGTTTTTTCAACACCAACACAAGTGCGAAAAGTGGTTTTTCAACACTAACACAAGTGTGAAAAGTGGTTTTTCAACACTAATACAAGTGCAAAAGTGGTTTCCTGCACCAACACAAGTGCAAAAAGTGTTTTTTCAACACCAACACAAGTGCGAAAAGTGGTTTTTCAACACTATCACAAGTGCAAAAAGTGTTTTTTCCACACTAATACAAGTGCAAAAGTGGTTTCCTGCACCAATACAAGTGCGAAAAGTGCTTTTTCAACACTAACACAAGTGCGAAAAGTGGTTTTTCAACACTAGCACAAGTGCGAAAAGTGGTTTTTCAACACTAACACAAGTGCGAAAAGTGTTTTTTCCACACTAATACAAGTGCAAAAGTGCGAAAAGTGGCTTTTCAACACTAACACAAGTGCAAAAAGTGGTTTTTCCACACTAATACAAGTGCAAAAGTGGTTTCCTGCACCAACACAAGTGCGAAAAGTGGTTTTTCAACACTAACACAAGTGCGAAAAGTGGTTTTTCAACACTAACACAAGTGCGAAAAGTGTTTTTTCCACACTAATACAAGTGCAAAAGTGGTTTCCTGCACCAACACAAGTGCGAAAAGTGGTTTTTCAACACTAACACAAGTGCGAAAAGTGGTTTTTCAACACTATGACAAGTGCAAAAAGCGTTTTTTCCACACTCATACAAGTGCAAAAGTGGTTTCCTGCAAGAACACAAGTGCGAAAAGTTGTTTTTCAACACTAACACAAGTGTGAAAAGTGGTTTTTCAACACTAACACAAGTGTGAAAAGTGGTTTTTCAACACTAACACAAGTGCGAAAAGTGATTTTTCAACACTAATACAAGTGCAAAAGTGGTTTCCTGCACCAACACAAGTGCGAAAAGTGGTTTTTCAACACTAACAAAAGTGCGAAAAGTGGTTTTTCAACACTATCACAAGTGCAAAAAGTCTTTATTCCACACTAATACAAGTGCAAAAGTGGTTTCCTGCACCAACACAAGTGCGAAAAGTGGTTTTTCAACACTAACACAAGTGCGAAAAGTGGCTTTTCAACACTAACACAAGTGCGAAAAGTGGTTTTTCCACACTAATACAAGTGCAAAAGTGGTTTCCTGCACCAACACAAGTGCGAAAAGTGGTTTTTCAACACTAACACAAGTGCGAAAAGTGGTTTTTCAACACTAACACAAGTGCGAAAAGTGGTTTTTCAACACTAACACAAGTGCGAAAAGTGTTTTTTCCACACTAATACAAGTGCAAAAGTGGTTTCCTGCACCAACACAAGTGCGAAAAGTGGTTTTTCAACACTAACACAAGTGCGAAAAGTGGTTTTTCAACACTAACACAAGTGCGAAAAGTGTTTTTTCCACACTAATACGAGTGCAAAAGTGGTTTCCTGCACCAACACAAGTGCGAAAAGTGGTTTTTCAACACTAACACAAGTGCGAAAAGTGGATTTTCAACACTAACACAAGTGCGAAAAGTGGTTTTTCAACACTAACACAAGTGCGAAAAGTGGTTTTTCCACACTAATACAAGTGCAAAAGTGGTTTCCTGCACCAACACAACTGCGAAAAGTGGTTTTTCAACACTAACACAAGTGCAAAAAGTGGTTTTTCAACACTAACACAAGTGCCAAAAGTGTTTTTTCCACACTAATACAAGTGCAAAAGTGGTTTCCTGCACCAACACAAGTGCAAAAAGTGGGTTTTCAACACTAACACAAGTGTGAAAAGTGGCTTTTCAACACTAACACAAGTGCAAAAAGTGGTTTTTCCACACTAATACAAGTGCAAAAGTGGTTTCCTGCACCATCACATGTGCGAAAAGTGGTTTTTCAACACGAACACAAGTGCGAAAAGTGGTTTTTCAACACTAACACAAGTGCGAAAAGTGTTTTTTCCACACAAGTGCAAAAGTGGTTTCCTGCACCAACACAAGTGCGAAAAGTGGTTTTTCAACACTATCACAAGTGCAAAAAGTGTTTTTTCCACACTAATACAAGTGCAAAAGTGGTTTCCTGCACCAACACAAGTGCGAAAAGTGGTTTTTCAACACTAACACAAGTGCGAAAAGTGGTTTTTCAACACTAACACAAGTGCGAAAAGTGGTTTTTCAACATTAACACAAGTGCGAAAAGTGTTTTTTCCACACTAATACAAGTGCAAAAGTGGTTTCCTGCACCAACACAAGTGCGAAAAGTGGTTTTTCAACACTAACACAAGTGCGAAAAGTGGTTTTTCAACACTAACACAAGTGCAAAAAGTGGTTTTTCAACACTAACACAAGTGCGAAAAGTGGTTTTTCCACACTAATACAAGTGCAAAAGTGGTTTCCTGCACCAACACATGTGCGAAAAGTGGTTTTTCAACACTAACAAAAGTGCGAAAAGTGGTTTTTCAACACTAACAAAAGTGCGAAAAGTGGTTTTTCAACACTATCACAAGTGCAAAAAGTCTTTTTTCCACACTAATACAAGTGCAAAAGTGGTTTCCTGCACCAACACAAGTGCGAAAAGTGGTTTTTCAACACTAACACAAGTGCGAAAAGTGGTTTTTCAACACTAACACAAGTGCAAAAAGTGGTTTTTCAACACTAACACAAGTGCGAAAAGTGGTTTTTCAACACTAACACAAGTGCGAAAAGTGGTTTTTCAACACTAACACAAGTGCGAAAAGTGGTTTTTCCACACTAATACAAGTGCAAAAGTGGTTTCCTGCACCAACACAACTGCGAAAAGTGGTTTTTCAACACTAACACAAGTGCGAAAAGTGGTTTTTCAACACTAACACAAGTGCCAAAAGTGGCTTTCCACACTAATACAAGTGCAAAAGTGGTTTCCTGCACCAACACAAGTGCGAAAAGTTGTCTTTCAACACTAACACAAGTGTGAAAAGTGGTTTTTCCACTCTAATACAAGTGCAAAAGTGGTTTCCTGCACCAACACAAGTGCGAAAAGTGGTTTTTCAACACTAACACAAGTGCGAAAAGTGGTTTTTCAACACTAACACAAGTGCGAAAAGTGGCTTTTCAACACTAACACAAGTGCGAAAAGTGGTTTTTCCACACTAATACAAGTGCAAAAGTGGTTTCCTGCACCAACGCAAGTGCAAAAAGTGGTTTTTCAACACTAACACAAGTGCGAAAAGTGGTTTTTCAACACTAACACAAGTGCGAAAAGTGGTTTTTCAACAATATCACAAGTGCAAAAAGTGTTTTTTCCACACTAATACAAGTGCAAAAGTGGTTTCCTGCACCAACACAAGTGCGAAAAGTGGTTTTTCAACACTAACACAAGTGCGAAAAGTGGTTTTTCAACACTAACACAAATGCGAAAAGTGGTTTTTCAACACTAACACAAGTGTGAAAAGTGTTTTTTCCACAGTAATACAAGTGCAAAAGTGGTTTCCTGCACCAACTCAAGTGTGAAAAGTGGTTTTTCAACACTAACACAAGTGCGAAAAGTGGTTTTTCAACACTAACACAAGTGTGAAAAGTGGTTTTTCCACACTAATACAAGTGCAAAATGGTTTCCTGCACCAACGCAAGTGCGAAAAGTGGTTTTTCAACACTAACAAAAGTGTGAAAAGTGGTTTTTCAACACTATCACAAGTGCAAAAAGTGTTTTTTCCACACTAATACAAGTGCAAAAGTGGTTTCCTGCACCAATACAAGTGCGAAAAGTGCTTTTTCAACACTAACACAAGTGCGAAAAGTGGTTTTTCAACACTAGCACAAGTGCGAAAAGTGGTTTTTCAACACTAACACAAGTGCGTAAAGTGTTTTTCCCACACTAATACAAGTGCAAAAGTGGTTTCCTGCACCAACACAAGTGCGAAAAGTGGTTTTTCAACACTAACACAAGTGCGAAAAGTAGTTTTTCAACACTAACACAAGTGCGAAAAGTGGTTTTTCAACACTATCACAAGTGCAAAAAGTGTTTTTCCACACTAATACAAGTGCAAAAGTGGTTTTCTGCACCAACACATGTGCGAAAAGTGGTTTTTCAACACTAACACAAGTGCGAAAAGTGGTTTTTCAACACTAACACAAGTAAGAAAAGTGTTTTTTCCACACTAATACAAGTGCAAAAGTGGTTTCCTGCACCAACACAAGTGCGAAAAGTGGTTTTTCAACACTAACACAAGTGCGAAAAGTGGTTTTTCAACACTAACACAAGTGCGAAAAGTGGTTTTTCAACACTAACACAAGTGCGAAAAGTGGTTTCCTGCACCAACACAGGTGCGAAAAGTGGTTTTTCAACACTAACACAAGTGTGAAAAGTGGTTTTTCAACAATAACACAAGTGCGAAAAGTGTTTTTTCCACACTAATACAAGTGCAAAAGTGGTTTCCTGCACCAACACAAGTGCGAAAAGTGGTTTTTCAACACTATCACAAGTGCAAAAAGTGTTTTTTCCACACTAATACAAGTGCAAAAGTGGTTTCCTGCACCAACACAAGTGCGAAAAGTAGTTTTTCCACACTAATACAAGCGCAAAAGTGGTTTCCTGCACCAACACAAGTGCGAAAAGTGGTTTTTCAACACTAACACAAGTGCGAAAAGTGGTTTTTCAACACTATCACAAGTGCAAAAAGTGTTTTTTCCACACTAATACAAGTGCAAAAGTGGTTTCCTGCACCAATACAAGTGCGAAAAGTGCTTTTTCAACACTAACACAAGTGCGAAAAGTGGTTTTTCAACACTAGCACAAGTGCGAAAAGTGGTTTTTCAACACTAACACAAGTGCGAAAAGTGTTTTTTCCACACTAATACAAGTGCAAAAGTGGTTTCCTGCACCAACACAAGTGCGAAAAGTGGTTTTTCAACACTAACACAAGTGCGAAAAGTAGTTTTTCAACACTAACACAAGTGCGAAAAGTGGTTTTTCAACACTATCACAAGTGCAAAAAGTGTTTTTCCACACTAATACAAGTGCAAAAGTGGTTTTCTGCACCAACACATGTGCGAAAAGTGGTTTTTCAACACTAACACAAGTGCGAAAAGTGGTTTTTCAACACTAACACAAGTAAGAAAAGTGTTTTTTCCACACTAATACAAGTGCAAAAGTGGTTTCCTGCACCAACACAAGTGCGAAAAGTGGTTTTTCAACACTAACACAAGTGCGAAAAGTGGTTTTTCAACACTAACACAAGTGCGAAAAGTGGTTTTTCAACACTAACACAAGTGCGAAAAGTGGTTTCCTGCACCAACACAGGTGCGAAAAGTGGTTTTTCAACACTAACACAAGTGTGAAAAGTGGTTTTTCAACAATAACACAAGTGCGAAAAGTGTTTTTTCCACACTAATACAAGTGCAAAAGTGGTTTCCTGCACCAACACAAGTGCGAAAAGTGGTTTTTCAACACTATCACAAGTGCAAAAAGTGTTTTTTCCACACTAATACAAGTGCAAAAGTGGTTTCCTGCACCAACACAAGTGCGAAAAGTAGTTTTTCCACACTAATACAAGCGCAAAAGTGGTTTCCTGCACCAACACAAGTGCGAAAAGTGGTTTTTCAACACTAACACAAGTGCGAAAAGTGGTTTTTCAACACTAACACAAGTGCGAAAAGTGGTTTTTCAACACTAACACAAGTGCGAAAAGTGGTTTTTCAACACTATCACAAGTGCGAAAAGTGTTTTTTCCACACTAATACAAGTGCAAAAGTGGTTTCCTGCACCAACACAAGTGCAAAAAGTGTTTTTTCAACACCAACACAAGTGCGAAAAGTGGTTTTTCAACACTAACACAAGTGTGAAAAGTGGTTTTTCAACACTAATACAAGTGCAAAAGTGGTTTCCTGCACCAACACAAGTGCAAAAAGTGTTTTTTCAACACCAACACAAGTGCGAAAAGAGGTTTTTCAACACTATCACAAGTGCAAAAAGTGTTTTTTCCACACTAATACAAGTGCAAAAGTGGTTTCCTGCACCAATACAAGTGCGAAAAGTGCTTTTTCAACACTAACACAAGTGCGAAAAGTGGTTTTTCAACACTAGCACAAGTGCGAAAAGTGGTTTTTCAACACTAACACAAGTGCGAAAAGTGTTTTTTCCACACTAATACAAGTGCAAAAGTGCGAAAAGTGGCTTTTCAACACTAACACAAGTGCAAAAAGTGGTTTTTCCACACTAATACAAGTGCAAAAGTGGTTTCCTGCACCAACACAAGTGCGAAAAGTGGTTTTTCAACACTAACACAAGTGCGAAAAGTGGTTTTTCAACACTAACACAAGTGCGAAAAGTGTTTTTTCCACACTAATACAAGTGCAAAAGTGGTTTCCTGCACCAACACAAGTGCGAAAAGTGGTTTTTCAACACTAACACAAGTGCGAAAAGTGGTTTTTCAACACTATGACAAGTGCAAAAAGCGTTTTTTCCACACTCATACAAGTGCAAAAGTGGTTTCCTGCAAGAACACAAGTGCGAAAAGTTGTTTTTCAACACTAACACAAGTGTGAAAAGTGGTTTTTCAACACTAACACAAGTGTGAAAAGTGGTTTTTCAACACTAACACAAGTGCGAAAAGTGATTTTTCAACACTAATACAAGTGCAAAAGTGGTTTCCTGCACCAACACAAGTGCGAAAAGTGGTTTTTCAACACTAACAAAAGTGCGAAAAGTGGTTTTTCAACACTATCACAAGTGCAAAAAGTCTTTATTCCACACTAATACAAGTGCAAAAGTGGTTTCCTGCACCAACACAAGTGCGAAAAGTGGTTTTTCAACACTAACACAAGTGCGAAAAGTGGCTTTTCAACACTAACACAAGTGCGAAAAGTGGTTTTTCCACACTAATACAAGTGCAAAAGTGGTTTCCTGCACCAACACAAGTGCGAAAAGTGGTTTTTCAACACTAACACAAGTGCGAAAAGTGGTTTTTCAACACTAACACAAGTGCGAAAAGTGGTTTTTCAACACTAACACAAGTGCGAAAAGTGTTTTTTCCACACTAATACAAGTGCAAAAGTGGTTTCCTGCACCAACACAAGTGCGAAAAGTGGTTTTTCAACACTAACACAAGTGCGAAAAGTGGTTTTTCAACACTAACACAAGTGCGAAAAGTGTTTTTTCCACACTAATACGAGTGCAAAAGTGGTTTCCTGCACCAACACAAGTGCGAAAAGTGGTTTTTCAACACTAACACAAGTGCGAAAAGTGGATTTTCAACACTAACACAAGTGCGAAAAGTGGTTTTTCAACACTAACACAAGTGCGAAAAGTGGTTTTTCCACACTAATACAAGTGCAAAAGTGGTTTCCTGCACCAACACAACTGCGAAAAGTGGTTTTTCAACACTAACACAAGTGCAAAAAGTGGTTTTTCAACACTAACACAAGTGCCAAAAGTGTTTTTTCCACACTAATACAAGTGCAAAAGTGGTTTCCTGCACCAACACAAGTGCAAAAAGTGGGTTTTCAACACTAACACAAGTGTGAAAAGTGGCTTTTCAACACTAACACAAGTGCAAAAAAGTGGTTTTTCCACACTAATACAAGTGCAAAAGTGGTTTCCTGCACCATCACATGTGCGAAAAGTGGTTTTTTCAACACGAACACAAGTGCGAAAAGTGGTTTTTCAACACTAACACAAGTGCGAAAAGTGTTTTTTCCACACAAGTGCAAAAGTGGTTTCCTGCACCAACACAAGTGCGAAAAGTGGTTTTTCAACACTATCACAAGTGCAAAAAGTGTTTTTTCCACACTAATACAAGTGCAAAAGTGGTTTCCTGCACCAACACAAGTGCGAAAAGTGGTTTTTCAACACTAACACAAGTGCGAAAAGTGGTTTTTCAACACTAACACAAGTGCGAAAAGTGGTTTTTCAACATTAACACAAGTGCGAAAAGTGTTTTTTCCACACTAATACAAGTGCAAAAGTGGTTTCCTGCACCAACACAAGTGCGAAAAGTGGTTTTTCAACACTAACACAAGTGCGAAAAGTGGTTTTTCAACACTAACACAAGTGCAAAAAGTGGTTTTTCAACACTAACACAAGTGCGAAAAGTGGTTTTTTCCACACTAATACAAGTGCAAAAGTGGTTTCCTGCACCAACACATGTGCGAAAAGTGGTTTTTCAACACTAACAAAAGTGCGAAAAGTGGTTTTTCAACACTAACAAAAGTGCGAAAAGTGGTTTTTCAACACTATCACAAGTGCAAAAAGTCTTTTTTCCACACTAATACAAGTGCAAAAGTGGTTTCCTGCACCAACACAAGTGCGAAAAGTGGTTTTTCAACACTAACACAAGTGCGAAAAGTGGTTTTTCAACACTAACACAAGTGCAAAAAGTGGTTTTTCAACACTAACACAAGTGCGAAAAGTGGTTTTTCAACACTAACACAAGTGCGAAAAGTGGTTTTTCAACACTAACACAAGTGCGAAAAGTGGTTTTTCCACACTAATACAAGTGCAAAAGTGGTTTCCTGCACCAACACAACTGCGAAAAGTGGTTTTTCAACACTAACACAAGTGCGAAAAGTGGTTTTTCAACACTAACACAAGTGCCAAAAGTGGCTTTCCACACTAATACAAGTGCAAAAGTGGTTTCCTGCACCAACACAAGTGCGAAAAGTTGTCTTTCAACACTAACACAAGTGTGAAAAGTGGTTTTTCCACTCTAATACAAGTGCAAAAGTGGTTTCCTGCACCAACACAAGTGCGAAAAGTGGTTTTTCAACACTAACACAAGTGCGAAAAGTGGTTTTTCAACACTAACACAAGTGCGAAAAGTGGCTTTTCAACACTAACACAAGTGCGAAAAGTGGTTTTTCCACACTAATACAAGTGCAAAAGTGGTTTCCTGCACCAACACAAGTGCGAAAAGTGGTTTTTCAACACTAACACAAGTGCGAAAAGTGGTTTTTCAACACTAACACAAGTGCGAAAAGTGGTTTTTCAACACTAACACAAGTGCGAAAAGTGTTTTTTCCACACTAATACAAGTGCAAAAGTGGTTTCCTGCACCAACACAAGTGCGAAAAGTGGTTTTTCAACACTAACACAAGTGCGAAAAGTGGTTTTTCAACACTAACACAAGTGCGAAAAGTGTTTTTTCCACACTAATACGAGTGCAAAAGTGGTTTCCTGCACCAACACAAGTGCGAAAAGTGGTTTTTCAACACTAACACAAGTGCGAAAAGTGGATTTTCAACACTAACACAAGTGCGAAAAGTGGTTTTTCAACACTAACACAAGTGCGAAAAGTGGTTTTTCCACACTAATACAAGTGCAAAAGTGGTTTCCTGCACCAACACAACTGCGAAAAGTGGTTTTTCAACACTAACACAAGTGCAAAAAGTGGTTTTTCAACACTAACACAAGTGCCAAAAGTGTTTTTTCCACACTAATACAAGTGCAAAAGTGGTTTCCTGCACCAACACAAGTGCAAAAAGTGTTTTTTCAACACCAACACAAGTGCGAAAAGTGGTTTTTCAACACTATCACAAGTGCAAAAAGTGTTTTTTCCACACTAATACAAGTGCAAAAGTGGTTTCCTGCACCAATACAAGTGCGAAAAGTGCTTTTTCAACACTAACACAAGTGCGAAAAGTGGTTTTTCAACACTAGCACAAGTGCGAAAAGTGGTTTTTCAACACTAACACAAGTGCGAAAAGTGTTTTTTCCACACTAATACAAGTGCAAAAGTGCGAAAAGTGGCTTTTCAACACTAACACAAGTGCAAAAAGTGGTTTTTCCACACTAATACAAGTGCAAAAGTGGTTTCCTGCACCAACACAAGTGCGAAAAGTGGTTTTTCAACACTAACACAAGTGCGAAAAGTGGTTTTTCAACACTAACACAAGTGCGAAAAGTGTTTTTTCCACACTAATACAAGTGCAAAAGTGGTTTCCTGCACCAACACAAGTGCGAAAAGTGGTTTTTCAACACTAACACAAGTGCGAAAAGTGGTTTTTCAACACTATGACAAGTGCAAAAAGCGTTTTTTCCACACTCATACAAGTGCAAAAGTGGTTTCCTGCAAGAACACAAGTGCGAAAAGTTGTTTTTCAACACTAACACAAGTGTGAAAAGTGGTTTTTCAACACTAACACAAGTGTGAAAAGTGGTTTTTCAACACTAACACAAGTGCGAAAAGTGATTTTTCAACACTAATACAAGTGCAAAAGTGGTTTCCTGCACCAACACAAGTGCGAAAAGTGGTTTTTCAACACTAACAAAAGTGCGAAAAGTGGTTTTTCAACACTATCACAAGTGCAAAAAGTCTTTATTCCACACTAATACAAGTGCAAAAGTGGTTTCCTGCACCAACACAAGTGCGAAAAGTGGTTTTTCAACACTAACACAAGTGCGAAAAGTGGCTTTTCAACACTAACACAAGTGCGAAAAGTGGTTTTTCCACACTAATACAAGTGCAAAAGTGGTTTCCTGCACCAACACAAGTGCGAAAAGTGGTTTTTCAACACTAACACAAGTGCGAAAAGTGGTTTTTCAACACTAACACAAGTGCGAAAAGTGGTTTTTCAACACTAACACAAGTGCGAAAAGTGTTTTTTCCACACTAATACAAGTGCAAAAGTGGTTTCCTGCACCAACACAAGTGCGAAAAGTGGTTTTTCAACACTAACACAAGTGCGAAAAGTGGTTTTTCAACACTAACACAAGTGCGAAAAGTGTTTTTTCCACACTAATACGAGTGCAAAAGTGGTTTCCTGCACCAACACAAGTGCGAAAAGTGGTTTTTCAACACTAACACAAGTGCGAAAAGTGGATTTTCAACACTAACACAAGTGCGAAAAGTGGTTTTTCAACACTAACACAAGTGCGAAAAGTGGTTTTTCCACACTAATACAAGTGCAAAAGTGGTTTCCTGCACCAACACAACTGCGAAAAGTGGTTTTTCAACACTAACACAAGTGCAAAAAGTGGTTTTTCAACACTAACACAAGTGCCAAAAGTGTTTTTTCCACACTAATACAAGTGCAAAAGTGGTTTCCTGCACCAACACAAGTGCAAAAAGTGGGTTTTCAACACTAACACAAGTGTGAAAAGTGGCTTTTCAACACTAACACAAGTGCAAAAAGTGGTTTTTCCACACTAATACAAGTGCAAAAGTGGTTTCCTGCACCATCACATGTGCGAAAAGTGGTTTTTCAACACGAACACAAGTGCGAAAAGTGGTTTTTCAACACTAACACAAGTGCGAAAAGTGTTTTTTCCACACAAGTGCAAAAGTGGTTTCCTGCACCAACACAAGTGCGAAAAGTGGTTTTTCAACACTATCACAAGTGCAAAAAGTGTTTTTTCCACACTAATACAAGTGCAAAAGTGGTTTCCTGCACCAACACAAGTGCGAAAAGTGGTTTTTCAACACTAACACAAGTGCGAAAAGTGGTTTTTCAACACTAACACAAGTGCGAAAAGTGGTTTTTCAACATTAACACAAGTGCGAAAAGTGTTTTTTCCACACTAATACAAGTGCAAAAGTGGTTTCCTGCACCAACACAAGTGCGAAAAGTGGTTTTTCAACACTAACACAAGTGCGAAAAGTGGTTTTTCAACACTAACACAAGTGCAAAAAGTGGTTTTTCAACACTAACACAAGTGCGAAAAGTGGTTTTTCCACACTAATACAAGTGCAAAAGTGGTTTCCTGCACCAACACATGTGCGAAAAGTGGTTTTTCAACACTAACAAAAGTGCGAAAAGTGGTTTTTCAACACTAACAAAAGTGCGAAAAGTGGTTTTTCAACACTATCACAAGTGCAAAAAGTCTTTTTTCCACACTAATACAAGTGCAAAAGTGGTTTCCTGCACCAACACAAGTGCGAAAAGTGGTTTTTCAACACTAACACAAGTGCGAAAAGTGGTTTTTCAACACTAACACAAGTGCAAAAAGTGGTTTTTCAACACTAACACAAGTGCGAAAAGTGGTTTTTCAACACTAACACAAGTGCGAAAAGTGGTTTTTCAACACTAACACAAGTGCGAAAAGTGGTTTTTCCACACTAATACAAGTGCAAAAGTGGTTTCCTGCACCAACACAACTGCGAAAAGTGGTTTTTCAACACTAACACAAGTGCGAAAAGTGGTTTTTCAACACTAACACAAGTGCCAAAAGTGGCTTTCCACACTAATACAAGTGCAAAAGTGGTTTCCTGCACCAACACAAGTGCGAAAAGTTGTCTTTCAACACTAACACAAGTGTGAAAAGTGGTTTTTCCACTCTAATACAAGTGCAAAAGTGGTTTCCTGCACCAACACAAGTGCGAAAAGTGGTTTTTCAACACTAACAGAAGTGCGAAAAGTGGTTTTTCAACACTAACACAAGTGCGAAAAGTGTTTTTTCCACACTAATACAAGTGCAAAAGTGGTTTCCTGCACCAACACAAGTGCGAAAAGTGGTTTTTCAACACTAACACAAGTGCGAAAAGTGGTTTTTCAACACTAACACAAGTGCGAAAAGTGGCTTTTCAACACTAACACAAGTGCGAAAAGTGGTTTTTCCACACTAATACAAGTGCAAAAGTGGTTTCCTGCACCAACACAAGTGCGAAAAGTGGTTTTTCAACACTAACACAAGTGCGAAAAGTGGTTTTTCAACACTAACACAAGTGCGAAAAGTGGTTTTTCAACACTAACACAAGTGCGAAAAGTGTTTTTTCCACACTAATACAAGTGCAAAAGTGGTTTCCTGCACCAACACAAGTGCGAAAAGTGGTTTTTCAACACTAACACAAGTGCGAAAAGTGGTTTTTCAACACTAACACAAGTGCGAAAAGTGTTTTTTCCACACTAATACGAGTGCAAAAGTGGTTTCCTGCACCAACACAAGTGCGAAAAGTGGTTTTTCAACACTAACACAAGTGCGAAAAGTGGATTTTCAACACTAACACAAGTGCGAAAAGTGGTTTTTCAACACTAACACAAGTGCGAAAAGTGGTTTTTCCACACTAATACAAGTGCAAAAGTGGTTTCCTGCACCAACACAACTGCGAAAAGTGGTTTTTCAACACTAACACAAGTGCAAAAAGTGGTTTTTCAACACTAACACAAGTGCCAAAAGTGTTTTTTCCACACTAATACAAGTGCAAAAGTGGTTTCCTGCACCAACACAAGTGCAAAAAGTGGGTTTTCAACACTAACACAAGTGTGAAAAGTGGCTTTTCAACACTAACACAAGTGCAAAAAGTGGTTTTTCCACACTAATACAAGTGCAAAAGTGGTTTCCTGCACCATCACATGTGCGAAAAGTGGTTTTTCAACACGAACACAAGTGCGAAAAGTGGTTTTTCAACACTAACACAAGTGCGAAAAGTGTTTTTTCCACACATGTGCAAAAGTGGTTTCCTGCACCAACACAAGTGCGAAAAGTGGTTTTTCAACACTATCACAAGTGCAAAAAGTGTTTTTTCCACACTAATACAAGTGCAAAAGTGGTTTCCTGCACCAACACAAGTGCGAAAAGTGGTTTTTCAACACTAACACAAGTGCGAAAAGTGGTTTTTCAACACTAACACAAGTGCGAAAAGTGGTTTTTCAACATTAACACAAGTGCGAAAAGTGTTTTTTCCACACTAATACAAGTGCAAAAGTGGTTTCCTGCACCAACACAAGTGCGAAAAGTGGTTTTTCAACACTAACACAAGTGCGAAAAGTGGTTTTTCAACACTAACACAAGTGCAAAAAGTGGTTTTTCAACACTAACACAAGTGCGAAAAGTGGTTTTTCCACACTAATACAAGTGCAAAATTGGTTTCCTGCACCAACACATGTGCGAAAAGTGGTTTTTCAACACTAACAAAAGTGCGAAAAGTGGTTTTTCAACACTAACAAAAGTGCGAAAAGTGGTTTTTCAACACTATCACAAGTGCAAAAAGTCTTTTTTCCACACTAATACAAGTGCAAAAGTGGTTTCCTGCACCAACACAAGTGCGAAAAGTGGTTTTTCAACACTAACACAAGTGCGAAAAGTGGTTTTTCAACACTAACACAAGTGCAAAAAGTGGTTTTTCAACACTAACACAAGTGCGAAAAGTGGTTTTTCAACACTAACACAAGTGCGAAAAGTGGTTTTTCAACACTAACACAAGTGCGAAAAGTGGTTTTTCCACACTAATACAAGTGCAAAAGTGGTTTCCTGCACCAACACAACTGCGAAAAGTGGTTTTTCAACACTAACACAAGTGCGAAAAGTGGTTTTTCAACACTAACACAAGTGCCAAAAGTGGCTTTCCACACTAATACAAGTGCAAAAGTGGTTTCCTGCACCAACACAAGTGCGAAAAGTTGTCTTTCAACACTAACACAAGTGTGAAAAGTGGTTTTTCCACTCTAATACAAGTGCAAAAGTGGTTTCCTGCACCAACACAAGTGCGAAAAGTGGTTTTTCAACACTAACAGAAGTGCGAAAAGTGGTTTTTCAACACTAACACAAGTGCGAAAAGTGTTTTTTCCACACTAATACAAGTGCAAAAGTGGTTTCCTGCACCAACACAAGTGCGAAAAGTGGTTTTTCAACACTAACACAAGTGCGAAAAGTGGTTTTTCAACACTAACACAAGTGCAAAAAGTGGTTTTTCAACACTAACACAAGTGCGAAAAGTGGTTTTTCAACACTAACACAAGTGCGAAAAGTGGTTTTTCAACACTAACACAAGTGCGAAAAGTGGTTTTTCCACACTAATACAAGTGCAAAAGTGGTTTCCTGCACCAACACAACTGCGAAAAGTGGTTTTTCAACACTAACACAAGTGCGAAAAGTGGTTTTTCAACACTAACACAAGTGCCAAAAGTGGCTTTCCACACTAATACAAGTGCAAAAGTGGTTTCCTGCACCAACACAAGTGCGAAAAGTTGTCTTTCAACACTAACACAAGTGCGAAAAGTGGTTTTTCAACACTATCACAAGTGCAAAAAGTGTTTTTTCCACACTAATACAAGTGCAATAGTGGTTTCCTGCACCAACACAAGTGCGAAAAGTGGTTTTTCAACACTATCAAAAGTGCAAAAAGTGTTTTTTCCACACTAATACAAGTGCAAAAGTGGTTTCCTGCACAAACACAAGTGCGAAAAGTGGTTTTTCAACACTAACACAAGTGCGAAAAGTGGTTTTTCAACACTAACACAAGTGCGAAAAGTGGTTTTTCAACACTAACACAAGTGCGAAAAGTGTTTTTTCCACACTAATACAAGTGCAAGAGTGGTTTCCTGCACCAACACAAGTGCGAAAAGTGGTTTTTCAACACTAACACAAGTGCGAAAAGTGGTTTTTCAACACTAACACAAGTGCGAAAAGTGGTTTTTCAACACTATCACAAGTGCAAAAAGTGTTTTTTCCACACTAATACAAGTGCAAAAGTGGTTTCCTGCACCAACACAAGTGCGAAAAGTGGTTTTTCAACACTAACACAAGTGCGAAAAGTGGTTTTTCAACACTAACACAAGTGCGAAAAGTGGTTTTTCAACATTAACACAATTGCGAAAAGTGTTTTTTCCACACTAATACAAGTGCAAAAGTGGTTTCCTGCACCAACACAAGTGCGAAAAGTGGTTTTTCAACACTAACACAAGTGCGAAAAGTGGTTTTTCAACACTATCACAAGTGCAAAAAGTGTTTTTTCCACACTAATACAAGTGCAAAAGTGGTTTCCTGCACCAACACAAGTGCGAAAAGTGGTTTTTCAACACTAACACAAGTGCGAAAAGTGGTTTTTCAACATTAACACAAGTGCGAAAAGTGTTTTTTCCACACTAATACAAGTGCAAAAGTGGTTTCCTGCACCAACACAAGTGCGAAAAGTGGTTTTTCAACACTAACACAAGTGCTAAAAGTGGTTTTTCAACACTAACACAAGTGCGAAAAGTGGTTTTTCAACACTAACACAAGTGCGAAAAGTGGTTTTTCCACACTAATACAAGTGCAAAAGTGGTTTCCTGCACCAACACATGTGCGAAAAGTGTTTTTTCAACACTAACAAAAGTGCGAAAAGTGGTTTTTCAACACTAACAAAAGTGCAAAAAGTGGTTTTTCAACACTATCACAAGTGCAAAAAGTCTTTTTTCCACACTAATGCAAGTGCAAAAGTGGTTTCCTGCACCAACACAAGTGCGAAAAGTGGTTTTTCAACACTAACACAAGTGCGAAAAGTGGTTTTTCAACACTAACACAAGTGCGAAAAGTGGTTTTTCAACACTAACACAAGTGCGAAAAGTGTTTTTTCCACACTAATACAAGTGCAAAAGTGGTTTCCTGCACCAACACAAGTGCGAAAAGTGGTTTTTCAACACTAACACAAGTGCGAAAAGTGGTTTTTCAACACTAACACAAGTGCGAAAAGTGGTTTTTCAACATTAACACAAGTGCGAAAAGTGTTTTTTCCACACTAATACAAGTGCAAAAGTGGTTTCCTGCACCAACACAAGTGCAAAAGTGGTTTCCTGCACTAACACAAGTGCGAAAAGTGGTTTTTCAACACTAACACAAGTGCGAAAAGTGGTTTTTCAACACTATGACAAGTGCAAAAAGTGTTTTTTCCACACCAACACAAGTGCGAAAAGTGGTTTTTCAACACTAACACAAGTGCGAAAAGTGGTTTTTCAACACTAACAAAAGTGCGAAAAGTGGTTTTTCAACACTATCACAAGTGCAAAAAGTGGTTTTTCAACACTATCACAAGTGCAAAAAGTCTTTTTTCCACACTAATACAAGTGCAAAAGTGGTTTCCTGTACCAACACAAGTGCGAAAAGTGGTTTTTCAACACTAACACAAGTGCGAAAAGTGGTTTTTCAACACTAACACAAGTGCAAAAGTGGTTTCCTGCACCAACACAAGTGCGAAAAGTGGTTTTTCAACACTAACACAAGTGCGAAAAGTGGTTTTTCAACACTAACACAAGTGCGAAAAGTGGTTTTTCTACACTAACACAAGTGCGAAAAGTGTTTTTTCCACACTAACACAAGTGCGAAAAGTGTTTTTTCCACACTAATACAAGTGCAAAAGTGGTTTCCTGCACCAACACAAGTGCGAAAAGTGGTTTTTCAACACTAACACAAGTGCGAAAAGTGGTTTTTCAACACTAACACAAGTGCGAAAAGTGGTTTTTCAACACTATCACAAGTGCAAAAAGTGTTTTTTCCACACTAATACAAGTGCAAAAGTGGTTTCCTGCACCAACACAAGTGCAAAAAGTGGTTTTTCAACACTAACACAAGTGCGAAAGTGGTTTTTCAACACTAACACAAGTGCCAAAAGTGGCTTTCCACACTAATACAAGTGCAAAAGTGGTTTCCTGCACCAACACAAGTGCGAAAAGTTGTCTTTCAACACTAACACAAGTGTGAAAAGTGGTTTTTCCACTCTAATACAAGTGCAAAAGTGGTTTCCTGCACCAACACAAGTGCGAAAAGTGGTTTTTCAACACTAACAGAAGTGCGAAAAGTGGTTTTTCAACACTAACACAAGTGCGAAAAGTGGTTTTTCAACACTAACACAAGTGCGAAAAGTGGTTTTTCAACACTAACACAAGTGCGAAAAGTGGTTTTTCAACACTAACACAAGTGCGAAAAGTGGTTTTTCCACACTAATACAAGTGCAAAAGTGGTTTCCTGCACCAACACAACTGCGAAAAGTGGTTTTTCAACACTAACACAAGTGCGAAAAGTGGTTTTTCAACACTAACACAAGTGCCAAAAGTGGCTTTCCACACTAATACAAGTGCAAAAGTGGTTTCCTGCACCAACACAAGTGCGAAAAGTTGTCTTTCAACACTAACACAAGTGTGAAAAGTGGTTTTTCCACTCTAATACAAGTGCAAAAGTGGTTTCCTGCACAAACACAAGTGCGAAAAGTGGTTTTTCAACACTAACACAAGTGCGAAAAGTGGTTTTTCAACACTATCACAAGTGCAAGAAGTGTTTTTTCCACACTAATACAAGTGCAATAGTGGTTTCCTGCACCAACACAAGTGCGAAAAGTGGTTTTTCAACACTATCAAAAGTGCAAAAAGTGTTTTTTCCACACTAATACAAGTGCAAAAGTGGTTTCCTGCACAAACACAAGTGCGAAAGGTGGTTTTTCAACACTAACACAAGTGCGAAAAGTGGTTTTTCAACACTAACACAAGTGCGAAAAGTGGTTTTTCAACACTAACACAAGTGCGAAAAGTGTTTTTTCCACACTAATACAAGTGCAAGAGTGGTTTCCTGCACCAACACAAGTGCGAAAAGTGGTTTTTCAACACTAACACAAGTGCGAAAAGTGGTTTTTCAACACTAACACAAGTGCGAAAAGTGGTTTTTCAACACTATCACAAGTGCAAAAAGTGTTTTTTCCACACTAATACAAGTGCAAAAGTGGTTTCCTGCACCAACACAAGTGCGAAAAGTGGTTTTTCAACACTAACACAAGTGCGAAAAGTGGTTTTTCAACACTAACACAAGTGCGAAAAGTGGTTTTTCAACATTAACACAAGTGCGAAAAGTGTTTTTTCCACACTAATACAAGTGCAAAAGTGGTTTCCTGCACCAACACAAGTGCGAAAAGTGGTTTTTCAACACTAACACAAGTGCGAAAAGTGGTTTTTCAACACTATCACAAGTGCAAAAAGTGTTTTTTCCACACTAATACAAGTGCAAAAGTGGTTTCCTGCACCAACACAAGTGCGAAAAGTGGTTTTTCAACACTAACACAAGTGCGAAAAGTGGTTTTTCAACATTAACACAAGTGCGAAAAGTGTTTTTTCCACACTAATACAAGTGCAAAAGTGGTTTCCTGCACCAACACAAGTGCGAAAAGTGGTTTTTCAACACTAACACAAGTGCTAAAAGTGGTTTTTCAACACTAACACAAGTGCGAAAAGTGGTTTTTCAACACTAACACAAGTGCGAAAAGTGGTTTTTCCACACTAATACAAGTGCAAAAGTGGTTTCCTGCACCAACACATGTGCGAAAAGTGTTTTTTCAACACTAACAAAAGTGCGAAAAGTGGTTTTTCAACACTAACAAAAGTGCAAAAAGTGGTTTTTCAACACTATCACAAGTGCAAAAAGTCTTTTTTCCACACTAATGCAAGTGCAAAAGTGGTTTCCTGCACCAACACAAGTGCGAAAAGTGGTTTTTCAACACTAACACAAGTGCGAAAAGTGGTTTTTCAACACTAACACAAGTGCGAAAAGTGGTTTTTCAACACTAACACAAGTGCGAAAAGTGTTTTTTCCACACTAATACAAGTGCAAAAGTGGTTTCCTGCACCAACACAAGTGCGAAAAGTGGTTTTTCAACACTAACACAAGTGCGAAAAGTGGTTTTTCAACACTAACACAAGTGCGAAAAGTGGTTTTTCAACATTAACACAAGTGCGAAAAGTGTTTTTTCCACACTAATACAAGTGCAAAAGTGGTTTCCTGCACCAACACAAGTGCAAAAGTGGTTTCCTGCACTAACACAAGTGCGAAAAGTGGTTTTTCAACACTAACACAAGTGCGAAAAGTGGTTTTTCAACACTATGACAAGTGCAAAAAGTGTTTTTTCCACACCAACACAAGTGCGAAAAGTGGTTTTTCAACACTAACACAAGTGCGAAAAGTGGTTTTTCAACACTAACAAAAGTGCGAAAAGTGGTTTTTCAACACTATCACAAGTGCAAAAAGTGGTTTTTCAACACTATCACAAGTGCAAAAAGTCTTTTTTCCACACTAATACAAGTGCAAAAGTGGTTTCCTGTACCAACACAAGTGCGAAAAGTGGTTTTTCAACACTAACACAAGTGCGAAAAGTGGTTTTTCAACACTAACACAAGTGCAAAAGTGGTTTCCTGCACCAACACAAGTGCGAAAAGTGGTTTTTCAACACTAACACAAGTGCGAAAAGTGGTTTTTCAACACTAACACAAGTGCGAAAAGTGGTTTTTCTACACTAACACAAGTGCGAAAAGTGTTTTTTCCACACTAACACAAGTGCGAAAAGTGTTTTTTCCACACTAATACAAGTGCAAAAGTGGTTTCCTGCACCAACACAAGTGCGAAAAGTGGTTTTTCAACACTAACACAAGTGCGAAAAGTGGTTTTTCAACACTAACACAAGTGCGAAAAGTGGTTTTTCAACACTATCACAAGTGCAAAAAGTGTTTTTTCCACACTAATACAAGTGCAAAAGTGGTTTCCTGCACCAACACAAGTGCAAAAAGTGGTTTTTCAACACTAACACAAGTGCGAAAAGTGGTTTTTCAACACTATCACAAGTGCAAAAAGTGTTTTTCCACACTAATACAAGTGCAAAAGTGGTTTCCTGCTCCAACACAAGTGCAAAAAGTGGTTTTTCAACACTAACACAAGTGCGAAAAGTGGTTTTTCAACACTAACAGAAGTGTGAAAAGTGGTTTTTCCACACTAATACAAGTGCAAAAGTGGTTTCCTGCACCAACACAAGTGCGAAAAGTGGTTTTTCAACACTAACACAAGTGCGAAAAGTGGTTTTTCAACACTAACACAAGTGCCAAAAGTGGTTTTTTCCACACTAATACAAGTGCAAAAGTGGTTTCCTGCACCAACACAAGTGCGAAAAGTTGTCTTTCAACACTAACACAAGTGTGAAAAGTGGTTTTTCCACACTAATACAAGTGCAAAAGTGGCTTCCTGCACCAACACAAGTGCGAAAAGTGGTTTTTCAACACTAACACAAGTGCGAAAAGTGGTTTTTCAACACTATCACAAGTGCAAAAAGTGTTTTTTCCACACTAATACAAGTGCAAAAGTGGTTTCCTGCACCAACACAACTGCGAAAAGTGGTTTTTCAACACTAACACAAGTGTGAAAAGTGGTTTTTCAACACTAACACAAGTGCCAAAAGTGGTTTTTCAACACTATCGCAAGTGCAAAAAGTCTTTATTCCACACTAATACAAGTGCAAAAGTGGTTTCCTGCACCAACACAAGTGCGAAAAGTGGTTTTTCAACACTAACACAAGTGCGAAAAGTGGCTTTTCAACACTAACACAAGTGCAAAAAGTGGTTTTTCCACACTAATACAAGTGCAAAAGTGGTTTCCTGCACCAACACAAGTGCGAAAAGTGGTTTTTCAACACTAACACAAGTGCGAAAAGTGGTTTTTCAACACTAACACAAGTGCGAAAAGTGTTTTTTCCACACTAATACAAGTGCAAAAGTGGTTTCCTGCACCAACACAAGTGCGAAAAGTGGTTTTTCAACACTAACACAAGTGCGAAAAGTGGTTTTTCAACACTATGACAAGTGCAAAAAGCGTTTTTTCCACACTCATACAAGTGCAAAAGTGGTTTCCTGCAAGAACACAAGTGCGAAAAGTTGTTTTTCAACACTAACACAAGTGTGAAAAGTGGTTTTTCAACACTAACACAAGTGTGAAAAGTGGTTTTTCAACACTAACACAAGTGCGAAAAGTGATTTTTCAACACTAATACAAGTGCAAAAGTGGTTTCCTGCACCAACACAAGTGCGAAAAGTGGTTTTTCAACACTATCACAAGTGCAAAAAGTCTTTATTCCACACTAATACAAGTGCAAAAGTGGTTTCCTGCACCAACACAAGTGCGAAAAGTGGTTTTTCAACACTAACACAAGTGCGAAAAGTGGCTTTTCAACACTAACACAAGTGCGAAAAGTGGTTTTTCCACACTAATACAAGTGCAAAAGTGGTTTCCTGCACCAACACAAGTGCGAAAAGTGGTTTTTCAACACTAACACAAGTGCGAAAAGTGGTTTTTCAACACTAACACAAGTGCGAAAAGTGGTTTTTCAACACTAACACAAGTGCGAAAAGTGTTTTTTCCACACTAATACAAGTGCAAAAGTGGTTTCCTGCACCAACACAAGTGCGAAAAGTGGTTTTTCAACACTAACACAAGTGCGAAAAGTGGTTTTTCAACACTAACACAAGTGCGAAAAGTGTTTTTTCCACACTAATACGAGTGCAAAAGTGGTTTCCTGCACCAACACAAGTGCGAAAAGTGGTTTTTCAACACTAACACAAGTGCGAAAAGTGGATTTTCAACACTAACACAAGTGCAAAAAGTGGTTTTTCAACACTAACACAAGTGCGAAAAGTGGTTTTTCCACACTAATACAAGTGCAAAAGTGGTTTCCTGCACCAACACAACTGCGAAAAGTGGTTTTTCAACACTAACACAAGTGCAAAAAGTGGTTTTTCAACACTAACACAAGTGCCAAAAGTGTTTTTTCCACACTAATACAAGTGCAAAAGTGGTTTCCTGCACCAACACAAGTGCAAAAAGTGGGTTTTCAACACTAACACAAGTGTGAAAAGTGGCTTTTCAACACTAACACAAGTGCAAAAAGTGGTTTTTCCACACTAATACAAGTGCAAAAGTGGTTTCCTGCACCATCACATGTGCGAAAAGTGGTTTTTCAACACGAACACAAGTGCGAAAAGTGGTTTTTCAACACTAACACAAGTGCGAAAAGTGTTTTTTCCACACAAGTGCAAAAGTGGTTTCCTGCACCAACACAAGTGCGAAAAGTGGTTTTTCAACACTATCACAAGTGCAAAAAGTGTTTTTTCCACACTAATACAAGTGCAAAAGTGGTTTCCTGCACCAACACAAGTGCGAAAAGTGGTTTTTCAACACTAACACAAGTGCGAAAAGTGGTTTTTCAACACTAACACAAGTGCGAAAAGTGGTTTTTCAACATTAACACAAGTGCGAAAAGTGTTTTTTCCACACTAATACAAGTGCAAAAGTGGTTTCCTGCACCAACACAAGTGCGAAAAGTGGTTTTTCAACACTAACACAAGTGCGAAAAGTGGTTTTTCAACACTAACACAAGTGCAAAAAGTGGTTTTTCAACACTAACACAAGTGCGAAAAGTGGTTTTTCCACACTAATACAAGTGCAAAAGTGGTTTCCTGCACCAACACATGTGCGAAAAGTGGTTTTTCAACACTAACAAAAGTGCGAAAAGTGGTTTTTCAACACTAACAAAAGTGCGAAAAGTGGTTTTTCAACACTATCACAAGTGCAAAAAGTCTTTTTTCCACACTAATACAAGTGCAAAAGTGGTTTCCTGCACCAACACAAGTGCGAAAAGTGGTTTTTCAACACTAACACAAGTGCGAAAAGTGGTTTTTCAACACTAACACAAGTGCAAAAAGTGGTTTTTCAACACTAACACAAGTGCGAAAAGTGGTTTTTCAACACTAACACAAGTGCGAAAAGTGGTTTTTCAACACTAACACAAGTGCGAAAAGTGGTTTTTCCACACTAATACAAGTGCAAAAGTGGTTTCCTGCACCAACACAACTGCGAAAAGTGGTTTTTCAACACTAACACAAGTGCGAAAAGTGGTTTTTCAACACTAACACAAGTGCCAAAAGTGGCTTTCCACACTAATACAAGTGCAAAAGTGGTTTCCTGCACCAACACAAGTGCGAAAAGTTGTCTTTCAACACGAACACAAGTGTGAAAAGTGGTTTTTCCACTCTAATACAAGTGCAAAAGTGGTTTCCTGCACCAACACAAGTGCGAAAAGTGGTTTTTCAACACTAACAGAAGTGCGAAAAGTGGTTTTTCAACACTAACACAAGTGCGAAAAGTGTTTTTTCCACACTAATACAAGTGCAAAAGTGGTTTACTGCACCAACACAAGTGCGAAAAGTGGTTTTTCAACACTAACACAAGTGCGAAAAGTGGTTTTTCAACACTAACACAAGTGCAAAAAGTGGTTTTTCAACACTAACACAAGTGCGAAAAGTGGTTTTTCAACACTAACACAAGTGCGAAAAGTGGTTTTTCAACACTAACACAAGTGCGAAAAGTGGTTTTTCCACACTAATACAAGTGCAAAAGTGGTTTCCTGCACCAACACAACTGCGAAAAGTGGTTTTTCAACACTAACACAAGTGCGAAAAGTGGTTTTTCAACACTAACACAAGTGCCAAAAGTGGCTTTCCACACTAATACAAGTGCAAAAGTGGTTTCCTGCACCAACACAAGTGCGAAAAGTTGTCTTTCAACACTAACACAAGTGTGAAAAGTGGTTTTTCCACTCTAATACAAGTGCAAAAGTGGTTTCCTGCACCAACACAAGTGCGAAAAGTGGTTTTTCAACACTAACACAAGTGCGAAAAGTGGTTTTTCAACACTATCACAAGTGCAAAAAGTGTTTTTTCCACACTAATACAAGTGCAATAGTGGTTTCCTGCACCAACACAAGTGCGAAAAGTGGTTTTTCAACACTATCAAAAGTGCAAAAAGTGTTTTTTCCACACTAATACAATTGCAAAAGTGGTTTCCTGCACAAACACAAGTGCGAAAAGTGGTTTTTCAACACTAACACAAGTGCGAAAAGTGGTTTTTCAACACTAACACAAGTGCGAAAAGTGGTTTTTCAACACTAACACAAGTGCGAAAAGTGTTTTTTCCACACTAATACAAGTGCAAGAGTGGTTTCCTGCACCAACACAAGTGCGAAAAGTGGTTTTTCAACACTAACACAAGTGCGAAAAGTGGTTTTTCAACACTAACACAAGTGCGAAAAGTGGTTTTTCAACACTATCACAAGTGCAAAAAGTGTTTTTTCCACACTAATACAAGTGCAAAAGTGGTTTCCTGCACCAACACAAGTGCGAAAAGTGGTTTTTCAACACTAACACAAGTGCGAAAAGTGGTTTTTCAACATAACACAAGTGCGAAAAGTGGTTTTTCAACATTAACACAAGTGCGAAAAGTGTTTTTTCCACACTAATACAAGTGCAAAAGTGGTTTCCTGCACCAACACAAGTGCGAAAAGTGGGTTTTCAACACTAACACAAGTGCGAAAAGTGGTTTTTCAACACTATCACAAGTGCAAAAAGTGTTTTTTCCACACTAATACAAGTGCAAAAGTGGTTTCCTGCACCAACACAAGTGCGAAAAGTGGTTTTTCAACACTAACACAAGTGCAAAAAGTGGTTTTTCAACATTAACACAAGTGCGGAAAGTGTTTTTTCCACACTAATACAAGTGCAAAAGTGGTTTCCTGCACCAACACAAGTGCGAAAAGTGGTTTTTCAACACTAACACAAGTGCGAAAAGTGGTTTTTCAACACTAACACAAGTGCGAAAAGTGGTTTTTCAACACTAACACAAGTGCGAAAAGTGGTTTTTCCACACTAATGCAAGTGCAAAAGTGGTTTCCTGCACCAACACATGTGCGAAAAGTGTTTTTTCAACACTAACAAAAGTGCGAAAAGTGGTTTTTCAACACTAACAAAAGTGCAAAAAGTGGTTTTTCAACACTATCACAAGTGCAAAAAGTCTTTTTTCCACACTAATGCAAGTGCAAAAGTGGTTTCCTGCACCAACACAAGTGCGAAAAGTGGTTTTTCAACACTAACACAAGTGCGAAAAGTGGTTTTTCAACACTAACACAAGTGCGAAAAGTGGTTTTTCAACACTAACACAAGTGCGAAAAGTGTTTTTTCCACACTAATACAAGTGCAAAAGTGGTTTCCTGCACCAACACAAGTGCGAAAAGTGGTTTTTCAACACTAACACAAGTGCGAAAAGTGGTTTTTCAACACTAACACAAGTGCGAAAAGTGGTTTTTCAACATTAACACAAGTGCGAAAAGTGTTTTTTCCACACTAATACAAGTGCAAAAGTGGTTTCCTGCACCAACACAAGTGCAAAAGTGGTTTCCTGCACTAACACAAGTGCGAAAAGTGGTTTTTCAACACTAACACAAGTGCGAAAAGTGGTTTTTCAACACTATGACAAGTGCAAAAAGTGTTTTTTCCACACCAACACAAGTGCGAAAAGTGGATTTTCAACACTAACACAAGTACGAAAAGTGGTTTTTCAACACTAACAAAAGTGCGAAAAGTGGTTTTTCAACACTATCACAAGTGCAAAAAGTGGTTTTTCAACACTATCACAAGTGCAAAAAGTCTTTTTTCCACACTAATACAAGTGCAAAAGTGGTTTCCTGTACCAACACAAGTGCGAAAAGTGGTTTTTCAACACTAACACAAGTGCGAAAAGTGGTTTTTCAACACTAACACAAGTGCAAAAGTGGTTTCCTGCACCAACACAAGTGCGAAAAGTGGTTTTTCAACACTAACACAAGTGCGAAAGTGGTTTTTCAACACTAACACAAGTGCGAAAAGTGGTTTTTCTACACTAACACAAGTGCGAAAAGTGTTTTTTCCACACTAACACAAGTGCGAAAAGTGTTTTTTCCACACTAATACAAGTGCAAAAGTGGTTTCCTGCACCAACACAAGTGCGAAAAGTGGTTTTTCAACACTAACACAAGTGCGAAAAGTGGTTTTTCAACACTAACACAAGTGCGAAAAGTGGTTTTTCAACACTATCACAAGTGCAAAAAGTGTTTTTTCCACACTAATACAAGTGCAAAAGTGGTTTCCTGCACCAACACAAGTGCAAAAAGTGGTTTTTCAACACTAACACAAGTGCGAAAAGTGGTTTTTCAACACTATCACAAGTGCAAAAAGTGTTTTTCCACACTAATACAAGTGCAAAAGTGGTTTCCTGCTCCAACACAAGTGCAAAAAGTGGTTTTTCAACACTAACACAAGTGCGAAAAGTGGTTTTTCAACACTAACAGAAGTGTGAAAAGTGGTTTTTCCACACTAATACAAGTGCAAAAGTGGTTTCCTGCACCAACACAAGTGCGAAAAGTGGTTTTTCAACACTAACACAAGTGCGAAAAGTGGTTTTTCAACACTAACACAAGTGCCAAAAGTGGTTTTTTCCACACTAATACAAGTGCAAAAGTGGTTTCCTGCACCAACACAAGTGCGAAAAGTTGTCTTTCAACACTAACACAAGTGTGAAAAGTGGTTTTTCCACACTAATACAAGTGCAAAAGTGGTTTCCTGCACCAACACAAGTGCGAAAAGTGGTTTTTCAACACTAACACAAGTGCGAAAAGTGGTTTTTCAACACTATCACAAGTGCAAAAAGTGTTTTTTCCACACTAATACAAGTGCAAAAGTGGTTTCCTGCACCAACACAACTGCGAAAAGTGGTTTTTCAACACTAACACAAGTGTGAAAAGTGGTTTTTCAACACTAACACAAGTGCCAAAAGTGGATTTCCACACTAATACAAGTGCAAAAGTGGTTTCCTGCACCAACACAAGTGCGAAAAGTGTTTTTTCAACACTAACACAAGTGCGAAAAGTGGTTTTTCAACACTAAGACAAGTGTGAAAAGTGGTTTTTCAACACTAACACAAGTGCGAAAAGTGATTTTTCCACACTAATGCAAGTGTAAAAGTGGTTTCCTGCACCAACACAAGTGCGAAAAGTGGTTTTTCAACACTAACAAAAGTGCGAAAAGTGGTTTTTCAACACTATCGCAAGTGCAAAAAGTCTTTATTCCACACTAATACAAGTGCAAAAGTGGTTTCCTGCACCAACACAAGTGCGAAAAGTGGTTTTTCAACACTAACACAAGTGCGAAAAGTGGCTTTTCAACACTAACACAAGTGCAAAAATTGGTTTTTCCACACTAATACAAGTGCAAAAGTGGTTTCCTGCACCAACACAAGTGCGAAAAGTGGTTTTTCAACACTAACACAAGTGCGAAAAGTGGTTTTTCAACACTAACACAAGTGCGAAAAGTGTTTTTTCCACACTAATACAAGTGCAAAAGTGGTTTCCTGCACCAACACAAGTGCGAAAAGTGGTTTTTCAACACTAACACAAGTGCGAAAAGTAGTTTTTCAACACTATGACAAGTGCAAAAAGCGTTTTTTCCACACTCATACAAGTGCAAAAGTGGTTTCCTGCAAGAACACAAGTGCGAAAAGTTGTTTTTCAACACTAACACAAGTGTGAAAAGTGGTTTTTCAACACTAACACAAGTGTGAAAAGTGGTTTTTCAACACTAACACAAGTGCGAAAAGTGATTTTTCAACACTAATACAAGTGCAAAAGTGGTTTCCTGCACCAACACAAGTGCGAAAAGTGGTTTTTCAACACTAACAAAAGTGCGAAAAGTGGTTTTTCAACACTATCACAAGTGCAAAAAGTCTTTATTCCACACTAATACAAGTGCAAAAGTGGTTTCCTGCACCAACACAAGTGCGAAAAGTGGTTTTTCAACACTAACACAAGTGCGAAAAGTGGCTTTTCAACACTAACACAAGTGCGAAAAGTGGTTTTTCCACACTAATACAAGTGCAAAAGTGGTTTCCTGCACCAACACAAGTGCGAAAAGTGGTTTTTCAACACTAACACAAGTGCGAAAAGTGGTTTTTCAACACTAACACAAGTGCGAAAAGTGGTTTTTCAACACTAACACAGGTGCGAAAAGTGTTTTTTCCACACTAATACAAGTGCAAAAGTGGTTTCCTGCACCAACACAAGTGCGAAAAGTGGTTTTTCAACACTAGCACAAGTGCAAAAAGTGGTTTTTCAACACTAACACAAGTGCGAAAAGTGTTTTTTCCACATTAATACAAGTGCAAAAGTGGTTTCCTGCACCAACACAAGTGCGAAAAGTGGTTTTTCAACACTAACACAAGTGCGAAAAGTGGTTTTTCCACACTAATACAAGTGCAAAAGTGGTTTCCTGCACCAACACAACTGCGAAAAGTGGTTTTTCAACACTAACACAAGTGCAAAAAGTGGTTTTTCAACACTAACACAAGTGCCAAAAGTGTTTTTTCCACACTAATACAAGTGCAAAAGTGGTTTCCTGCACCAACACAAGTGCAAAAAGTGGGTTTTCAACACTAACACAAGTGTGAAAAGTGGCTTTTCAACACTAACACAAGTGCAAAAAGTGGTTTTTCCCCACTAATACAAGTGCAAAAGTGGTTTCCTGCACCATCACATGTGCGAAAAGTGGTTTTTCAACACGAACACAAGTGCGAAAAGTGGTTTTTCAACACTAACACAAGTGCGAAAAGTGTTTTTTCCACACAAGTGCAAAAGTGGTTTCCTGCACCAACACAAGTGCGAAAAGTGGTTTTTCAACACTATCACAAGTGCAAAAAGTGTTTTTTCCACACTAATACAAGTGCAAAAGTGGTTTCCTGCACCAACACAAGTGCGAAAAGTGGTTTTTCAACACTAACACAAGTGCGAAAAGTGGTTTTTCAACACTAACACAAGTGCGAAAAGTGGTTTTTCAACATTAACACAAGTGCGAAAAGTGTTTTTTCCACACTAATACAAGTGCAAAAGTGGTTTCCTGCACCAACACAAGTGCGAAAAGTGGTTTTTCAACACTAACACAAGTGCGAAAAGTGGTTTTTCAACACTAACACAAGTGCAAAAAGTGGTTTTTCAACACTAACACAAGTGCGAAAAGTGGTTTTTCCACACTAATACAAGTGCAAAAGTGGTTTCCTGCACCAACACATGTGCGAAAAGTGGTTTTTCAACACTAACAAAAGTGCGAAAAGTGGTTTTTCAACACTAACAAAAGTGCGAAAAGTGGTTTTTCAACACTATCACAAGTGCAAAAAGTCTTTTTTCCACACTAATACAAGTGCAAAAGTGGTTTCCTGCACCAACACAAGTGCGAAAAGTGGTTTTTCAACACTAACAGAAGTGCGAAAAGTGGTTTTTCAACACTAACACAAGTGCGAAAAGTGTTTTTTCCACACTAATACAAGTGCAAAAGTGGTTTCCTGCACCAACACAAGTGCGAAAAGTGGTTTTTCAACACTAACACAAGTGCGAAAAGTGGTTTTTCAACACTAACACAAGTGCGAAAAGTGGTTTTTCAACACTAACACAAGTGCGAAAAGTGGTTTTTCAACAATAACACAAGTGCGAAAAGTGGTTTTTCAACACTAACACAAGTGCGAAAAGTGGTTTTTCCACACTAATACAAGTGCAAAAGTGGTTTCCTGCACCAACACAACTGCGAAAAGTGGTTTTTCAACACTAACACAAGTGCGAAAAGTGGTTTTTCAACACTAACACAAGTGCCAAAAGTGGCTTTCCACACTAATACAAGTGCAAAAGTGGTTTCCTGCACCAACACAAGTGCGAAAAGTTGTCTTTCAACACTAACACAAGTGTGAAAAGTGGTTTTTCCACTCTAATACAAGTGCAAAAGTGGTATCCTGCACCAACACAAGTGCGAAAAGTGGTTTTTCAACACTAACACAAGTGCGAAAAGTGGTTTTTCAACACTATCACAAGTGCAAAAAGTGTTTTTTCCACAATAATACAAGTGCAATAGTGGTTTCCTGCACCAACACAAGTGCGAAAAGTGGTTTTTCAACACTATCAAAAGTGCAAAAAGTGTTTTTTCCACACTAATACAAGTGCAAAAGTGGTTTCCTGCACAAACACAAGTGCGAAAAGTGGTTTTTCAACACTAACACAAGTGCGAAAAGTGGTTTTTCAACACTAACACAAGTGCGAAAAGTGGTTTTTCAACACTAACACAAGTGCGAAAAGTGTTTTTTCCACACTAATACAAGTGCAAGAGTGGTTTCCTGCACCAACACAAGTGCGAAAAGTGGTTTTTCAACACTAACACAAGTGCGAAAAGTGGTTTTTCAACACTAACACAAGTGCGAAAAGTGGTTTTTCAACACTATCACAAGTGCAAAAAGTGTTTTTTCCACACTAATACAAGTGCAAAAGTGGTTTCCTGCACCAACACAAGTGCGAAAAGTGGTTTTTCAACACTAACACAAGTGCGAAAAGTGGTTTTTCAACACTAACACAAGTGCGAAAAGTGGTTTTTCAACATTAACACAAGTGCGAAAAGTGTTTTTTCCACACTAATACAAGTGCAAAAGTGGTTTCCTGCACCAACACAAGTGCGAAAAGTGGTTTTTCAACACTAACACAAGTGCGAAAAGTGGTTTTTCAACACTATCACAAGTGCAAAAAGTGTTTTTTCCACACTAATACAAGTGCAAAAGTGGTTTCCTGCACCAACACAAGTGCGAAAAGTGGTTTTTCAACACTAACACAAGTGCGAAAAGTGGTTTTTCAACATTAACACAAGTGCGAAAAGTGTTTTTTCCACACTAATACAAGTGCAAAAGTGGTTTCCTGCACCAACACAAGTGCGAAAAGTGGTTTTTCAACACTAACACAAGTGCGAAAAGTGGTTTTTCAACACTAACACAAGTGCGAAAAGTGGTTTTTCAACACTAACACAAGTGCGAAAAGTGGTTTTTCCACACTAATACAAGTGCAAAAGTGGTTTCCTGCACCAACACATGTGCGAAAAGTGTTTTTTCAACACTAACAAAAGTGCGAAAAGTGGTTTTTCAACACTAACAAAAGTGCAAAAAGTGGTTTTTCAACACTATCACAAGTGCAAAAAGTCTTTTTTCCACACTAATGCAAGTGCAAAAGTGGTTTCCTGCACCAACACAAGTGCGAAAAGTGGTTTTTCAACACTAACACAAGTGCGAAAAGTGGTTTTTCAACACTAACACAAGTGCGAAAAGTGGTTTTTCAACACTAACACAAGTGCGAAAAGTGTTTTTTCCACACTAATACAAGTGCAAAAGTGGTTTCCTGCACCAACACAAGTGCGAAAAGTGGTTTTTCAACACTAACACAAGTGCGAAAAGTGGTTTTTCAACACTAACACAAGTGCGAAAAGTGGTTTTTCAACATTAACACAAGTGCGAAAAGTGTTTTTTCCACACTAATACAAGTGCAAAAGTGGTTTCCTGCACCAACACAAGTGCAAAAGTGGTTTCCTGCACTAACACAAGTGCGAAAAGTGGTTTTTCAACACTAACACAAGTGCGAAAAGTGGTTTTTCAACACTATGACAAGTGCAAAAAGTGTTTTTTCCACACCAACACAAGTGCGAAAAGTGGTTTTTCAACACTAACACAAGTGCGAAAAGTGGTTTTTCAACACTAACAAAAGTGCGAAAAGTGGTTTTTCAACACTATCACAAGTGCAAAAAGTGGTTTTTCCACACTAATACAAGTGCAAAAGTGGTTTCCTGCACCAACACAAGTGCGAAAAGTGGTTTTTCAACACTAACACAAGTGCGAAAAGTGGTTTTTCAACACTAACACAAGTGCGAAAAGTGTTTTTTCCACACTAATACAAGTGCAAAAGTGGTTTCCTGCACCAACACAAGTGCGAAAAGTGGTTTTTCAACACTAACACAAGTGCGAAAAGTAGTTTTTCAACACTATGACAAGTGCAAAAAGCGTTTTTTCCACACTCATACAAGTGCAAAAGTGGTTTCCTGCAAGAACACAAGTGCGAAAAGTTGTTTTTCAACACTAACACAAGTGTGAAAAGTGGTTTTTCAACACTAACACAAGTGTGAAAAGTGGTTTTTCAACACTAACACAAGTGCGAAAAGTGATTTTTCAACACTAATACAAGTGCAAAAGTGGTTTCCTGCACCAACACAAGTGCGAAAAGTGGTTTTTCAACACTAACAAAAGTGCGAAAAGTGGTTTTTCAACACTATCACAAGTGCAAAAAGTCTTTGTTCCACACTAATACAAGTGCAAAAGTGGTTTCCTGCACCAACACAAGTGCGAAAAGTGGTTTTTCAACACTAACACAAGTGCGAAAAGTGGCTTTTCAACACTAACACAAGTGCGAAAAGTGGTTTTTCCACACTAATACAAGTGCAAAAGTGGTTTCCTGCACCAACACAAGTGCGAAAAGTGGTTTTTCAACACTAACACAAGTGCGAAAAGTGGTTTTTCAACACTAACACAAGTGCGAAAAGTGGTTTTTCAACACTAACACAGGTGCGAAAAGTGTTTTTTCCACACTAATACAAGTGCAAAAGTGGTTTCCTGCACCAACACAAGTGCGAAAAGTGGTTTTTCAACACTAGCACAAGTGCAAAAAGTGGTTTTTCAACACTAACACAAGTGCGAAAAGTGTTTTTTCCACATTAATACAAGTGCAAAAGTGGTTTCCTGCACCAACACAAGTGCGAAAAGTGGTTTTTCAACACTAACACAAGTGCGAAAAGTGGTTTTTCCACACTAATACAAGTGCAAAAGTGGTTTCCTGCACCAACACAACTGCGAAAAGTGGTTTTTCAACACTAACACAAGTGCAAAAAGTGGTTTTTCAACACTAACACAAGTGCCAAAAGTGTTTTTTCCACACTAATACAAGTGCAAAAGTGGTTTCCTGCACCAACACAAGTGCAAAAAGTGGGTTTTCAACACTAACACAAGTGTGAAAAGTGGCTTTTCAACACTAACACAAGTGCAAAAAGTGGTTTTTCCACACTAATACAAGTGCAAAAGTGGTTTCCTGCACCATCACATGTGCGAAAAGTGGTTTTTCAACACGAACACAAGTGCGAAAAGTGGTTTTTCAACACTAACACAAGTGCGAAAAGTGTTTTTTCCACACAAGTGCAAAAGTGGTTTCCTGCACCAACACAAGTGCGAAAAGTGGTTTTTCAACACTATCACAAGTGCAAAAAGTGTTTTTTCCACACTAATACAAGTGCAAAAGTGGTTTCCTGCACCAACACAAGTGCGAAAAGTGGTTTTTCAACACTAACACAAGTGCGAAAAGTGGTTTTTCAACACTAACACAAGTGCGAAAAGTGGTTTTTCAACATTAACACAAGTGCGAAAAGTGTTTTTTCCACACTAATACAAGTGCAAAAGTGGTTTCCTGCACCAACACAAGTGCGAAAAGTGGTTTTTCAACACTAACACAAGTGCGAAAAGTGGTTTTTCAACACTAACACAAGTGCAAAAAGTGGTTTTTCAACACTAACACAAGTGCGAAAAGTGGTTTTTCCACACTAATACAAGTGCAAAAGTGGTTTCCTGCACCAACACATGTGCGAAAAGTGGTTTTTCAACACTAACAAAAGTGCGAAAAGTGGTTTTTCAACACTAACAAAAGTGCGAAAAGTGGTTTTTCAACACTATCACAAGTGCAAAAAGTCTTTTTTCCACCCTAATACAAGTGCAAAAGTGGTTTCCTGCACCAACACAAGTGCGAAAAGTGGTTTTTCAACACTAACAGAAGTGCGAAAAGTGGTTTTTCAACACTAACACAAGTGCGAAAAGTGTTTTTTCCACACTAATACAAGTGCAAAAGTGGTTTCCTGCACCAACACAAGTGCGAAAAGTGGTTTTTCAACACTAACACAAGTGCGAAAAGTGGTTTTTCAACACTAACACAAGTGCGAAAAGTGGTTTTTCAACACTAACACAAGTGCGAAAAGTGGTTTTTCAACAATAACACAAGTGCGAAAAGTGGTTTTTCAACACTAACACAAGTGCGAAAAGTGGTTTTTCCACACTAATACAAGTGCAAAAGTGGTTTCCTGCACCAACACAACTGCGAAAAGTGGTTTTTCAACACTAACACAAGTGCGAAAAGTGGTTTTTCAACACTAACACAAGTGCCAAAAGTGGCTTTCCACACTAATACAAGTGCAAAAGTGGTTTCCTGCACCAACACAAGTGCGAAAAGTTGTCTTTCAACACTAACACAAGTGTGAAAAGTGGTTTTTCCACTCTAATACAAGTGCAAAAGTGGTATCCTGCACCAACACAAGTGCGAAAAGTGGTTTTTCAACACTAACACAAGTGCGAAAAGTGGTTTTTCAACACTATCACAAGTGCAAAAAGTGTTTTTTCCACAATAATACAAGTGCAATAGTGGTTTCCTGCACCAACACAAGTGCGAAAAGTGGTTTTTCAACACTAACACAAGTGCGAAAAGTGGTTTTTCCACACTAATACAAGTGCAAAAGTGGTTTCCTGCACAAACACAAGTGCGAAAAGTGGTTTTTCAACACTAACACAAGTGCAAAAAGTGGTTTTTCAACACTAACACAAGTGCGAAAAGTGGTTTTTCAACACTAACACAAGTGCGAAAAGTGTTTTTTCCACACTAATACAAGTGCAAGAGTGGTTTCCTGCACCAACACAAGTGCGAAAAGTGGTTTTTCAACACTAACACAAGTGCGAAAAGTGGTTTTTCAACACTAACACAAGTAGTGTAATAATGTTGCTTCTGGGACACCTCCGTTTAACATGGGAAATCCCTATCTAATGTCATTTACCCCCTTGTCTTTTTCAAAAATCATAAACACCTCTATTTCTCCCACCCTCATCTTTATGAACCTTTTGTCTGTAGTACCTATCCTTAATGTTGTTCATTAGACCACTCAAACACTACAAATATTTGTTTTCTCTTATAGACCTATCATCCTTCTTCTACATATCATCTGGCAGATTAATCTTTGACCCACTCAAACATTGACCCATTCACTTCCATATTAATTCTTTCCCTCCCTCATTGCCCCTAAACACCTCTATTTCTCTCACCCTGTTCTTTACGAACCTTCTAACCTTTTGACATGTTATCCTTATTCATTAGACCACTTAAACAATGGTCCTTCTGTGTGAACCTGTGATCCTTCTGACCTTATGGACCTTTTAACCTTTTACTCTTAATATCATCTGGTGAATATAACCCACTCAAACAACGACCCTACAAATATTTGTTTATGCGTGGGAAATAATTTAATTCTCCTACAACTCTCTTCACCATCTAATATATTAACAAAAAATATGTTTGAGTTTGGTTCTTTATTAAGATATTTTAACTGAGCTAAGATAAAATGGTAAACCTCCCTCAATGTTCTTGCTTGAGCGCCTCCAGTGCCACATACCATTTTTAAATTAAAGTATATATTTTCCTGACAACCATCAAAGTTTTCCGTCCACTCAAAAATATTTCCATCTTTTTTACCCAATTCACCGGTATTTAAATTAATTCTCTTATTTGTTTTGTGAACTTTTTTACCAGTTGCCTTTTCAATTATACCTATTTGATATTTTTCACATTCATTATGTTTTCCATTTATATACCAAGGTTGATTACACCTCCACTCTTTAGTCTGGTTGATACTTGGTTCTATCATTTATATAATAGTAAAAAAGGCGGCGGTAGCCCGTTAAAATCCCCAACCCCCCCCCCCCTTTTTAACTTATCACTTATATATATCTTATCACTTATATATATCTTATCACTTATGTATATCTTATCACTTATATATATCTTATCACTTATATATATATCTTATCACTTATATACTTATATAACCATAAGGGAGACTATCAATTCCATTTTCTAAAATAAACCTCTTATCATCAAAAGCCCCCAATGCTTTCTTATTTATCTCTTCTGAATATAATTGATGTTTATAACTTCTTATTCCATTAATCTTTCTAAACTCTTCTTTCTTTGTTGTTAAACAGTTATAATAATCCTTAAAGTTTATTGTTTCTTTAATAACATTTTTCTTTACACCTTTTAACTTCTTATCAGTCTTTTCAACGTTATTCACAATGTATTTATAAGCATAAGCCTTTGACCTCAATCCCACAAATTCACTCATAACATTTCCTCCTAATTCATCCTTGAACTTTCCAATCACCTTTTTATTTTTAGAAGAGAACAACTCACTCTCTGGACTGTAATTACTCGTGTCATAGATATTAATGTCTCTTTTCATGTCTGAATAAACATCGTTGGTATTAATTTTCAAAATAAAACTATCTGTATCCATATAAAGTAGATTAACATCATTTTGATATTTCTTCCTCAAGTTATTATAAAAGTAATCATACATTAATGACTTTGATAAATCAAGAATTGTTGTTCCAATATAAATAGGTTTGTTCATTTCAATACTCTCTTTAATCAAATGGATCGCACAAAAGTTCTCAGTAAAGACCTCAGCTCGAGTAAAACTCGGTCTATTAATTAATTTTGATGCTTGTTCCCAAGATGTTGATAGTCTGATATTTTGTCTTTTCCTCACATTCTCCATAGTCTTACCAAAGACCGCATTATTCATCAATTTATAAAAGTCTTTCTCAAAATCTGTTTTTGACTCTGTTCTTCTTTGTGTATTAAAATCAATGTACCCCTTTAACCAATGACTTTGATTGAACTTTAGAACCCTATGGATCTTCTCTACTCTTAGACCTTTTGATAAATATTGTCGCAAATTTCTTTGGTGTAGAACATAATTTTTCTTGTTATATAATGTAGTAAGTAATTTTTCTGTTGATTCACCTATATCAAACGATCGTTGATAATCACTCAACCATTCTTTCTTTGGACTTGCTTTCTCACAAGCAAATGGGAGATCTTTGTGTAGGTTATGGAGTTCCTCTGGATATTTTAAATCAATTTCAAAATAATAACCAACTTTTTCTTCATCCAATTCTTTTTGTGTAGAGATACATACATCTTGTAAAACGTTTTTGTAGTCTTTTTCCTTTACCCATCTAAGTTTTCCATAAGGAAGAGCCTGAGACATTGCCCAGCCATACAGGTTGTTCGCGTCATAGTACATCAAGTAAGAACTCTCTTTCGTTGGATCATAATTTGGAAGATATTTGTTATTTGCTTTTGCGTATCTACTCGAGCAGACTTGTGAAATTCCACCTCTTTTTGCCTTTTCAATCATCAAAAGCATATCAACATCGATTATCAAATCCAAATCTTGTTTTGTCATTTTCAACATCGCACTCCAGGCCAATCCAGGTGCTGTGTAGTAGTGAGCAGGATCCAATCCATATCCAGTGCGACAAACAGATCTAAAGGCTTCAAATACATCGGCCAATAAAAGCACATCAGTTTTGAGATACAAATCGTGATACTCGCCAAGATTCTTGATGTTATATTTTTCCCAAACATTTTGTGCGTGTACATAATCTTTATCAGATATATGACTATTATTTAATTTGTTATAGAAATTTTCTTTTGAAGGAAGTTGTGTTTCATTGAATCTCTCAAATGAGTCCATATAGTCATAGGGGTAAATTCCCTTTTGTGTTAGAAAATCTTTATCTAAAAAATACTCTGAAAGACATGGAAACTCTTTTAGATTTTGAACCAAGTTAACCAATGGACTTGCCATGAATTTAAATGTATCAAGAAATCTGATATGAGTAATAGGAGATGTGTGAATTGTTTTTGTGAATGAAATGTATTTCTGATCCGTGTTTGGAATTGCTGAGATACTTCCAGAAGTCTTTGAGAGTTCCTTGATAAATAGATGTGTATCATAATGAGCGTTGTTATGAAGAAAGACAGGAATGAAAGAGGGGAGTTGATAATTAATATTACAACTTTGATGAGCCGGACCTCTATATTTACCAGTGAGATGACAATGGTCTCTAACCTTTAGACCTTTACCAATTTTCTCCTCACAAATATGACAGACATTGTTTTTTATAAATTCCCTTTTTTCTTTACTTGTTAAGGACATTGGTTTATTGGTTTCTCTCATTATCTTGGTTAATCGAACACAGTCTTTTTCTAGTCGTTTCACAAACTCCTCTGGGGTATTTGAGCCTCTATACATCTCTAACTTGTTATATTTATCACCAACGGATGATTTGATATAATAACAAAAACCACAAGGAGTATGTTTTTGATATTTATTTGTATATGATTCTTTTGGATCTTGAGAAGCAGTATCAATTTTTTCTAAAATACTTTCAAAATCAGCATATATAACAAATGGATGTTTGATCTTTTTATTTTCATCTTTGAATGTGATCTTTGAGCCTTCTTTAGGCATATTGATTACCGTTGATTTATGTTCGCCACAATAATTTGAATGTTTATCTAATCTTTCTTGTGAATTGAAGAAGTTAAGACAACGCAAACAAATATATATTTTATTTGTTCTCTTACAGACTTGTGGTTTTATTAATTTAGCAATATCTTTGATGTATGTATAATGTGAATTTTCGTCTGAATTAAAATATAGAAGATTAATATGAGTTTGTTTACAATTGTCAGAAAGCTTTAAAACCTGAATGTTGTTTGTTTCTGTTAGACCATAAACATTAACTGATAAATTATTCATCTTTTCAAATTTAGGAATATCATTTAAAGTCATCGGAAACTTTAGATCTTTCGTATTTAATGTATTCTCATATTTTTTATAATGAGATACTCTTTCATCATGAAAATGTGGAGGATGTAAGTGTGCTAAAATAGACCAGAGAAAACATTTATTGTCTTTATTTTTGATATTGATAACTGCTTTTCTATTTTTGATAACACTGGGTAAATCAATGTAAGAAGAAGCTTTTAGAGGATCTGATTTAAGAATATGAATGTCTATGTAAATAATTTTTCCTATATTGAATCCACTTCCTACGATTGAATTATCCACATCTTGCTCTTGTTTAATAAGTTCATCATAGACTCCTGATGTTTTAAAATCTTGATATGAAGATATAAAGTGTGGCTCAGTTCTCATGTATGGTGCATCTATAACTCCTTCATCCTTTGTCATTTCTAATTTTACTCCCATATAAAATTTAAGTGGTTTCATTTCCTTTAGTGTTTTTTCAATCAACGTTTGAACAGCAGGTTTAACTATTTCTACAGCATCAACTATAGACTCTGGTTCAGGAGGTTTGAAGTTAAAGACTCTTATTTTAATATGTCCTTTGAATGCTCCATCAGAGTTTTTAGTTGTGATAAAATTTGATAAATGTAGATTTGTTTTAAGATGTATTTTGAAGCCTTTCTTGAGGATATTTTTATTACATGTAGAACAGTGTTTTGTTTCAGGTGGAAGAGGGGAAAGTTTGTTTAAAATGTTGTATGTATGTTTTGCGGTGAGAATATGTTGTTTATAATATTTTACTTCCTTCTCGCAAGTATCACAATAAACCATATTTATAGCGTGAGAAAACGTGGTGTTTTATATATATCACTGTGCTTAAAATAAAACACTTTTGAGCTTTACAGCTCCGTTTTATATATATCGCTGTGCTTAAACTAAAACACTTTTTCACTCAGAATCATCTAAGTCATAACTATCACATGAATACTCAGAATCATACTCAGAGTCATCAATAAAGCTACTCTCATAACTATCATTTGAGCACAAACTATTAGTATCATAACTATCATCTGTGTTCAATGAAATACTATCATCACCATCGTCCAAGTTCAATGAAATACTATCATCACTATCGTCCGAGTTCAATGAAATAGTAAAATCTTCACTGCTGTATTGACTCATATTTAATTAGCAAGAAAAATATTCCCATCAATATCTATATACTTTCTTTCATTAACAGATTCAATCTCTACAATTTTTATATCAAAAGTTATCTTTAAATAATCTCTAACTATCATAGAACGAAATGACATTTCACCAGAAATATTAACATCATTCATTTTACTTAGATCTACACCCTTTGGATTATTAAAGAAAATACAAATGTCTCCTCTAGAATTATTAATGGTCTTATCATTCTTTTTCAAAGTATCGTGGTCAATCACTTTTTCAAGCTTTGAATAAATTGCCAGGAGTAGAGGAGAAACTTTTGTTAGATTTACTTTAATGGATGTCTTTCCAGGTATAGTTAGAGCTCTTCCTTTAAATGAAATAGAGGGGCTCATGTTATTTTCCATAACTGGTTTTACCCAAAAATTTCCATATTTATCTTTGTTCAATTTAACATCTTTGACATATTTTTCTATATCTTCCACCGAAGTAGAGATTGATTGAAATTTGTCTTTTGTGCTTTGAAACATTGTATTTATTAATGAATAAACTTGCGTTTAGTTTAAGTAAAAATTTACCACATAAATATGATAAGTTCTGAAGGATATTTAGAATTTCCAGACTCTCCATATGATAAATTAGAGAATTGTCCGGCTTGTGATAGAGTGGGGCTTAATGATGAGGATTCATATAAACAATGTTTATTCTGTGATTATATTCTAATTAATGATAATAAGAAATATAAAAAAACATATAACTCTTTTAAATTAGAACCAAAAATGAATTACTTTACAAGATTAATAAGAGAGATGAATGTTAAGCATTATGGTGATAATACACCATTTCTTACAAGGAAAGAGACTCTTTGTATTGAGGAAATGTATAAGGGTTTAATGATATTTATTATTCAAAATAATTTTAATGGAAATGTTAATACAAGATACTACATAAATAAAATAATGAATTATTTTGAAATTAAACCCGAACTCAGGATAAAATATAGAGTTTCTAAAATAGCTCAAAAAAAGTTGGATGACTTGTTTTCCAAATATATAAATGAATGATTTTTTACCCGTTTGGGAAAATAAGATAAAATTTAATAACCATAAAAACATTCCAAATTCATTGAGATGTCTAATAGTTGGTTCAAGCGGATGTGGGAAAACCTGTTTACTTTTAAAGATGCTCCTTGGTCCTAATTTTTTAGATTATGATAATTTAATAATTTTTACAAAGTCAAGTTTTCAACCCGAGTATCAACTACTCTCACAGGGTTTTAATGCAGGTCTTAAAAAGGAAGACATTATCGGTTTATTTAAACTTCAAAACAAACTGAATGATTATAATATTGAAGATATAATACAATTATTTTGTGATACACAGAAATCAAAATCGAAACCCATAACTTGTATTCTCAGTGATAATACGGATGATATACCTTTACCTCAAGATTTAGATAAATCAAAAAAGAACCTCGTCATCTTTGATGATTGTGTTAATGAGAGAAACCAAACAGTAATGGATAGCTACTATACAAGAGGGAGACATTCTTCTTGTAATTGTATATATCTTAGTCAATCATATTTTCAACTCCCTCGACGCTCAATAAGAAACAATGCCAAGACTTTTATTTTATTTAAGTTAAATTCAATAGATGTAAATAATTTTTGGAGAGATAATTGCTCTACGTTATGTAGTAAAAAAGAATTTGAAAATTATATGAAACACACGATTGGAAAATATAAATATATTGTTGTGAAACAAGATGAGATACTAAATGATATTTTTCAATAAATAAATACAGAAAATGAATACCGAAGAAAGAGAAAGAAAGTTTAAGGAACATCAACAATTAGTTTCAAAAGTTGTTAAACAACAGGAAGAGATAAAGAAGAAACGGAGACAGAAACTAACTGGTGAAGAAGCCTTTGAAAGAAAACAAGAGAAATTCTTTAAACCACTTTTGAAAACTCAACACTCACCTACAGTTCCCACGGTAGAATTTACTCCGAAAAAACTTCAAATGCTCAAAGATTTTAGTCAGATAACAAAACAAGAACTTGGTGAATTAGAATATGATGACGAGGGATTATTTCGGAAACTTGAGGAGGTAAATCAACCCCCTAATTATGTTGTGGAAGCTCTTCAAAACAATGAATATTCGGCGGGTTCAAAAACCAGAGCAGGTCTCATTCCAACAGAAGAACCAGCAGTGTTTCATCTTGTGGAAGAAAAGGTATTGATATTTAATGATGAATTGATGTTCTTGAGTTCTACTCAACCAAATGTTAAATTAACTCCAAGATTAATGTTTCTTCTAACAAACCCCGGATTCAGCGGTTCAAAATATTTTGAGGAACCACTTGATATGGAAAGAGAGGAAGATAGGGTATATATTGAGTTGCTAAATGCACTTGATTATGGAGTTTCTGTTGCTGGTAAAAGTAAGAAGAATGAGAAGGAGAAACATATTATTGATGCTTTAAGTAAGCTTGGTTCGGGTGTTAGTTTTCTTCCAAATGACCCATCACAATTAGTTAATAGGCTATTATTGTTGTTAGGTAGTAAGAAGGCTGGAAACAACAATTGTTTTAATGAATCCTCAGCCATTTTAGATCAGTTGATGAACATGAAAATAATTAATAAATGTCAATACAAAGATATTTTATTAGATATTAAATAAGATGAGAAGCACAATTCTTAGTTTTAATTTCACAACGAGCGATTACACAGCTTCATTCCCTTACCCACTACAACTTGACCCCCTTACCTCATATGAGGCATCTTTATTGTCAATGGAAACTTATAATACCTTGTTTAATATCACAGAGAAAAACAACAAGTTTAGTTATAATCCAGGAAGTGGATATAAAACTATAACCGTTTCACCTGGAGCTTACGAGATTTCTCAAATATCTTCAGAAGTCTCTCGCCTTATGAAAGAAAAAGGTGATGAACCAAAAAATATTGTAATAGATATTCAAAAACACACTTCAAAATCAACTATTAAACTTAAAAATAATTATAAAGTTGATTTCACGATTGAAAATTCGTTTAGAGAGCTATTGGGTTTCTCTTCAAAAAAGATTGAAAATAACGGGACGTTTTACAGTGATAATGTTATCCAAATATCCTCCGGTATAAATTCAGTATTAATTCATTGTGATTTGATTGATGGTGCTTATAACGATGGAATAAGAACAAATACAATATTTTCATTCAGTGCATACTCAACCCCGATTGGTTATAAATTTAATATGGAACCAAAAAATCTTGTCTATTTACCTGTGTCAGGAAAAACCATATACAGAGTAAATTTTAGGATAACCGACCAAGATAATCGTATGATATCCTTTAATGATGAAATTATATCCATCAGAATTCACCTACGTGAAGTTTTTCAATAAATAAATAATGGTTATTGTGAGAAAACACGAGTTGGGAAAATATAAAATAATTACAGGGGAGGGCATGTTCCTTTCACCAGACTATACAAGGTATGTGGGTAGAGGATACTATAAACCTAAGAGACAACGAGGTGTAGGTCATCAATTTCGAAATAAAGGAGATGGGATAATTGATACTCTAATGGGTATTGGTTCAACCATCCTTAAACATAAAGACCTAATTGGTTCAACTGCTTCTGCCGTGGGCTCCGTTGCGGGTGCTATAAAGAGTATAAAAGATGCTCAAAAGGAGTCTCATAAATTACAAGCAATCAAAGAAATAAAAAAAGGTAAAACTCAACTATCTTCACAAGAACGACAAAAAATCATTAAAATACTTGGGTCAGGGTTTCAACAATTTTAATGCTATATAAATACAAGTATGGAAGCGATTGATAGTATCTATGATTTGGATGATACGATTATCATTTCAAACTCCACTAAAAAGGAAGACTATTTTAAGGTAAATGCTATAACAGGAACAGACTGGAATTCAAACGGAACAAAAAGTTTTGAAATAAATAATCAACAAACTTACTTGAATATAGCTGATAGTTTCTTGCTGTGTAAATTTAAATTCACTAAGGCTGCGAATAATACTAATGCTACACTCGTAAATGATTTCTTCTGGAAAATGTTTGACAGTGTCCGCCTGTATATTGGAACACAAGAGGTTGAAGCGGTTGATTATGTCTCTGCTACATCTGAAATGATGAAATTTACACTATATTCGTTTAGTGATAGAATGGGTAAGGGAGCTGTTGAGGGTTTTATTCCTGATATGTCAACGGGTACAAACGCAGACCCTGGTTATAGTCAAAGGAAGTCAATGTATAATGATGACGCAAAAGCTGAGAATAGTTTTACCGTAGCAGTACCTCTGAAAGGTATATTTGGATTTTGTGATTATGATAAAGTTTTGTATGGGCTTAAAATTAGATTTCAACTACAAAGGAATGATAATGTAAATAGATTGCTTTTTGGGGATGAAAATGCTTTTGGAGAAAATAATAAATTTGTTATTAATGATTTGTGTTGGTATATCAGTGAATATACTCCTAATCTTAAAACGGAAGAGATGTTAAATAGAAGACTTAACTCAAAGAAACCGCTAAATGTATCATACCTTAAAAGAAGATGTCAACACGTTAAACTGGAACACACTACCTACACTTGGAATTTAGGTGTTCTTCAAGGAAAGCCACGATACCTCTGGCTCATTTTTAAAAAACCAGATGGAGAGGACGGTACTAATAAGAATAATGCGCTGAGTGATAATGCTAAGGTGAAACAACTTCGGGTTTCTCTTGATGGCACATTTTATCCGCGAGATAGATTGGAAATTGATTGGGAAAAAAATGATTATGCGGAAGCCTACAAGTCCTACCAAAAGGTGTGTGAAAGTAATGGTAATAATGATCCTATTTTGGATATGGTTGTGTTTCAAAAACTTTATACAATCTACGCAATTGACCTGAGTTCTCAAAAGGAAACTATAAAGTCTAATCGAGTGGATACTTCTCTATACATTGAAAGAGGGGAGAGTGAAGAGGTTAATGCATATTGTTTGCTTTTGGAGGAAACAGAATTACAGATTAATACATATAATGGTGTTATGATTAATATCACATAGGTTTTTTCTCATAAATAAATGGTTGGGGTATATGTTAATCAAATCAATCTTAATAAATTAACATCTTGTATTCAAAATCAAAAGCCTTGTATTATTAATGTTAATACAATTCAAAGAAAAGGAGCTGTAAGAATTGATGTTTTACTCACACACACACAAGTAAAAACACTAAATGATGTTGGATCACTTAAAATTAAAATGACGAAACCTATGTTAAAGAAATATTCAATAGACGAGTCAAGAGGAGGATTTCTCCCGTTTCTAATTCCTTTATTTGCTGGTTTAAGTGCGGCGGGAGCATTGACTGGTGGTATTTCAGCAGCAGTAAAAACTGCTAACGAAAGGAAGGCACAACTAAAAGCTCAAAAAGAATTGGAAAGACATAACAAGGAGTTGGAGAAACAAATTAGTGGAAGTGGTGTAATTGTAGATTTTGCTCAAAAACTTGAAAGTCTACCTGATAAAGCTAGATTGTTGGTTGGAGATATGCTTTCCTCTATCGCTCAAGCGGGTGTTAAACTAACTAAACGGGGTAATGGATTGTATCTTTCTCATAAATAAATGGATAAATGGTTTAAACAATTTGGAAAGAATACAACGTCAAATATAGAACTAGCTAAGTATTGTAAAACACTAAAAATTGATAATGTGGTTATTTGTATGAGAGATGAATTAATACATATAAATAAGAATACAAAGAATATTATTATGAATTTAGACACACAGAATGGTTCTCATTGGGTTTGTATTCATAATAGTCAGGATAAATATTATTTTGATAGTTATGGTATGCCACCACCTGTTGAAGTAATACAATTCTTACAGAATGGTGTTTATCAAACATTTCAAGTTCAAGAAATTAATTCTAAATGTTGTGGTCAATTATGTTTATATGTATTATTTCAACTCAACAATAATGAAAATTTTTATGATATCATTTTTAATCTAATATAAATGACTTATGTTGGAAAAGATGGTTCTATCTTTGGAAAATCCTCTCAGGATATTGATTTATCAAATTATTATACAAAGGCACAGGCTGAACGACAAAAATATAGTGTAAGTAAAAATATTAATATGAAGAATACTTATAAATTAATCAATTATCCAAACCCTACAGATGCGAATGACTTAATTAGATTCAGTGATTTATCACAATATATATCTTTAAAGAAAACAGCACGTTTTGTGAAACAAGTAAAATTTACAACCACAACACCTGGTTATACTGACCATACACCTTTCCTCATTGAATTTAACTACCTGCTTACAATTAAATTTTATAAAGAAGGACATTTAGTTAATATGCGAATTAATAAATGGGGGTATGATATGCCTGATTTAGGGTATAATTGGTCTTTTTCAATAAACATAGAAGACCTACATGATTTAAATCAGTCTCGTAAAGAAGAATATTATCCACTTGGTGAAGATAAGGATTTATGTGGAAGTACAATTAGTAAACAACAAATACGTGATTTTAAGAAAATAAAAATATATGATAGTATAGCGATGGTTCGCATGACAAAGAAGGAAGGTAATGAGATAAGGATAGAAAGCCGAGGAATACAAACCGATTTGGTAGTGGGAAGATGGGGTGGTATTACCTGTCATAATATTAATCTCACATATATTTCTGATACATAAATGGCAGGAAGAAGACTACAAGAGAATTATAATTTTTGTATTCAAGGATACCTACAAGAAAAGGGTGCTCGGTTTTACATACCGTACGAATTGGAACATACACATGGAAATTTTGTCATTAAAAACTGGCCTTATACTGATATTGTTAAACCCACAAATAGAGACTTGTTTAAAGTATTAAATAAAAATGAACTTCTCAAAGTTATGAAATATAAAACTCTTTTAGAAATCGTCAACAAATCTTATTGGTATCCTATTATGAGAAAAATAATTATAGATACAAGAATATCTCAAAATCCAGATGAGTATATGTATAATATTCTTTGGGGTTTAAACTCAAGGGTAGCAAGGGATGAGGAAGGAGTTGAAGAAGAGAAGGAGAAAAGAGAGAAAAGAGAGAAGGAGGAGAGGGAACAAAGAGAGAGGGGGGAGAGGGAGATGGAAATCAGAGCGATTCAAAAAAGAGTGGATGTATTACAGCAAGAAGATAAATCTCAACTCACCGAAGAGGAAAATAAAGAAAGAATGAATGCTGTGAAAATATTGATATCAAAAATTGCTAAGATAAATGAGGAAGGAGTTAAAGAAGAGAAGGAGGAAAGAGAGAAAAAGGAGAAGGAGGAAAGGGAGAAAAAGGAGGAGGAGAGGGAGGAAAGGGAGAAAAGAGAGAAAAAGGAGAAGGAGGAAAGGGAGAAAAAGGAGGAGGAGAGGGAGGAAAGGGAGAAAAGAGAGAAGGAGGAAAGGGAGAAAAGAGAGAAGGAGGAGAGGGAGCAAAGAGAGAGGGAGGAAAAATATAAAAAGATGGAAATCAGTGAGATTAATAAAAGATTGAAGGTATTACAGCAAATAAATCAAACTCAACGCACTGAGGAGGAAAATAAAGAAATGAGAAGTCTAATGAAAATATTATTTTCAAGAATAACGACGTCAATGTCTTCAGTTTCAGGGAGGAGATTTAAATGAGAAAGTGGGGATAAAGAAGAAGAAGAAGGAAAAGATTATGTGGTTGATGATGTCGGTGTAATTGACTTTAGTTAGTTTTATTTGTAAATAAATGGAGGAGAGAGTGAAGGCATTCCTTAGGATTCTTTATGTTTTAAAAATCAAGATTGAAATGTATATGTTGAAAACCAAAAAGGTTTTGATACTCTGTCGGAATTTTTCTGATAAATAAATATGAGTTATTGTCTCAAATGTAAAAAGAAAACTAAATCTAAAAATATCTCTTATGTTAAAGCTAAAAATAATAGAGTTTGTCAAAAAGGAATATGTCAAGTGTGTGGCTCTAACAAGTGCCAATTCATCTCTCCTAAAAGAGGAGGAGACATACAAAAGTTTCTGTCAGGAAGTAAATTTACAACAACTGGAATTCCAGGGGAATTACACCTTCCAGGGTATTCTTTCTGTGGTCCAGGAACAAACTTGGATAAAAGATTAGATGAGGCTAACAATCCTAAACCTTGGTCTAAACCTACAAATAGGGTTGATGAAGTGTGTATGAAGCATGATATTGCTTATGGGGATACCACTACGTTGACTGAAAAACATAAAGCCGACAGCGAAATATTGTATAATTTGTCTTTGATACAAAATCCAACGTTGAGAGAGAAAGTTGATAGGTTTATTGTGAGAAATTTGATAAATGCTAAATTGAAACTTGGTCTTGGTTATTCCTCAAAAAACTATTAGGCTCTAATGATGTCATCAAGACTGAGGAGCTTTTGGCTGAAGAATTACACAAACCTATAATCACAAAGTTTAAAAGAAGGAAGGTTTATTCAAAATACACCGACCACATATGGTCCGCTGATTTAATTGAATTGAATAATGACAGGGGATACAGGTATGCTTTAACCGTTATTGATTTGAGGAGTATATTTGCCTGGGTTGTCCCTTTAAAAAATAAAAGGGGTGATACTTTAATGTTAGCCTTTAAGCGAATATTTGATCGGGATAAAAGGAAACCAAAGAAGTTATGGACTGATGAGGGAACAGAGTTCTATAACAAAATATTCATGAAATTTCTTAAGGGGAAGGGTATTAAATTATACAGCACCTTTAATGAAGGAAAGGCAGTTGTTATTGAGCGTTTTAATCGTACTTTAAAAGAGAAATTATATAAAAAATTCACACAACTCAGTTCTCAAAAATGGGTGTATTTAATTCAGGATATTGTAGATAATTACAATAATACAGTTCATTCATCAACAAAATCAAAACCATCAGAAACATTTACAAAATTAGAATATGAAAAGGAGATTAATTTGAGAAAGCCCAAGTTTAAAGTTGGTGATATTGTAAGAATATACAAATGGAAAAGCCATTTTGAGAAAGGTTATACAAAGAGATGGACTAATGAATTATTTAAAATCGTTGATGTAATGGATACAGTCCCTTGGACCTACAAATTATATGATTTAAATGGAGAAGAAATCTTGGGTTCATTTTACTCACAAGAATTACAAAAAACACAAGTAAGCAGATAATACCCTTGAAAATAATAAATAAATAAATAAAATGTAATGGGGATACGTTTTTAAATCTGTGAACCCCAAACACAGAATCCCTCAACTTTCCAGTTGGGGCTTAACTTTTGTGTGTGTATAATGGGGATACGTTTTTAAATCTGTGAACCCCAAACACAGAATCCCACAACTTTTTAGTTGGGGCTTAACTTTTGTGTGTGTATAATGGGGATACGTTTTTAAATCTGTGAACCCCAAACACAGAATCCCACAACTTTTCAGTTGGGGCTTAACTTTTGAGTGTGTATAATGGGGATACGTTTTTAAATCTGTGAACCCCAAACACAGAATCCCACAACTTTTCAGTTGGGGCTTAACTTTTGTGTATGTGTGAGTGAGTCATAATAATATACAAACCCTAACCCAACCCCATCCCTAACCCAAACCCATCCCTAACCCAAACCCATCCCTAACCCAAACCCATCCCTAACCCAACCCCATCCCTAACCCAACCCATTCCTAACCCAACCCCATCCCTAACCCAACCCAATCCCTAACCCAACCCCATCCCTAACCCAACCCCATCCCTAACCCAACCCCATCCCTAACCCAACCCCATCCCTAACCCTCACATTCAAAATCCCAACCCTAACCCAACCCCATCCCTAACCCAACCCCAACCCATCCCTAACCCTCACATTCAAAATCCCAACCCTAACCCAATCCCATCCCTAACCCAACCCCAACCCTCACATTCAAAATCCCAACCCTAACCCAACCCCATCCCTAACCCAACCCCATCCCTAACCCTCACATTCAAAATCCCACCCAAACCCTAACATAATCTTTTTTTTCTTCTTTTAAAAAAATATGTATTTCATTTTTTTTTTTTCCTCTTCTTCCAATTCTGTCTTTCAAGGCTTTCAAGTTTGAAGAAGTAGAAATGGGAAGAAAGAATTTTCCAGCATTTTCTTCCTCGAACTTTCTTGATATTGCTTAAATCAAGCGTCATGAAACAAAGAACATTGTTCATTGCTTTAGAATCCAAAGAGTCTCCAAGATGGACCCCACAGGTAGAGTCTCCAAAATAAAACCAACTTTCCAAGTTCCCAAGGTATAACCACATTCCTGTTGAGCCTCCAAGATAGGTATCACATTCCGAGTCATCAAAACAAAACCCCCATTCCGAGTCTCCAAAAATATAACCATCTTTCCAAGTCCCCAAGGTAGAACCACAATTTTCAGAAATATTTGGGGTTTCCGTGATAAGTCTCACATAGTATAACTGCGGACCATCAGGGAAAACTTCCCTTTCCCAATTTTTTAGGGTTTCTATGATGTGTCTCACATAGTATAACTGCGGACCATCAGGGAGAACTCTCCTTGCCCAATTTTTTAGGGTTTCTATGATGTGTCTCACATAGTATAACTGCGGACCATCAGGGAGAATTCCCGTTTCCCAATTTTTTAGGGTTTCTATGATGTGTCTCACATAGTATAACTGCGGACCATCAGGGAGAACTCTCCTTGCCCAATTTTTTAGGGTTTCTATGATGTGTCTCACATAGTATAACTGCGGACCATCAGGGAGAACTCCCCTTTCCCAATTTTCAGAAATTTGTGGGTCTCCAATGTATGACTTGTATTCTGGCTCATCAAGGTAGAACTTGTTCAGTGGGTTTTGTTTTGATAACTCACAACAAGTATCATCATGGTAAAACTCTTTTTCAGGATTTTGTGGATCTCCAAGGTATAACTCTTTGGCTGGGTCATCAAGGTAGAACTCGTTCTGGGGGTCTTGGTTGTTCAAAATGTCTTCAAACAAAAAAATAACTTCATCCCAAGTTGTGTTAAAAGCAGAATTTTCATTTCGTATCTCAGATACAATTTCCTGTGAAAGAAAATAACAATGTATTAATTTAATACAATATTTTTATATGTATAAATCAAGCTCTATGAATATTAAAATAAACTTTGTTAACTCTTACATGAGTCTCATCTAAAAAAAAAAAAAAAAAAAAAAAATTAAATAAATAAATAAATAAATAAACAAACTTACCTCCATTGATAAGAGGTTCGAGTCCAGTTCATCAATCTGAAGGTTGAGTTCTACACAGGTAGTAGGACTCCAAGGAATAGCAAAGTTATCCCATTCCATTTCGGCATAGGAGTCCATTCTCAAGTGAAGCAGAAAGCGTGTTTGAAAAAGCCTGTGTGGTCGGTGCCTTTTATAAGAAGGGCTGGGTGTGTGTCATTTCCTGTGGAAATTCCCTGGGCGTGTCTTAACTGGAAATGATGTGATGGAAATTCCCTGAAAATGATGTAATGTATTACCTGGAAATGATACAATGCTGAAGAGTTTATAAAGTGGGTGGGACTTAGCAAAAGTGGGCGGAGCGTAGCAAAAGTGGGCGGGACATAGCAAAAAAGTGGGCGTGGCCTAACAAAAAGTGGGCGGGGCTTAGTAAAAGGTGGGCGTGGCTTACCAAAAGTGGGCGGGGTTTACCAAAAAGTGGACGGAGCTTAACAAAAGGTGGGCAGAGCCTACCAAAAAGTGTGTGGCACTGGAGGCGCTCAAACAAGAACATTGAGGGAGGTTTACCATTTTATCTTAGCTCAGTTAAAATATCTTAATAAAGAACCAAACTCAAACATATTTTTTGTTAATGTATTAGACGGTGAGGAGAGTTGTAGGAGAATTAAATTATTTCCCACACATAAACAAATATTTGTAGGGTCGTTGTTTGAGTGGGTTATATTCACCAGATGATATTAAGAGTAAAAGGTTAAAAGGTCCATAAGGTCAGAAGGATCACAGGTTCACACAGAAGGACCATTGTTTAAGTGGTCTAATGAATAAGGATAACATGTCAAAAGGTTAGAAGGTTCGTAAAGAACAGGGTGAGAGAAATAGAGGTGTTTAGGGGCAATGAGGGAGGGAAAGAATTAATATGGAAGTGAATGGGTCAATGTTTGAGTGGGTCAAAGATTAATCTGCCAGATGATATGTAGAAGAAGGATGATAGGTCTATAAGAGAAAACAAATATTTGTAGTGTTTGAGTGGTCTAATGAACAACATTAAGGATAGGTACTACAGACAAAAGGTTCATAAAGATGAGGGTGGGAGAAATAGAGGTGTTTATGATTTTTGAAAAAGACAAGGGGGTAAATGACATTAGATAGGGATTTCCCATGTTAAACGGAGGTGTCCCAGAAGCAACATTATTACACTACTAACACAAGTGCGAAAAGTGGTTTTTCAACACTATCACAAGTGCAAAAAGTGTTTTTTCCACACTAATACAAGTGCAAAAGTGGTTTCCTGCACCAACACAAGTGCGAAAAGTGGTTTTTCAACACTAACACAAGTGCGAAAAGTGGTTTTTCAACACTAACACAAGTGCGAAAAGTGGTTTTTCAACATTAACACAAGTGCGAAAAGTGTTTTTTCCACACTAATACAAGTGCAAAAGTGGTTTCCTGCACCAACACAAGTGCGAAAAGTGGTTTTTCAACACTAACACAAGTGCGAAAAGTGGTTTTTCAACACTATCACAAGTGCAAAAAGTGTTTTTTCCACACTAATACAAGTGCAAAAGTGGTTTCCTGCACCAACACAAGTGCGAAAAGTGGTTTTTCAACACTAACACAAGTGCGAAAAGTGGTTTTTCAACATTAACACAAGTGCGAAAAGTGTTTTTTCCACACTAATACAAGTGCAAAAGTGGTTTCCTGCACCAACACAAGTGCGAAAAGTGGTTTTTCAACACTAACACAAGTGCGAAAAGTGGTTTTTCAACACTAACACAAGTGCGAAAAGTGGTTTTTCAACACTAACACAAGTGCGAAAAGTGGTTTTTCCACACTAATACAAGTGCAAAAGTGGTTTCCTGCACCAACACATGTGCGAAAAGTGTTTTTTCAACACTAACAAAAGTGCGAAAAGTGGTTTTTCAACACTAACAAAAGTGCAAAAAGTGGTTTTTCAACACTATCACAAGTGCAAAAAGTCTTTTTTCCACACTAATGCAAGTGCAAAAGTGGTTTCCTGCACCAACACAAGTGCGAAAAGTGGTTTTTCAACACTAACACAAGTGCGAAAAGTGGTTTTTCAACACTAACACAAGTGCGAAAAGTGGTTTTTCAACACTAACACAAGTGCGAAAAGTGTTTTTTCCACACTAATACAAGTGCAAAAGTGGTTTCCTGCACCAACACAAGTGCGAAAAGTGGTTTTTCAACACTAACACAAGTGCGAAAAGTGGTTTTTCAACACTAACACAAGTGCGAAAAGTGGTTTTTCAACATTAACACAAGTGCGAAAAGTGTTTTTTCCACACTAATACAAGTGCAAAAGTGGTTTCCTGCACCAACACAAGTGCAAAAGTGGTTTCCTGCACTAACACAAGTGCGAAAAGTGGTTTTTCAACACTAACACAAGTGCGAAAAGTGGTTTTTCAACACTATGACAAGTGCAAAAAGTGTTTTTTCCACACCAACACAAGTGCGAAAAGTGGTTTTTCAACACTAACACAAGTGCGAAAAGTGGTTTTTCAACACTAACAAAAGTGTGAAAAGTGGTTTTTCAACACTATCACAAGTGCAAAAAGTCTTTTTTCCACACTAATACAAGTGCAAAAGTGGTTTCCTGCACCAACACAAGTGCGAAAAGTGGTTTTTCAACACTAACACAAGTGCGAAAAGTGGTTTTTCAACACTATCACAAGTGCAAAAAGTCTTTTTTCCACACTAATACAAGTGCAAAAGTGGTTTCCTGCACCAACACAAGTGCGAAAAGTGGTTTTTCAACACTAACACAAGTGCGAAAAGTGGTTTTTCAACACTAACACAAGTGCAAAAGTGGTTTCCTGCACCAACACAAGTGCGAAAAGTGGTTTTTCAACACTAACACAAGTGCGAAAAGTGGTTTTTCAACACTAACACAAGTGCGAAAAGTGGTTTTTCTACACTAACACAAGTGCGAAAAGTGTTTTTTCCACACTAACACAAGTGCGAAAAGTGTTTTTTCCACACTAATACAAGTGCAAAAGTGGTTTCCTGCACCAACACAAGTGCGAAAAGTGGTTTTTCAACACTAACACAAGTGCGAAAAGTGGTTTTTCAACACTAACACAAGTGCGAAAAGTGGTTTTTCAACACTATCACAAGTGCAAAAAGTGTTTTTTCCACACTAATACAAGTGCAAAAGTGGTTTCCTGCACCAACACAAGTGCAAAAAGTGGTTTTTCAACACTATCACAAGTGCAAAAAGTGTTTTTCCACACTAATACAAGTGCAAAAGTGGTTTCCTGCTCCAACACAAGTGCAAAAAGTGGTTTTTCAACACTAACACAAGTGCGAAAAGTGGTTTTTCAACACTAACAGAAGTGTGAAAAGTGGTTTTTCCACACTAATACAAGTGCAAAAGTGGTTTCCTGCACCAACACAAGTGCGAAAAGTGGTTTTTCAACACTAACACAAGTGCGAAAAGTGGTTTTTCAACACTAACACAAGTGCCAAAAGTGGTTTTTTCCACACTAATACAAGTGCAAAAGTGGTTTCCTGCACCAACACAAGTGCGAAAAGTTGTCTTTCAACACTAACACAAGTGTGAAAAGTGGTTTTTCCACACTAATACAAGTGCAAAATTGGTTTCCTGCACCAACACAAGTGCGAAAAGTGGTTTTTCAACACTAACACAAGTGCGAAAAGTGGTTTTTCAACACTATCACAAGTGCAAAAAGTGTTTTTTCCACACTAATACAAGTGCAAAAGTGGTTTCCTGCACCAACACAAGTGCGAAAAGTGGTTTTTCAACACTAACACAAATGCGAAAAGTGGTTTCCTGCACCAACACAAGTGCGAAAAGTGGTTTTTCAACACTAACACAAGTGCGAAAAGTGGTTTTTCAACAATAACACAAGTGCGAAAAGTGGTTTTTCAACACTATCACAAGTGCAAAAAGTGTTTTTTCAACACTAATACAAGTGCAAAGGTGGTTTCCTGCACCAATACAAGTGCGAAAAGTGGTTTTTCAACACTAACACAAGTGCGAAAAGTGGTTTTTCAACACTATCACAAGTGCAAAAAGTGTTTTTTCCACACTAATACAAGTGCAAAAGTGGTTTCCTGCACCAACACAAGTGCGAAAAGTGGTTTTTCAACACTAACACAAGTGCGAAAAGTGGTTTTTCAACACTAACACAAGTGCGAAAAGTGGTTTTTCAACATTAACACAAGTGCGAAAAGTGGTTTTTCCACACTAATACAAGTGCAAAAGTGGTTTCCTGCACCAACACAAGTGCGAAAGGTGGTTTTTCAACACTAACAAAAGTGCGAAAAGTGGTTTTTCAACACTATCACAAGTGCAAAAAGTCTTTTTTCCACACTAATACAAGTGCAAAAGTGGTTTCCTGCACCCACACAAGTGCGAAAAGTGGTTTTTCAACACTAACACAAGTGCGAAAAGTGGCTTTTCAACACTAACACAAGTGCGAAAAGTGGTTTTTCCACACTAATACAAGTGCAAAAGTGGTTTCCTGCACCAACACAACTGCGAAAAGTGGGTTTTCAACACTAACACAAGTGCGAAAAGTGGCTTTTCAACACTAACACAAGTGCGAAAAGTGGTTTTTCTACACTAACACAAGTGCCAAAAGTGGGTTTTCCACACTAATACAAGTGCAAAAGTGGTTTCCTGCACCAACACAAGTGCGAAAAGTGGGTTTTCAACACTAACACAAGTGCGAAAAGTGGCTTTTCAACACTAACACAAGTGCAAAAAGTGGTTTTTCCACACTAATACAAGTGCAAAAGTGGTTTCCTGCACCAACACATGTGCGAAAAGTGGTTTTTCAACACGAACACAAGTGCGAAAAGTGGTTTTTCAACACTAACACAAGTGCGAAAAGTGTTTTTTCCACACTAATACAAGTGCAAAAGTGGTTTCCTGCACCAACACAAGTGCGAAAAGTGGTTTTTCAACACTAACACAAGTGCGAAAAGTGGTTTTTCAACACTAACACAAGTGCGAAAAGTGGTTTTTCAACATTAACACAAGTGCAAAAAGTGTTTTTTCCACACTAATACAAGTGCAAAAGTGGTTTCCTGCACCAACACAAGTGCGAAAAGTGGTTTTTCAACACTAACACAAGTGCGAAAAGTGGTTTTTCAACACTAACACAAGTGTGAAAAGTGGTTTTTCAACACTAACAAAAGTGCGAAAAGTGGTTTTTCCACACTAATACAAGTGCAAAAGTGGTTTCCTGCACCAACACATGTGCGAAAAGTGGTTTTTCAACACTAACAAAAGTGCGAAAAGTGGTTTTTCAACACTAACAAAAGTGCGAAAAGTGGTTTTTCAACACTATCACAAGTGCAAAAAGTCTTTTTTCCACACTAATACAAGTGCAAAAGTGGTTTCCTGCACCAACACAAGTGCGAAAAGTGGTTTTTCAACACTAACACAAGTGCGAAAAGTGGTTTTTCAACACTAACACAAGTGCGAAAAGTGGTTTTTCAACACTAACACAAGTGCGAAAAGTGTTTTTTCCACACTAATACAAGTGCAAAAGTGGTTTCCTGCACCAACACAAGTGCAAAAAGTGGTTTTTCAACACTAACACAAGTGCGAAAAGTGGTTTTTCAACACTAACACAAGTGCGAAAAGTGTTTTTTCCACACTAATACAAGTGCAAAAGTGGTTTCCTGCACCAACACAAGTGCGAAAAGTGGTTTTTCAACACTAACACAAGTGCGAAAAGTGGTTTTTCAACACTAACACAAGTGCAAAAAGTGGTTTTTCCACACTAATACAAGTGCAAAAGTGGTTTCCTGCACCAACACATGTGCGAAAAGTGGTTTTTCAACACGAACACAAGTGCGAAAAGTGGTTTTTCAACACTAACACAAGTGCGAAAAGTGTTTTTTCCACACTAATACAAGTGCAAAAGTGGTTTCCTGCACCAACACAAGTGCGAAAAGTGGTTTTTCAACACTAACACAAGTGCGAAAAGTGGTTTTTCAACACTAACACAAGTGCGAAAAGTGGTTTTTCAACATTAACACAAGTGCAAAAAGTGTTTTTTCCACACTAATACAAGTGCAAAAGTGGTTTCCTGCACCAACACAAGTGCGAAAAGTGGTTTTTCAACACTAACACAAGTGCGAAAAGTGGTTTTTCAACACTAACACAAGTGCGAAAAGTGGTTTTTCAACACTAACAAAAGTGCGAAAAGTGGTTTTTCCACACTAATACAAGTGCAAAAGTGGTTTCCTGCACCAACACATGTGCGAAAAGTGGTTTTTCAACACTAACAAAAGTGCGAAAAGTGGTTTTTCAACACTAACAAAAGTGCGAAAAGTGGTTTTTCAACACTATCACAAGTGCAAAAAGTCTTTTTTCCACACTAATACAAGTGCAAAAGTGGTTTCCTGCACCAACACAAGTGCGAAAAGTGGTTTTTCAACACTAACACAAGTGCGAAAAGTGGTTTTTCAACACTAACACAAGTGCGAAAAGTGGTTTTTCAACACTAACACAAGTGCGAAAAGTGTTTTTTCCACACTAATACAAGTGCAAAAGTGGTTTCCTGCACCAACACAAGTGCAAAAAGTGGTTTTTCAACACTAACACAAGTGCGAAAAGTGGTTTTTCAACACTAACACAAGTGCGAAAAGTGTTTTTTCCACACTAATACAAGTGCAAAAGTGGTTTCCTGCACCAACACAAGTGCGAAAAGTGGTTTTTCAACACTAACACAAGTGCGAAAAGTGGTTTTTCAACACTAACACAAGTGCGAAAAGTGGTTTTTCAACACTAACACAAGTGCGAAAAGTGGTTTTTTCACACTAATACAAGTGCAAAAGTGGTTTCCTGCACCAACACAACTGCGAAAAGTGGTTTTTCAACACTAACACAAGTGCGAAAAGTGGTTTTTCCACACTAATACAAGTGCAAAAGTGGTTTCCTGCACCAACACAAGTGCGAAAAGTTGTCTTTCAACACTAACACAAGTGTGAAAAGTGGTTTTTCCACACTAATACAAGTGCAAAATTGGTTTCCTGCACCAACACAAGTGCGAAAAGTGGTTTTTCAACACTAACACAAGTGCGAAAAGTGGTTTTTCAACACTATCACAAGTGCAAAAAGTGTTTTTTCCACACTAATACAAGTGCAAAAGTGGTTTCCTGCACCAACACAAGTGCGAAAAGTGGTTTTTCAACACTAACACAAATGCGAAAAGTGGTTTCCTGCACCAACACAAGTGCGAAAAGTGGTTTTTCAACACTAACACAAGTGCGAAAAGTGGTTTTTCAACAATAACACAAGTGCGAAAAGTGGTTTTTCAACACTATCACAAGTGCAAAAAGTGTTTTTTCAACACTAATACAAGTGCAAAGGTGGTTTCCTGCACCAATACAAGTGCGAAAAGTGGTTTTTCAACACTAACACAAGTGCGAAAAGTGGTTTTTCAACACTATCACAAGTGCAAAAAGTGTTTTTTCCACACTAATACAAGTGCAAAAGTGGTTTCCTGCACCAACACAAGTGCGAAAAGTGGTTTTTCAACACTAACACAAGTGCGAAAAGTGGTTTTTCAACACTAACACAAGTGCGAAAAGTGGTTTTTCAACATTAACACAAGTGCGAAAAGTGGTTTTTCCACACTAATACAAGTGCAAAAGTGGTTTCCTGCACCAACACAAGTGCGAAAGGTGGTTTTTCAACACTAACAAAAGTGCAAAAAGTGGTTTTTCAACACTATCACAAGTGCAAAAAGTCTTTTTTCCACACTAATACAAGTGCAAAAGTGGTTTCCTGCACCAACACAAGTGCGAAAAGTGGTTTTTCAACACTAACACAAGTGCGAAAAGTGGCTTTTCAACACTAACACAAGTGCGAAAAGTGGTTTTTCCACACTAATACAAGTGCAAAAGTGGTTTCCTGCACCAACACAACTGCGAAAAGTGGGTTTTCAACACTAACACAAGTGCGAAAAGTGGCTTTTCAACACTAACACAAGTGCGAAAAGTGGTTTTTCTACACTAACACAAGTGCCAAAAGTGGGTTTTCCACACTAATACAAGTGCAAAAGTGGTTTCCTGCACCAACACAAGTGCGAAAAGTGGGTTTTCAACACTAACACAAGTGCGAAAAGTGGCTTTTCAACACTAACACAAGTGCAAAAAGTGGTTTTTCCACACTAATACAAGTGCAAAAGTGGTTTCCTGCACCAACACATGTGCGAAAAGTGGTTTTTCAACACGAACACAAGTGCGAAAAGTGGTTTTTCAACACTAACACAAGTGCGAAAAGTGTTTTTTCCACACTAATACAAGTGCAAAAGTGGTTTCCTGCACCAACACAAGTGCGAAAAGTGGTTTTTCAACACTAACACAAGTGCGAAAAGTGGTTTTTCAACACTAACACAAGTGCGAAAAGTGGTTTTTCAACATTAACACAAGTGCAAAAAGTGTTTTTTCCACACTAATACAAGTGCAAAAGTGGTTTCCTGCACCAACACAAGTGCGAAAAGTGGTTTTTCAACACTAACACAAGTGCGAAAAGTGGTTTTTCAACACTAACACAAGTGCGAAAAGTGGTTTTTCAACACTAACAAAAGTGCGAAAAGTGGTTTTTCCACACTAATACAAGTGCAAAAGTGGTTTCCTGCACCAACACATGTGCGAAAAGTGGTTTTTCAACACTAACAAAAGTGCGAAAAGTGGTTTTTCAACACTAACAAAAGTGCGAAAAGTGGTTTTTCAACACTATCACAAGTGCAAAAAGTCTTTTTTCCACACTAATACAAGTGCAAAAGTGGTTTCCTGCACCAACACAAGTGCGAAAAGTGGTTTTTCAACACTAACACAAGTGCGAAAAGTGGTTTTTCAACACTAACACAAGTGCGAAAAGTGGTTTTTCAACACTAACACAAGTGCGAAAAGTGTTTTTTCCACACTAATACAAGTGCAAAAGTGGTTTCCTGCACCAACACAAGTGCAAAAAGTGGTTTTTCAACACTAACACAAGTGCGAAAAGTGGTTTTTCAACACTAACACAAGTGCGAAAAGTGTTTTTTCCACACTAATACAAGTGCAAAAGTGGTTTCCTGCACCAACACAAGTGCGAAAAGTGGTTTTTCAACACTAACACAAGTGCGAAAAGTGGTTTTTCAACACTAACACAAGTGCAAAAAGTGGTTTTTCAACACTAACACAAGTGCGAAAAGTGGTTTTTTCACACTAATACAAGTGCAAAAGTGGTTTCCTGCACCAACACAACTGCGAAAAGTGGTTTTTCAACACTAACACAAGTGCGAAAAGTGGTTTTTCAACACTAACACAAGTGCCAAAAGTGGCTTTCCACACTAATACAAGTGCAAAAGTGGTTTCCTGCACCAATACAAGTGCGAAAAGTTGTCTTTCAACACTAACACAAGTGTGAAAAGTGGTTTTTCCACTCTAATACAAGTGCAAAAGTGGTTTCCTGCACCAACACAAGTGCGAAAAGTGGTTTTTCAACACTAACACAAGTGCGAAAAGTGGTTTTTCAACACTATCACAAGTGCAAAAAGTGTTTTTTCCACACTAATACAAGTGCAATAGTGGTTTCCTGCACCAACACAAGTGCGAAAAGTGGTTTTTCAACACTATCAAAAGTGCAAAAAGTGTTTTTTCCACACTAATACAAGTGCAAAAGTGGTTTCCTGCACCAACACATGTGCGAAAAGTGGTTTTTCAACATGAACACAAGTGCGAAAAGTGGTTTTTCAACACTATCACAAGTGCAAAAATTGTTTTTTCCACACTAATACAAGTGCAATAGTGGTTTCCTGCACCAACACAAGTGCGAAAAGTGGTTTTTCAACACTATCAAAAGTGCAAAAAGTGTTTTTTCCACACTAATACAAGTGCAAAAGTGGTTTCCTGCACCAACACATGTGCGAAAAGTGGTTTTTCAACATGAACACAAGTGCGAAAAGTGGTTTTTCAACACTAACACAAGTGCGAAAAGTGGTTTTTCAACACTATCACAAGTGCAAAAAGTGTTTTTTCCACACTAATACAAGTGCAATAGTGGTTTCCTGCACCAACACAAGTGCGAAAAATGGCTTTTCAACACTAACACAAGTGCAAAAAGTGGTTTTTCCACACTAATACAAGTGCAAAAGTGGTTTCCTGCACCAACACATGTGCGAAAAGTGGTTTTTCAACACGAACACAAGTGCGAAAAGTGGTTTTTCAACACTAACACAAGTGCGAAAAGTGTTTTTTCCACACTAATACAAGTGCAAAAGTGGTTTCCTGCACCAACACAAGTGCGAAAAGTGGTTTTTCAACACTAACATAAGTGCGAAAAGTGGTTTTTCAACACTAACACAAGTGCCAAAAGTGGTTTTTTCCACACTAATACAAGTGCAAAAGTGGTTTCCTGCACCAACACAAGTGCGAAAAGTTGTCTTTCAACACTAACACAAGTGTGAAAAGTGGTTTTTCCACACTAATACAAGTGCAAAATTGGTTTCCTGCACCAACACAAGTGCGAAAAGTGGTTTTTCAACACTAACACAAGTGCGAAAAGTGGTTTTTCAACACTATCACAAGTGCAAAAAGTGTTTTTTCCACACTAATACAAGTGCAAAAGTGGTTTCCTGCACCAACACAAGTGCGAAAAGTGGTTTTTCAACACTAACACAAATGCGAAAAGTGGTTTCCTGCACCAACACAAGTGCGAAAAGTGGTTTTTCAACACTAACACAAGTGCGAAAAGTGGTTTTTCAACAATAACACAAGTGCGAAAAGTGGTTTTTCAACACTATCACAAGTGCAAAAAGTGTTTTTTCAACACTAATACAAGTGCAAAGGTGGTTTCCTGCACCAATACAAGTGCGAAAAGTGGTTTTTCAACACTAACACAAGTGCGAAAAGTGGTTTTTCAACACTATCACAAGTGCAAAAAGTGTTTTTTCCACACTAATACAAGTGCAAAAGTGGTTTCCTGCACCAACACAAGTGCGAAAAGTGGTTTTTCAACACTAACACAAGTGCGAAAAGTGGTTTTTCAACACTAACACAAGTGCGAAAAGTGGTTTTTCAACATTAACACAAGTGCGAAAAGTGGTTTTTCCACACTAATACAAGTGCAAAAGTGGTTTCCTGCACCAACACAAGTGCGAAAGGTGGTTTTTCAACACTAACAAAAGTGCGAAAAGTGGTTTTTCAACACTATCACAAGTGCAAAAAGTCTTTTTTCCACACTAATACAAGTGCAAAAGTGGTTTCCTGCACCAACACAAGTGCGAAAAGTGGTTTTTCAACACTAACACCAGTGCGAAAAGTGGCTTTTCAACACTAACACAAGTGCGAAAAGTGGTTTTTCCACACTAATACAAGTGCAAAAGTGGTTTCCTGCACCAACACAACTGCGAAAAGTGGGTTTTCAACACTAACACAAGTGCGAAAAGTGGCTTTTCAACACTAACACAAGTGCGAAAAGTGGTTTTTCTACACTAACACAAGTGCCAAAAGTGGGTTTTCCACACTAATACAAGTGCAAAAGTGGTTTCCTGCACCAACACAAGTGCGAAAAGTGGGTTTTCAACACTAACACAAGTGTGAAAAGCGGCTTTTCAGCACTAACACAAGTGCAAAAAGTGTTTTTTCCACACTAATACAAGTGCAATAGTGGTTTCCTGCACCAACACAAGTGCGAAAAATGGCTTTTCAACACTAACACAAGTGCAAAAAGTGGTTTTTCCACACTAATACAAGTGCAAAAGTGGTTTCCTGCACCAACACATGTGCGAAAAGTGGTTTTTCAACACGAACACAAGTGCGAAAAGTGGTTTTTCAACACTAACACAAGTGCGAAAAGTGTTTTTTCCACACTAATACAAGTGCAAAAGTGGTTTCCTGCACCAACACAAGTGCGAAAAGTGGTTTTTCAACACTAACATAAGTGCGAAAAGTGGTTTTTCAACACTAACACAAGTGCCAAAAGTGGTTTTTTCCACACTAATACAAGTGCAAAAGTGGTTTCCTGCACCAACACAAGTGCGAAAAGTTGTCTTTCAACACTAACACAAGTGTGAAAAGTGGTTTTTCCACACTAATACAAGTGCAAAATTGGTTTCCTGCACCAACACAAGTGCGAAAAGTGGTTTTTCAACACTAACACAAGTGCGAAAAGTGGTTTTTCAACACTATCACAAGTGCAAAAAGTGTTTTTTCCACACTAATACAAGTGCAAAAGTGGTTTCCTGCACCAACACAAGTGCGAAAAGTGGTTTTTCAACACTAACACAAATGCGAAAAGTGGTTTCCTGCACCAACACAAGTGCGAAAAGTGGTTTTTCAACACTAACACAAGTGCGAAAAGTGGTTTTTCAACAATAACACAAGTGCGAAAAGTGGTTTTTCAACACTATCACAAGTGCAAAAAGTGTTTTTTCAACACTAATACAAGTGCAAAGGTGGTTTCCTGCACCAATACAAGTGCGAAAAGTGGTTTTTCAACACTAACACAAGTGCGAAAAGTGGTTTTTCAACACTATCACAAGTGCAAAAAGTGTTTTTTCCACACTAATACAAGTGCAAAAGTGGTTTCCTGCACCAACACAAGTGCGAAAAGTGGTTTTTCAACACTAACACAAGTGCGAAAAGTGGTTTTTCAACACTAACACAAGTGCGAAAAGTGGTTTTTCAACATTAACACAAGTGCGAAAAGTGGTTTTTCCACACTAATACAAGTGCAAAAGTGGTTTCCTGCACCAACACAAGTGCGAAAGGTGGTTTTTCAACACTAACAAAAGTGCGAAAAGTGGTTTTTCAACACTATCACAAGTGCAAAAAGTCTTTTTTCCACACTAATACAAGTGCAAAAGTGGTTTCCTGCACCAACACAAGTGCGAAAAGTGGTTTTTCAACACTAACACCAGTGCGAAAAGTGGCTTTTCAACACTAACACAAGTGCGAAAAGTGGTTTTTCCACACTAATACAAGTGCAAAAGTGGTTTCCTGCACCAACACAACTGCGAAAAGTGGGTTTTCAACACTAACACAAGTGCGAAAAGTGGCTTTTCAACACTAACACAAGTGCGAAAAGTGGTTTTTCTACACTAACACAAGTGCCAAAAGTGGGTTTTCCACACTAATACAAGTGCAAAAGTGGTTTCCTGCACCAACACAAGTGCGAAAAGTGGGTTTTCAACACTAACACAAGTGTGAAAAGTGGCTTTTCAGCACTAACACAAGTGCAAAAAGTGGTTTTTCCACACTAATACAAGTGCAAAAGTGGTTTCCTGCACCAACACATGTGCGAAAAGTGGTTTTTCAACACGAACACAAGTGCGAAAAGTGGTTTTTCAACACTAACACAAGTGCGAAAAGTGTTTTTTCCACACTAATACAAGTGCAAAAGTGGTTTCCTGCACCAACACAAGTGCGAAAAGTGGTTTTTCAACACTAACACAAGTGCGAAAAGTGGTTTTTCAACACTAACACAAGTGCGAAAAGTGGTTTTTCAACATTAACACAAGTGCAAAAAGTGTTTTTTCCACACTAATACAAGTGCAAAAGTGGTTTCCTGCACCAACACAAGTGCGAAAAGTGGTTTTTCAACACTAACACAAGTGCGAAAAGTGGTTTTTCAACACTAACACAAGTGCGAAAAGTGGTTTTTCAACACTAACAAAAGTGCGAAAAGTGGTTTTTCCACACTAATACAAGTGCAAAAGTGGTTTCCTGCACCAACACATGTGCGAAAAGTGGTTTTTCAACACTAACAAAAGTGCGAAAAGTGGTTTTTCAACACTAACAAAAGTGCGAAAAGTGGTTTTCAACACTATCACAAGTGCAAAAAGTCTTTTTTCCACACTAATACAAGTGCAAAAGTGGTTTCCTGCACCAACACAAGTGCGAAAAGTGGTTTTTCAACACTAACACAAGTGCGAAAAGTGGTTTTTCAACACTAACACAAGTGCGAAAAGTGGTTTTTCAACACTAACACAAGTGCGAAAAGTGTTTTTTCCACACTAATACAAGTGCAAAAGTGGTTTCCTGCACCAACACAAGTGCAAAAAGTGGTTTTTCAACACTAACACAAGTGCGAAAAGTGGTTTTTCAACACTAACACAAGTGCGAAAAGTGTTTTTTCCACACTAATACAAGTGCAAAAGTGGTTTCCTGCACCAACACAAGTGCGAAAAGTGGTTTTTCAACACTAACACAAGTGCGAAAAGTGGTTTTTCAACACTAACACAAGTGCGAAAAGTGGTTTTTCAACACTAACACAAGTGCGAAAAGTGGTTTTTTCACACTAATACAAGTGCAAAAGTGGTTTCCTGCACCAACACAACTGCGAAAAGTGGTTTTTCAACACTAACACAAGTGCGAAAAGTGGTTTTTCAACACTAACACAAGTGCGAAAAGTGGTTTTTCAACACTATCACAAGTGCAAAAAGTGTTTTTTCCACACTAATACAAGTGCAAAAGTGGTTTCCTGCACCAACACAAGTGCGAAAAGTGGTTTTTCAACACTAACACAAATGCGAAAAGTGGTTTCCTGCACCAACACAAGTGCGAAAAGTGGTTTTTCAACACTAACACAAGTGCGAAAAGTGGTTTTTCAACAATAACACAAGTGCGAAAAGTGGTTTTTCAACACTATCACAAGTGCAAAAAGTGTTTTTTCAACACTAATACAAGTGCGAAAAGTGGTTTTTCAACACTAACACAAGTGCGAAAAGTGTTTTTTCCACACTAATACAAGTGCAAAAGTGGTTTCCTGCACCAACACAAGTGCGAAAAGTGGTTTTTCAACACTAACATAAGTGCGAAAAGTGGTTTTTCAACACTAACACAAGTGCCAAAAGTGGTTTTTTCCACACTAATACAAGTGCAAAAGTGGTTTCCTGCACCAACACAAGTGCGAAAAGTTGTCTTTCAACACTAACACAAGTGTGAAAAGTGGTTTTTCCACACTAATACAAGTGCAAAATTGGTTTCCTGCACCAACACAAGTGCGAAAAGTGGTTTTTCAACACTAACACAAGTGCGAAAAGTGGTTTTTCAACACTATCACAAGTGCAAAAAGTGTTTTTTCCACACTAATACAAGTGCAAAAGTGGTTTCCTGCACCAACACAAGTGCGAAAAGTGGTTTTTCAACACTAACACAAATGCGAAAAGTGGTTTCCTGCACCAACACAAGTGCGAAAAGTGGTTTTTCAACACTAACACAAGTGCAAAAAGTGTTTTTTCCACACTAACACAAGTGCGAAAAGTGTTTTTTCCACACTAATACAAGTGCAAAAGTGGTTTCCTGCACCAACACAAGTGCGAAAAGTGGTTTTTCAACACTAACACAAGTGCGAAAAGTGGTTTTTCAACACTATCACAAGTGCAAAAAGTGTTTTTTCCACACTAATACAAGTGCAAAAGTGGTTTCCTGCACCAACACAAGTGCAAAAAGTGGTTTTTCAACACTATCACAAGTGCAAAAAGTGTTTTTCCACACTAATACAAGTGCAAAAGTGGTTTCCTGCTCCAACACAAGTGCAAAAAGTGGTTTTTCAACACTAACACAAGTGCGAAAAGTGGTTTTTCAACACTAACAGAAGTGTGAAAAGTGGTTTTTCCACACTAATACAAGTGCAAAAGTGGTTTCCTGCACCAACACAAGTGCGAAAAGTGGTTTTTCAACACTAACACAAGTGCGAAAAGTGGTTTTTCAACACTAACACAAGTGCCAAAAGTGGTTTTTTCCACACTAATACAAGTGCAAAAGTGGTTTCCTGCACCAACACAAGTGCGAAAAGTTGTCTTTCAACACTAACACAAGTGTGAAAAGTGGTTTTTCCACACTAATACAAGTGCAAAATTGGTTTCCTGCACCAACACAAGTGCGAAAAGTGGTTTTTCAACACTAACACAAGTGCGAAAAGTGGTTTTTCAACACTATCACAAGTGCAAAAAGTGTTTTTTCCACACTAATACAAGTGCAAAAGTGGTTTCCTGCACCAACACAAGTGCGAAAAGTGGTTTTTCAACACTAACACAAATGCGAAAAGTGGTTTCCTGCACCAACACAAGTGCGAAAAGTGGTTTTTCAACACTAACACAAGTGCGAAAAGTGGTTTTTCAACAATAACACAAGTGCGAAAAGTGGTTTTTCAACACTATCACAAGTGCAAAAAGTGTTTTTTCAACACTAATACAAGTGCAAAGGTGGTTTCCTGCACCAATACAAGTGCGAAAAGTGGTTTTTCAACACTAACACAAGTGCGAAAAGTGGTTTTTCAACACTATCACAAGTGCAAAAAGTGTTTTTTCCACACTAATACAAGTGCAAAAGTGGTTTCCTGCACCAACACAAGTGCGAAAAGTGGTTTTTCAACACTAACACAAGTGCGAAAAGTGGTTTTTCAACACTAACACAAGTGCGAAAAGTGGTTTTTCAACATTAACACAAGTGCGAAAAGTGGTTTTTCCACACTAATACAAGTGCAAAAGTGGTTTCCTGCACCAACACAAGTGCGAAAGGTGGTTTTTCAACACTAACAAAAGTGCGAAAAGTGGTTTTTCAACACTATCACAAGTGCAAAAAGTCTTTTTTCCACACTAATACAAGTGCAAAAGTGGTTTCCTGCACCCACACAAGTGCGAAAAGTGGTTTTTCAACACTAACACAAGTGCGAAAAGTGGCTTTTCAACACTAACACAAGTGCGAAAAGTGGTTTTTCCACACTAATACAAGTGCAAAAGTGGTTTCCTGCACCAACACAACTGCGAAAAGTGGGTTTTCAACACTAACACAAGTGCGAAAAGTGGCTTTTCAACACTAACACAAGTGCGAAAAGTGGTTTTTCTACACTAACACAAGTGCCAAAAGTGGGTTTTCCACACTAATACAAGTGCAAAAGTGGTTTCCTGCACCAACACAAGTGCGAAAAGTGGGTTTTCAACACTAACACAAGTGCGAAAAGTGGCTTTTCAACACTAACACAAGTGCAAAAAGTGGTTTTTCCACACTAATACAAGTGCAAAAGTGGTTTCCTGCACCAACACATGTGCGAAAAGTGGTTTTTCAACACGAACACAAGTGCGAAAAGTGGTTTTTCAACACTAACACAAGTGCGAAAAGTGTTTTTTCCACACTAATACAAGTGCAAAAGTGGTTTCCTGCACCAACACAAGTGCGAAAAGTGGTTTTTCAACACTAACACAAGTGCGAAAAGTGGTTTTTCAACACTAACACAAGTGCGAAAAGTGGTTTTTCAACATTAACACAAGTGCAAAAAGTGTTTTTTCCACACTAATACAAGTGCAAAAGTGGTTTCCTGCACCAACACAAGTGCGAAAAGTGGTTTTTCAACACTAACACAAGTGCGAAAAGTGGTTTTTCAACACTAACACAAGTGCGAAAAGTGGTTTTTCAACACTAACAAAAGTGCGAAAAGTGGTTTTTCCACACTAATACAAGTGCAAAAGTGGTTTCCTGCACCAACACATGTGCGAAAAGTGGTTTTTCAACACTAACAAAAGTGCGAAAAGTGGTTTTTCAACACTAACAAAAGTGCGAAAAGTGGTTTTTCAACACTATCACAAGTGCAAAAAGTCTTTTTTCCACACTAATACAAGTGCAAAAGTGGTTTCCTGCACCAACACAAGTGCGAAAAGTGGTTTTTCAACACTAACACAAGTGCGAAAAGTGGTTTTTCAACACTAACACAAGTGCGAAAAGTGGTTTTTCAACACTAACACAAGTGCGAAAAGTGTTTTTTCCACACTAATACAAGTGCAAAAGTGGTTTCCTGCACCAACACAAGTGCAAAAAGTGGTTTTTCAACACTAACACAAGTGCGAAAAGTGGTTTTTCAACACTAACACAAGTGCGAAAAGTGTTTTTTCCACACTAATACAAGTGCAAAAGTGGTTTCCTGCACCAACACAAGTGCGAAAAGTGGTTTTTCAACACTAACACAAGTGCGAAAAGTGGTTTTTCAACACTAACACAAGTGCGAAAAGTGGTTTTTCAACACTAACACAAGTGCGAAAAGTGGTTTTTTCACACTAATACAAGTGCAAAAGTGGTTTCCTGCACCAACACAACTGCGAAAAGTGGTTTTTCAACACTAACACAAGTGCGAAAAGTGGTTTTTCCACACTAATACAAGTGCAAAAGTGGTTTCCTGCACCAACACAAGTGCGAAAAGTTGTCTTTCAACACTAACACAAGTGTGAAAAGTGGTTTTTCCACACTAATACAAGTGCAAAATTGGTTTCCTGCACCAACACAAGTGCGAAAAGTGGTTTTTCAACACTAACACAAGTGCGAAAAGTGGTTTTTCAACACTATCACAAGTGCAAAAAGTGTTTTTTCCACACTAATACAAGTGCAAAAGTGGTTTCCTGCACCAACACAAGTGCGAAAAGTGGTTTTTCAACACTAACACAAATGCGAAAAGTGGTTTCCTGCACCAACACAAGTGCGAAAAGTGGTTTTTCAACACTAACACAAGTGCGAAAAGTGGTTTTTCAACAATAACACAAGTGCGAAAAGTGGTTTTTCAACACTATCACAAGTGCAAAAAGTGTTTTTTCAACACTAATACAAGTGCAAAGGTGGTTTCCTGCACCAACACAAGTGCGAAAAGTGGTTTTTCAACACTAACACAAGTGCGAAAAGTGGTTTTTCAACACTAACACAAGTGCGAAAAGTGGTTTTTCAACATTAACACAAGTGCGAAAAGTGGTTTTTCCACACTAATACAAGTGCAAAAGTGGTTTCCTGCACCAACACAAGTGCGAAAGGTGGTTTTTCAACACTAACAAAAGTGCAAAAAGTGGTTTTTCAACACTATCACAAGTGCAAAAAGTCTTTTTTCCACACTAATACAAGTGCAAAAGTGGTTTCCTGCACCAACACAAGTGCGAAAAGTGGTTTTTCAACACTAACACAAGTGCGAAAAGTGGCTTTTCAACACTAACACAAGTGCGAAAAGTGGTTTTTCAACACTAACACAAGTGCGAAAAGTGGTTTTTCAACATTAACACAAGTGCGAAAAGTGGTTTTTCCACACTAATACAAGTGCAAAAGTGGTTTCCTGCACCAACACAAGTGCGAAAGGTGGTTTTTCAACACTAACAAAAGTGCAAAAAGTGGTTTTTCAACACTATCACAAGTGCAAAAAGTCTTTTTTCCACACTAATACAAGTGCAAAAGTGGTTTCCTGCACCAACACAAGTGCGAAAAGTGGTTTTTCAACACTAACACAAGTGCGAAAAGTGGCTTTTCAACACTAACACAAGTGCGAAAAGTGGTTTTTCCACACTAATACAAGTGCAAAATTGGTTTCCTGCACCAACACAAGTGCGAAAAGTGGTTTTTCAACACTAACACAAGTGCGAAAAGTGGTTTTTCAACACTATCACAAGTGCAAAAAGTGTTTTTTCCACACTAATACAAGTGCAAAAGTGGTTTCCTGCACCAACACAAGTGCGAAAAGTGGTTTTTCAACACTAACACAAATGCGAAAAGTGGTTTCCTGCACCAACACAAGTGCGAAAAGTGGTTTTTCAACACTAACACAAGTGCGAAAAGTGGTTTTTCAACAATAACACAAGTGCGAAAAGTGGTTTTTCAACACTATCACAAGTGCAAAAAGTGTTTTTTCAACACTAATACAAGTGCAAAGGTGGTTTCCTGCACCAACACAAGTGCGAAAAGTGGTTTTTCAACACTAACACAAGTGCGAAAAGTGGTTTTTCAACACTAACACAAGTGCGAAAAGTGGTTTTTCAACATTAACACAAGTGCGAAAAGTGGTTTTTCCACACTAATACAAGTGCAAAAGTGGTTTCCTGCACCAACACAAGTGCGAAAGGTGGTTTTTCAACACTAACAAAAGTGCAAAAAGTGGTTTTTCAACACTATCACAAGTGCAAAAAGTCTTTTTTCCACACTAATACAAGTGCAAAAGTGGTTTCCTGCACCAACACATGTGCGAAAAGTGGTTTTTCAACACGAACACAAGTGCGAAAAGTGGTTTTTCAACACTAACACAAGTGCGAAAAGTGTTTTTTCCACACTAATACAAGTGCAAAAGTGGTTTCCTGCACCAACACAAGTGCGAAAAGTGGTTTTTCAACACTAACACAAGTGCGAAAAGTGGTTTTTCAACACTAACACAAGTGCGAAAAGTGGTTTTTCAACATTAACACAAGTGCAAAAAGTGTTTTTTCCACACTAATACAAGTGCAAAAGTGGTTTCCTGCACCAACACAAGTGCGAAAAGTGGTTTTTCAACACTAACACAAGTGCGAAAAGTGGTTTTTCAACACTAACACAAGTGCGAAAAGTGGTTTTTCAACACTAACAAAAGTGCGAAAAGTGGTTTTTCCACACTAATACAAGTGCAAAAGTGGTTTCCTGCACCAACACATGTGCGAAAAGTGGTTTTTCAACACTAACAAAAGTGCGAAAAGTGGTTTTTCAACACTAACAAAAGTGCGAAAAGTGGTTTTTCAACACTATCACAAGTGCAAAAAGTCTTTTTTCCACACTAATACAAGTGCAAAAGTGGTTTCCTGCACCAACACAAGTGCGAAAAGTGGTTTTTCAACACTAACACAAGTGCGAAAAGTGGTTTTTCAACACTAACACAAGTGCGAAAAGTGGTTTTTCAACACTAACACAAGTGCGAAAAGTGTTTTTTCCACACTAATACAAGTGCAAAAGTGGTTTCCTGCACCAACACAAGTGCAAAAAGTGGTTTTTCAACACTAACACAAGTGCGAAAAGTGGTTTTTCAACACTAACACAAGTGCGAAAAGTGTTTTTTCCACACTAATACAAGTGCAAAAGTGGTTTCCTGCACCAACACAAGTGCGAAAAGTGGTTTTTCAACACTAACACAAGTGCGAAAAGTGGTTTTTCAACACTAACACAAGTGCGAAAAGTGGTTTTTCAACACTAACACAAGTGCGAAAAGTGGTTTTTTCACACTAATACAAGTGCAAAAGTGGTTTCCTGCACCAACACAACTGCGAAAAGTGGTTTTTCAACACTAACACAAGTGCGAAAAGTGGTTTTTCCACACTAATACAAGTGCAAAAGTGGTTTCCTGCACCAACACAAGTGCGAAAAGTTGTCTTTCAACACTAACACAAGTGTGAAAAGTGGTTTTTCCACACTAATACAAGTGCAAAATTGGTTTCCTGCACCAACACAAGTGCGAAAAGTGGTTTTTCAACACTAACACAAGTGCGAAAAGTGGTTTTTCAACACTATCACAAGTGCAAAAAGTGTTTTTTCCACACTAATACAAGTGCAAAAGTGGTTTCCTGCACCAACACAAGTGCGAAAAGTGGTTTTTCAACACTAACACAAATGCGAAAAGTGGTTTCCTGCACCAACACAAGTGCGAAAAGTGGTTTTTCAACACTAACACAAGTGCGAAAAGTGGTTTTTCAACAATAACACAAGTGCGAAAAGTGGTTTTTCAACACTATCACAAGTGCAAAAAGTGTTTTTTCAACACTAATACAAGTGCAAAGGTGGTTTCCTGCACCAATACAAGTGCGAAAAGTGGTTTTTCAACACTAACACAAGTGCGAAAAGTGGTTTTTCAACACTATCACAAGTGCAAAAAGTGTTTTTTCCACACTAATACAAGTGCAAAAGTGGTTTCCTGCACCAACACAAGTGCGAAAAGTTGTCTTTCAACACTAACACAAGTGTGAAAAGTGGTTTTTCCACACTAATACAAGTGCAAAATTGGTTTCCTGCACCAACACAAGTGCGAAAAGTGGTTTTTCAACACTAACACAAGTGCGAAAAGTGGTTTTTCAACACTATCACAAGTGCAAAAAGTGTTTTTTCCACACTAATACAAGTGCAAAAGTGGTTTCCTGCACCAACACAAGTGCGAAAAGTGGTTTTTCAACACTAACACAAATGCGAAAAGTGGTTTCCTGCACCAACACAAGTGCGAAAAGTGGTTTTTCAACACTAACACAAGTGCGAAAAGTGGTTTTTCAACAATAACACAAGTGCGAAAAGTGGTTTTTCAACACTATCACAAGTGCAAAAAGTGTTTTTTCAACACTAATACAAGTGCAAAGGTGGTTTCCTGCACCAATACAAGTGCGAAAAGTGGTTTTTCAACACTAACACAAGTGCGAAAAGTGGTTTTTCAACACTATCACAAGTGCAAAAAGTGTTTTTTCCACACTAATACAAGTGCAAAAGTGGTTTCCTGCACCAACACAAGTGCGAAAAGTGGTTTTTCAACACTAACACAAGTGCGAAAAGTGGTTTTTCAACACTAACACAAGTGGGAAAAGTGGTTTTTCAACATTAACACAAGTGCGAAAAGTGGTTTTTCCACACTAATACAAGTGCAAAAGTGGTTTCCTGCACCAACACAAGTGCGAAAGGTGGTTTTTCAACACTAACAAAAGTGCGAAAAGTGGTTTTTCAACACTATCACAAGTGCAAAAAGTCTTTTTTCCACACTAATACAAGTGCAAAAGTGGTTTCCTGCACCCACACAAGTGCGAAAAGTGGTTTTTCAACACTAACACAAGTGCGAAAAGTGGCTTTTCAACACTAACACAAGTGCGAAAAGTGGTTTTTCCACACTAATACAAGTGCAAAAGTGGTTTCCTGCACCAACACAACTGCGAAAAGTGGGTTTTCAACACTAACACAAGTGCGAAAAGTGGCTTTTCAACACTAACACAAGTGCGAAAAGTGGTTTTTCTACACTAACACAAGTGCCAAAAGTGGGTTTTCCACACTAATACAAGTGCAAAAGTGGTTTCCTGCACCAACACAAGTGCGAAAAGTGGGTTTTCAACACTAACACAAGTGCGAAAAGTGGCTTTTCAACACTAACACAAGTGCAAAAAGTGGTTTTTCCACACTAATACAAGTGCAAAAGTGGTTTCCTGCACCAACACATGTGCGAAAAGTGGTTTTTCAACACGAACACAAGTGCGAAAAGTGGTTTTTCAACACTAACACAAGTGCGAAAAGTGTTTTTTCCACACTAATACAAGTGCAAAAGTGGTTTCCTGCACCAACACAAGTGCGAAAAGTGGTTTTTCAACACTAACACAAGTGCGAAAAGTGGTTTTTCAACACTAACACAAGTGCGAAAAGTGGTTTTTCAACATTAACACAAGTGCAAAAAGTGTTTTTTCCACACTAATACAAGTGCAAAAGTGGTTTCCTGCACCAACACAAGTGCGAAAAGTGGTTTTTCAACACTAACACAAGTGCGAAAAGTGGTTTTTCAACACTAACACAAGTGCGAAAAGTGGTTTTTCAACACTAACAAAAGTGCGAAAAGTGGTTTTTCCACACTAATACAAGTGCAAAAGTGGTTTCCTGCACCAACACATGTGCGAAAAGTGGTTTTTCAACACTAACAAAAGTGCGAAAAGTGGTTTTTCAACACTAACAAAAGTGCGAAAAGTGGTTTTTCAACACTATCACAAGTGCAAAAAGTCTTTTTTCCACACTAATACAAGTGCAAAAGTGGTTTCCTGCACCAACACAAGTGCGAAAAGTGGTTTTTCAACACTAACACAAGTGCGAAAAGTGGTTTTTCAACACTAACACAAGTGCGAAAAGTGGTTTTTCAACACTAACACAAGTGCGAAAAGTGTTTTTTCCACACTAATACAAGTGCAAAAGTGGTTTCCTGCACCAACACAAGTGCAAAAAGTGGTTTTTCAACACTAACACAAGTGCGAAAAGTGGTTTTTCAACACTAACACAAGTGCGAAAAGTGTTTTTTCCACACTAATACAAGTGCAAAAGTGGTTTCCTGCACCAACACAAGTGCGAAAAGTGGTTTTTCAACACTAACACAAGTGCGAAAAGTGGTTTTTCAACACTAACACAAGTGCAAAAAGTGGTTTTTCCACACTAATACAAGTGCAAAAGTGGTTTCCTGCACCAACACATGTGCGAAAAGTGGTTTTTCAACACGAACACAAGTGCGAAAAGTGGTTTTTCAACACTAACACAAGTGCGAAAAGTGTTTTTTCCACACTAATACAAGTGCAAAAGTGGTTTCCTGCACCAACACAAGTGCGAAAAGTGGTTTTTCAACACTAACACAAGTGCGAAAAGTGGTTTTTCAACACTAACACAAGTGCGAAAAGTGGTTTTTCAACATTAACACAAGTGCAAAAAGTGTTTTTTCCACACTAATACAAGTGCAAAAGTGGTTTCCTGCACCAACACAAGTGCGAAAAGTGGTTTTTCAACACTAACACAAGTGCGAAAAGTGGTTTTTCAACACTAACACAAGTGCGAAAAGTGGTTTTTCAACACTAACAAAAGTGCGAAAAGTGGTTTTTCCACACTAATACAAGTGCAAAAGTGGTTTCCTGCACCAACACATGTGCGAAAAGTGGTTTTTCAACACTAACAAAAGTGCGAAAAGTGGTTTTTCAACACTAACAAAAGTGCGAAAAGTGGTTTTTCAACACTATCACATGTGCAAAAAGTCTTTTTTCCACACTAATACAAGTGCAAAAGTGGTTTCCTGCACCAACACAAGTGCGAAAAGTGGTTTTTCAACACTAACACAAGTGCGAAAAGTGGTTTTTCAACACTAACACAAGTGCGAAAAGTGGTTTTTCAACACTAACACAAGTGCGAAAAGTGTTTTTTCCACACTAATACAAGTGCAAAGTGGTTTCCTGCACCAACACAAGTGCAAAAAGTGGTTTTTCAACACTAACACAAGTGCGAAAAGTGGTTTTTCAACACTGACACAAGTGCGAAAAGTGTTTTTTCCACACTAATACAAGTGCAAAAGTGGTTTCCTGCACCAACACAAGTGCGAAAAGTGGTTTTTCAACACTAACACAAGTGCGAAAAGTGGTTTTTCAACACTAACACACGTGCGAAAAGTGGTTTTTCAACACTAACACAAGTGCGAAAAGTGGTTTTTTCACACTAATACAAGTGCAAAAGTGGTTTCCTGCACCAACACAACTGCGAAAAGTGGTTTTTCAACACTAACACAAGTGCGAAAAGTGGTTTTTCCACACTAATACAAGTGCAAAAGTGGTTTCCTGCACCAACACAAGTGCGAAAAGTTGTCTTTCAACACTAACACAAGTGTGAAAAGTGGTTTTTCCACACTAATACAAGTGCAAAATTGGTTTCCTGCACCAACACAAGTGCGAAAAGTGGTTTTTCAACACTAACACAAGTGCGAAAAGTGGTTTTTCAACACTATCACAAGTGCAAAAAGTGTTTTTTCCACACTAATACAAGTGCAAAAGTGGTTTCCTGCACCAACACAAGTGCGAAAAGTGGTTTTTCAACACTAACACAAATGCGAAAAGTGGTTTCCTGCACCAACACAAGTGCGAAAAGTGGTTTTTCAACACTAACACAAGTGCGAAAAGTGGTTTTTCAACAATAACACAAGTGCGAAAAGTGGTTTTTCAACACTATCACAAGTGCAAAAAGTGTTTTTTCAACACTAATACAAGTGCAAAGGTGGTTTCCTGCACCAATACAAGTGCGAAAAGTGGTTTTTCAACACTAACACAAGTGCGAAAAGTGGTTTTTCAACACTATCACAAGTGCAAAAAGTGTTTTTTCCACACTAATACAAGTGCAAAAGTGGTTTCCTGCACCAACACAAGTGCGAAAAGTGGTTTTTCAACACTAACACAAGTGCGAAAAGTGGTTTTTCAACACTAACACAAGTGCGAAAAGTGGTTTTTCAACATTAACACAAGTGCGAAAAGTGGTTTTTCCACACTAATACAAGTGCAAAAGTGGTTTCCTGCACCAACACAAGTGCGAAAGGTGGTTTTTCAACACTAACAAAAGTGCAAAAAGTGGTTTTTCAACACTATCACAAGTGCAAAAAGTCTTTTTTCCACACTAATACAAGTGCAAAAGTGGTTTCCTGCACCAACACAAGTGCGAAAAGTGGTTTTTCAACACTAACACAAGTGCGAAAAGTGGCTTTTCAACACTAACACAAGTGCGAAAAGTGGTTTTTCCACACTAATACAAGTGCAAAAGTGGTTTCCTGCACCAACACAACTGCGAAAAGTGGGTTTTCAACACTAACACAAGTGTGAAAAGTGGCTTTTCAACACTAACACAAGTGCGAAAAGTGGTTTTTCTACACTAACACAAGTGCCAAAAGTGGGTTTTCCACACTAATACAAGTGCAAAAGTGGTTTCCTGCACCAACACAAGTGCGAAAAGTGGGTTTTCAACACTAACACAAGTGCGAAAAGTGGCTTTTCAACACTAACACAAGTGCAAAAAGTGGTTTTTCCACACTAATACAAGTGCAAAAGTGGTTTCCTGCACCAACACATGTGCGAAAAGTGGTTTTTCAACACGAACACAAGTGCGAAAAGTGGTTTTTCAACACTAACACAAGTGCGAAAAGTGTTTTTTCCACACTAATACAAGTGCAAAAGTGGTTTCCTGCACCAACACAAGTGCGAAAAGTGGTTTTTCAACACTAACACAAGTGCGAAAAGTGGTTTTTCAACACTAACACAAGTGCGAAAAGTGGTTTTTCAACATTAACACAAGTGCAAAAAGTGTTTTTTCCACACTAATACAAGTGCAAAAGTGGTTTCCTGCACCAACACAAGTGCGAAAAGTGGTTTTTCAACACTAACACAAGTGCGAAAAGTGGTTTTTCAACACTAACACAAGTGCGAAAAGTGGTTTTTCAACACTAACAAAAGTGCAAAAAGTGGTTTTTCCACACTAATACAAGTGCAAAAGTGGTTTCCTGCACCAACACATGTGCGAAAAGTGGTTTTTCAACACTAACAAAAGTGCGAAAAGTGGTTTTTCAACACTAACAAAAGTGCGAAAAGTGGTTTTTCAACACTATCACAAGTGCAAAAAGTCTTTTTTCCACACTAATACAAGTGCAAAAGTGGTTTCCTGCACCAACACAAGTGCGAAAAGTGGTTTTTCAACACTAACACAAGTGCGAAAAGTGGTTTTTCAACACTAACACAAGTGCGAAAAGTGGTTTTTCAACACTAACACAAGTGCGAAAAGTGTTTTTTCCACACTAATACAAGTGCAAAAGTGGTTTCCTGCACCAACACAAGTGCAAAAAGTGGTTTTTCAACACTAACACAAGTGCGAAAAGTGGTTTTTCAACACTAACACAAGTGCGAAAAGTGTTTTTTCCACACTAATACAAGTGCAAAAGTGGTTTCCTGCACCAACACAAGTGCGAAAAGTGGTTTTTCAACACTAACACAAGTGCGAAAAGTGGTTTTTCAACACTAACACAAGTGCAAAAAGTGGTTTTTCAACACTAACACAAGTGCGAAAAGTGGTTTTTTCACACTAATACAAGTGCAAAAGTGGTTTCCTGCACCAACACAACTGCGAAAAGTGGTTTTTCAACACTAACACAAGTGCGAAAAGTGGTTTTTCAACACTAACACAAGTGCCAAAAGTGGCTTTCCACACTAATACAAGTGCAAAAGTGGTTTCCTGCACCAATACAAGTGCGAAAAGTTGTCTTTCAACACTAACACAAGTGTGAAAAGTGGTTTTTCCACTCTAATACAAGTGCAAAAGTGGTTTCCTGCACCAACACAAGTGCGAAAAGTGGTTTTTCAACACTAACACAAGTGCGAAAAGTGGTTTTTCAACACTATCACAAGTGCAAAAAGTGTTTTTTCCACACTAATACAAGTGCAATAGTGGTTTCCTGCACCAACACAAGTGCGAAAAGTGGTTTTTCAACACTATCAAAAGTGCAAAAAGTGTTTTTTCCACACTAATACAAGTGCAAAAGTGGTTTCCTGCACCAACACATGTGCGAAAAGTGGTTTTTCAACATGAACACAAGTGCGAAAAGTGGTTTTTCAACACTATCACAAGTGCAAAAATTGTTTTTTCCACACTAATACAAGTGCAATAGTGGTTTCCTGCACCAACACAAGTGCGAAAAGTGGTTTTTCAACACTATCAAAAGTGCAAAAAGTGTTTTTTCCACACTAATACAAGTGCAAAAGTGGTTTCCTGCACCAACACATGTGCGAAAAGTGGTTTTTCAACATGAACACAAGTGCGAAAAGTGGTTTTTCAACACTAACACAAGTGCGAAAAGTGGTTTTTCAACACTATCACAAGTGCAAAAAGTGTTTTTTCCACACTAATACAAGTGCAATAGTGGTTTCCTGCACCAACACAAGTGCGAAAAATGGCTTTTCAACACTAACACAAGTGCAAAAAGTGGTTTTTCCACACTAATACAAGTGCAAAAGTGGTTTCCTGCACCAACACATGTGCGAAAAGTGGTTTTTCAACACGAACACAAGTGCGAAAAGTGGTTTTTCAACACTAACACAAGTGCGAAAAGTGTTTTTTCCACACTAATACAAGTGCAAAAGTGGTTTCCTGCACCAACACAAGTGCGAAAAGTGGTTTTTCAACACTAACATAAGTGCGAAAAGTGGTTTTTCAACACTAACACAAGTGCCAAAAGTGGTTTTTTCCACACTAATACAAGTGCAAAAGTGGTTTCCTGCACCAACACAAGTGCGAAAAGTTGTCTTTCAACACTAACACAAGTGTGAAAAGTGGTTTTTCCACACTAATACAAGTGCAAAATTGGTTTCCTGCACCAACACAAGTGCGAAAAGTGGTTTTTCAACACTAACACAAGTGCGAAAAGTGGTTTTTCAACACTATCACAAGTGCAAAAAGTGTTTTTTCCACACTAATACAAGTGCAAAAGTGGTTTCCTGCACCAACACAAGTGCGAAAAGTGGTTTTTCAACACTAACACAAATGCGAAAAGTGGTTTCCTGCACCAACACAAGTGCGAAAAGTGGTTTTTCAACACTAACACAAGTGCGAAAAGTGGTTTTTCAACAATAACACAAGTGCGAAAAGTGGTTTTTCAACACTATCACAAGTGCAAAAAGTGTTTTTTCAACACTAATACAAGTGCAAAGGTGGTTTCCTGCACCAATACAAGTGCGAAAAGTGGTTTTTCAACACTAACACAAGTGCGAAAAGTGGTTTTTCAACACTATCACAAGTGCAAAAAGTGTTTTTTCCACACTAATACAAGTGCAAAAGTGGTTTCCTGCACCAACACAAGTGCGAAAAGTGGTTTTTCAACACTAACACAAGTGCGAAAAGTGGTTTTTCAACACTAACACAAGTGCGAAAAGTGGTTTTTCAACATTAACACAAGTGCGAAAAGTGGTTTTTCCACACTAATACAAGTGCAAAAGTGGTTTCCTGCACCAACACAAGTGCGAAAGGTGGTTTTTCAACACTAACAAAAGTGCGAAAAGTGGTTTTTCAACACTATCACAAGTGCAAAAAGTCTTTTTTCCACACTAATACAAGTGCAAAAGTGGTTTCCTGCACCAACACAAGTGCGAAAAGTGGTTTTTCAACACTAACACCAGTGCGAAAAGTGGCTTTTCAACACTAACACAAGTGCGAAAAGTGGTTTTTCCACACTAATACAAGTGCAAAAGTGGTTTCCTGCACCAACACAACTGCGAAAAGTGGGTTTTCAACACTAACACAAGTGCGAAAAGTGGCTTTTCAACACTAACACAAGTGCGAAAAGTGGTTTTTCTACACTAACACAAGTGCCAAAAGTGGGTTTTCCACACTAATACAAGTGCAAAAGTGGTTTCCTGCACCAACACAAGTGCGAAAAGTGGGTTTTCAACACTAACACAAGTGTGAAAAGTGGCTTTTCAGCACTAACACAAGTGCAAAAAGTGGTTTTTCCACACTAATACAAGTGCAAAAGTGGTTTCCTGCACCAACACATGTGCGAAAAGTGGTTTTTCATCACGAACACAAGTGCGAAAAGTGGTTTTTCAACACTAACACAAGTGCGAAAAGTGTTTTTTCCACACTAATACAAGTGCAAAAGTGGTTTCCTGCACCAACACAAGTGCGAAAAGTGGTTTTTCAACACTAACACAAGTGCGAAAAGTGGTTTTTCAACACTAACACAAGTGCGAAAAGTGGTTTTTCAACATTAACACAAGTGCAAAAAGTGTTTTTTCCACACTAATACAAGTGCAAAAGTGGTTTCCTGCACCAACACAAGTGCGAAAAGTGGTTTTTCAACACTAACACAAGTGCGAAAAGTGGTTTTTCAACACTAACACAAGTGCGAAAAGTGGTTTTTCAACACTAACAAAAGTGCGAAAAGTGGTTTTTCCACACTAATACAAGTGCAAAAGTGGTTTCCTGCACCAACACATGTGCGAAAAGTGGTTTTTCAACACTAACAAAAGTGCGAAAAGTGGTTTTTCAACACTAACAAAAGTGCGAAAAGTGGTTTTTCAACACTATCACAAGTGCAAAAAGTCTTTTTTCCACACTAATACAAGTGCAAAAGTGGTTTCCTGCACCAACACAAGTGCGAAAAGTGGTTTTTCAACACTAACACAAGTGCGAAAAGTGGTTTTTCAACACTAACACAAGTGCGAAAAGTGGTTTTTCAACACTAACACAAGTGCGAAAAGTGTTTTTTCCACACTAATACAAGTGCAAAAGTGGTTTCCTGCACCAACACAAGTGCAAAAAGTGGTTTTTCAACACTAACACAAGTGCGAAAAGTGGTTTTTCAACACTATCACAAGTGCAAAAATTGTTTTTTCCACACTAATACAAGTGCAATAGTGGTTTCCTGCACCAACACAAGTGCGAAAAGTGGTTTTTCAACACTATCAAAAGTGCAAAAATTGTTTTTTCCACACTAATACAAGTGCAAAAGTGGTTTCCTGCACCAACACATGTGCGAAAAGTGGTTTTTCAACATGAACACAAGTGCGAAAAGTGGTTTTTCAACACTAACACAAGTGCGAAAAGTGGTTTTTCAACACTATCACAAGTGCAAAAAGTGTTTTTTCCACACTAATACAAGTGCAATAGTGGTTTCCTGCACCAACACAAGTGCGAAAAATGGCTTTTCAACACTAACACAAGTGCAAAAAGTGGTTTTTCCACACTAATACAAGTGCAAAAGTGGTTTCCTGCACCAACACATGTGCGAAAAGTGGTTTTTCAACACGAACACAAGTGCGAAAAGTGGTTTTTCAACACTAACACAAGTGCGAAAAGTGTTTTTTCCACACTAATACAAGTGCAAAAGTGGTTTCCTGCACCAACACAAGTGCGAAAAGTGGTTTTTCAACACTAACATAAGTGCGAAAAGTGGTTTTTCAACACTAACACAAGTGCCAAAAGTGGTTTTTTCCACACTAATACAAGTGCAAAAGTGGTTTCCTGCACCAACACAAGTGCGAAAAGTTGTCTTTCAACACTAACACAAGTGTGAAAAGTGGTTTTTCCACACTAATACAAGTGCAAAATTGGTTTCCTGCACCAACACAAGTGCGAAAAGTGGTTTTTCAACACTAACACAAGTGCGAAAAGTGGTTTTTCAACACTATCACAAGTGCAAAAAGTGTTTTTTCCACACTAATACAAGTGCAAAAGTGGTTTCCTGCACCAACACAAGTGCGAAAAGTGGTTTTTCAACACTAACACAAATGCGAAAAGTGGTTTCCTGCACCAACACAAGTGCGAAAAGTGGTTTTTCAACACTAACACAAGTGCGAAAAGTGGTTTTTCAACAATAACACAAGTGCGAAAAGTGGTTTTTCAACACTATCACAAGTGCAAAAAGTGTTTTTTCAACACTAATACAAGTGCAAAGGTGGTTTCCTGCACCAATACAAGTGCGAAAAGTGGTTTTTCAACACTAACACAAGTGCGAAAAGTGGTTTTTCAACACTATCACAAGTGCAAAAAGTGTTTTTTCCACACTAATACAAGTGCAAAAGTGGTTTCCTGCACCAACACAAGTGCGAAAAGTGGTTTTTCAACACTAACACAAGTGCGAAAAGTGGTTTTTCAACACTAACACAAGTGCGAAAAGTGGTTTTTCAACATTAACACAAGTGCGAAAAGTGGTTTTTCCACACTAATACAAGTGCAAAAGTGGTTTCCTGCACCAACACAAGTGCGAAAGGTGGTTTTTCAACACTAACAAAAGTGCGAAAAGTGGTTTTTCAACACTATCACAAGTGCAAAAAGTCTTTTTTCCACACTAATACAAGTGCAAAAGTGGTTTCCTGCACCAACACAAGTGCGAAAAGTGGTTTTTCAACACTAACACCAGTGCGAAAAGTGGCTTTTCAACACTAACACAAGTGCGAAAAGTGGTTTTTCCACACTAATACAAGTGCAAAAGTGGTTTCCTGCACCAACACAACTGCGAAAAGTGGGTTTTCAACACTAACACAAGTGCGAAAAGTGGCTTTTCAACACTAACACAAGTGCGAAAAGTGGTTTTTCTACACTAACACAAGTGCCAAAAGTGGGTTTTCCACACTAATACAAGTGCAAAAGTGGTTTCCTGCACCAACACAAGTGCGAAAAGTGGGTTTTCAACACTAACACAAGTGTGAAAAGTGGCTTTTCAGCACTAACACAAGTGCAAAAAGTGGTTTTTCCACACTAATACAAGTGCAAAAGTGGTTTCCTGCACCAACACATGTGCGAAAAGTGGTTTTTCAACACGAACACAAGTGCGAAAAGTGGTTTTTCAACACTAACACAAGTGCGAAAAGTGTTTTTTCCACACTAATACAAGTGCAAAAGTGGTTTCCTGCACCAACACAAGTGCGAAAAGTGGTTTTTCAACACTAACACAAGTGCGAAAAGTGGTTTTTCAACACTAACACAAGTGCGAAAAGTGGTTTTTCAACATTAACACAAGTGCAAAAAGTGTTTTTTCCACACTAATACAAGTGCAAAAGTGGTTTCCTGCACCAACACAAGTGCGAAAAGTGGTTTTTCAACACTAACACAAGTGCGAAAAGTGGTTTTTCAACACTAACACAAGTGCGAAAAGTGGTTTTTCAACACTAACAAAAGTGCGAAAAGTGGTTTTTCCACACTAATACAAGTGCAAAAGTGGTTTCCTGCACCAACACATGTGCGAAAAGTGGTTTTTCAACACTAACAAAAGTGCGAAAAGTGGTTTTTCAACACTAACAAAAGTGCGAAAAGTGGTTTTTCAACACTATCACAAGTGCAAAAAGTCTTTTTTCCACACTAATACAAGTGCAAAAGTGGTTTCCTGCACCAACACAAGTGCGAAAAGTGGTTTTTCAACACTAACACAAGTGCGAAAAGTGGTTTTTCAACACTAACACAAGTGCGAAAAGTGGTTTTTCAACACTAACACAAGTGCGAAAAGTGTTTTTTCCACACTAATACAAGTGCAAAAGTGGTTTCCTGCACCAACACAAGTGCAAAAAGTGGTTTTTCAACACTAACACAAGTGCGAAAAGTGGTTTTTCAACACTAACACAAGTGCGAAAAGTGTTTTTTCCACACTAATACAAGTGCAAAAGTGGTTTCCTGCACCAACACAAGTGCGAAAAGTGGTTTTTCAACACTAACACAAGTGCGAAAAGTGGTTTTTCAACACTAACACAAGTGCGAAAAGTGGTTTTTCAACACTAACACAAGTGCGAAAAGTGGTTTTTTCACACTAATACAAGTGCAAAAGTGGTTTCCTGCACCAACACAACTGCGAAAAGTGGTTTTTCAACACTAACACAAGTGCGAAAAGTGGTTTTTCCACACTAATACAAGTGCAAAAGTGGTTTCCTGCACCAACACAAGTGCGAAAAGTTGTCTTTCAACACTAACACAAGTGTGAAAAGTGGTTTTTCCACACTAATACAAGTGCAAAATTGGTTTCCTGCACCAACACAAGTGCGAAAAGTGGTTTTTCAACACTAACACAAGTGCGAAAAGTGGTTTTTCAACACTATCACAAGTGCAAAAAGTGTTTTTTCCACACTAATACAAGTGCAAAAGTGGTTTCCTGCACCAACACAAGTGCGAAAAGTGGTTTTTCAACACTAACACAAATGCGAAAAGTGGTTTCCTGCACCAACACAAGTGCGAAAAGTGGTTTTTCAACACTAACACAAGTGCGAAAAGTGGTTTTTCAACAATAACACAAGTGCGAAAAGTGGTTTTTCAACACTATCACAAGTGCAAAAAGTGTTTTTTCAACACTAATACAAGTGCGAAAAGTGGTTTTTCAACACTAACACAAGTGCGAAAAGTGTTTTTTCCACACTAATACAAGTGCAAAAGTGGTTTCCTGCACCAACACAAGTGCGAAAAGTGGTTTTTCAACACTAACATAAGTGCGAAAAGTGGTTTTTCAACACTAACACAAGTGCCAAAAGTGGTTTTTTCCACACTAATACAAGTGCAAAAGTGGTTTCCTGCACCAACACAAGTGCGAAAAGTTGTCTTTCAACACTAACACAAGTGTGAAAAGTGGTTTTTCCACACTAATACAAGTGCAAAATTGGTTTCCTGCACCAACACAAGTGCGAAAAGTGGTTTTTCAACACTAACACAAGTGCGAAAAGTGGTTTTTCAACACTATCACAAGTGCAAAAAGTGTTTTTTCCACACTAATACAAGTGCAAAAGTGGTTTCCTGCACCAACACAAGTGCGAAAAGTGGTTTTTCAACACTAACACAAGTGCGAAAAGTGTTTTTTCCACACTAACACAAGTGCGAAAAGTGTTTTTTCCACACTAATACAAGTGCAAAAGTGGTTTCCTGCACCAACACAAGTGCGAAAAGTGGTTTTTCAACACTAACACAAGTGCGAAAAGTGGTTTTTCAACACTAACACAAGTGCGAAAAGTGGTTTTTCAACACTATCACAAGTGCAAAAAGTGTTTTTTCCACACTAATACAAGTGCAAAAGTGGTTTCCTGCACCAACACAAGTGCAAAAAGTGGTTTTTCAACACTATCACAAGTGCAAAAAGTGTTTTTCCACACTAATACAAGTGCAAAAGTGGTTTCCTGCTCCAACACAAGTGCAAAAAGTGGTTTTTCAACACTAACACAAGTGCGAAAAGTGGTTTTTCAACACTAACAGAAGTGTGAAAAGTGGTTTTTCCACACTAATACAAGTGCAAAAGTGGTTTCCTGCACCAACACAAGTGCGAAAAGTGGTTTTTCAACACTAACACAAGTGCGAAAAGTGGTTTTTCAACACTAACACAAGTGCCAAAAGTGGTTTTTTCCACACTAATACAAGTGCAAAAGTGGTTTCCTGCACCAACACAAGTGCGAAAAGTTGTCTTTCAACACTAACACAAGTGTGAAAAGTGGTTTTTCCACACTAATACAAGTGCAAAATTGGTTTCCTGCACCAACACAAGTGCGAAAAGTGGTTTTTCAACACTAACACAAGTGCGAAAAGTGGTTTTTCAACACTATCACAAGTGCAAAAAGTGTTTTTTCCACACTAATACAAGTGCAAAAGTGGTTTCCTGCACCAACACAAGTGCGAAAAGTGGTTTTTCAACACTAACACAAATGCGAAAAGTGGTTTCCTGCACCAATACAAGTGCGAAAAGTGGTTTTTCAACACTAACACAAGTGCGAAAAGTGGTTTTTCAACAATAACACAAGTGCGAAAAGTGGTTTTTCAACACTATCACAAGTGCAAAAAGTGTTTTTTCAACACTAATACAAGTGCAAAGGTGGTTTCCTGCACCAATACAAGTGCGAAAAGTGGTTTTTCAACACTAACACAAGTGCGAAAAGTGGTTTTTCAACACTATCACAAGTGCAAAAAGTGTTTTTTCCACACTAATACAAGTGCAAAAGTGGTTTCCTGCACCAACACAAGTGCGAAAAGTGGTTTTTCAACACTAACACAAGTGCGAAAAGTGGTTTTTCAACACTAACACAAGTGCGAAAAGTGGTTTTTCAACATTAACACAAGTGCGAAAAGTGGTTTTTCCACACTAATACAAGTGCAAAAGTGGTTTCCTGCACCAACACAAGTGCGAAAGGTGGTTTTTCAACACTAACAAAAGTGCGAAAAGTGGTTTTTCAACACTATCACAAGTGCAAAAAGTCTTTTTTCCACACTAATACAAGTGCAAAAGTGGTTTCCTGCACCCACACAAGTGCGAAAAGTGGTTTTTCAACACTAACACAAGTGCGAAAAGTGGCTTTTCAACACTAACACAAGTGCGAAAAGTGGTTTTTCCACACTAATACAAGTGCAAAAGTGGTTTCCTGCACCAACACAACTGCGAAAAGTGGGTTTTCAACACTAACACAAGTGCGAAAAGTGGCTTTTCAACACTAACACAAGTGCGAAAAGTGGTTTTTCTACACTAACACAAGTGCCAAAAGTGGGTTTTCCACACTAATACAAGTGCAAAAGTGGTTTCCTGCACCAACACAAGTGCGAAAAGTGGGTTTTCAACACTAACACAAGTGCGAAAAGTGGCTTTTCAACACTAACACAAGTGCAAAAAGTGGTTTTTCCACACTAATACAAGTGCAAAAGTGGTTTCCTGCTCCAACACAAGTGCAAAAAGTGGTTTTTCAACACTAACACAAGTGCGAAAAGTGGTTTTTCAACACTAACAGAAGTGTGAAAAGTGGTTTTTCCACACTAATACAAGTGCAAAAGTGGTTTCCTGCACCAACACAAGTGCGAAAAGTGGTTTTTCAACACTAACACAAGTGCGAAAAGTGGTTTTTCAACACTAACACAAGTGCCAAAAGTGGTTTTTTCCACACTAATACAAGTGCAAAAGTGGTTTCCTGCACCAACACAAGTGCGAAAAGTTGTCTTTCAACACTAACACAAGTGTGAAAAGTGGTTTTTCCACACTAATACAAGTGCAAAATTGGTTTCCTGCACCAACACAAGTGCGAAAAGTGGTTTTTCAACACTAACACAAGTGCGAAAAGTGGTTTTTCAACACTATCACAAGTGCAAAAAGTGTTTTTTCCACACTAATACAAGTGCAAAAGTGGTTTCCTGCACCAACACAAGTGCGAAAAGTGGTTTTTCAACACTAACACAAATGCGAAAAGTGGTTTCCTGCACCAATACAAGTGCGAAAAGTGGTTTTTCAACACTAACACAAGTGCGAAAAGTGGTTTTTCAACAATAACACAAGTGCGAAAAGTGGTTTTTCAACACTATCACAAGTGCAAAAAGTGTTTTTTCAACACTAATACAAGTGCAAAGGTGGTTTCCTGCACCAATACAAGTGCGAAAAGTGGTTTTTCAACACTAACACAAGTGCGAAAAGTGGTTTTTCAACACTATCACAAGTGCAAAAAGTGTTTTTTCCACACTAATACAAGTGCAAAAGTGGTTTCCTGCACCAACACAAGTGCGAAAAGTGGTTTTTCAACACTAACACAAGTGCGAAAAGTGGTTTTTCAACACTAACACAAGTGCGAAAAGTGGTTTTTCAACATTAACACAAGTGCGAAAAGTGGTTTTTCCACACTAATACAAGTGCAAAAGTGGTTTCCTGCACCAACACAAGTGCGAAAGGTGGTTTTTCAACACTAACAAAAGTGCGAAAAGTGGTTTTTCAACACTATCACAAGTGCAAAAAGTCTTTTTTCCACACTAATACAAGTGCAAAAGTGGTTTCCTGCACCCACACAAGTGCGAAAAGTGGTTTTTCAACACTAACACAAGTGCGAAAAGTGGCTTTTCAACACTAACACAAGTGCGAAAAGTGGTTTTTCCACACTAATACAAGTGCAAAAGTGGTTTCCTGCACCAACACAACTGCGAAAAGTGGGTTTTCAACACTAACACAAGTGCGAAAAGTGGCTTTTCAACACTAACACAAGTGCGAAAAGTGGTTTTTCTACACTAACACAAGTGCCAAAAGTGGGTTTTCCACACTAATACAAGTGCAAAAGTGGTTTCCTGCACCAACACAAGTGCGAAAAGTGGGTTTTCAACACTAACACAAGTGCGAAAAGTGGCTTTTCAACACTAACACAAGTGCAAAAAGTGGTTTTTCCACACTAATACAAGTGCAAAAGTGGTTTCCTGCACCAACACATGTGCGAAAAGTGGTTTTTCAACACGAACACAAGTGCGAAAAGTGGTTTTTCAACACTAACACAAGTGCGAAAAGTGTTTTTTCCACACTAATACAAGTGCAAAAGTGGTTTCCTGCACCAACACAAGTGCGAAAAGTGGTTTTTCAACACTAACACAAGTGCGAAAAGTGGTTTTTCAACACTAACACAAGTGCGAAAAGTGGTTTTTCAACATTAACACAAGTGCAAAAAGTGTTTTTTCCACACTAATACAAGTGCAAAAGTGGTTTCCTGCACCAACACAAGTGCGAAAAGTGGTTTTTCAACACTAACACAAGTGCGAAAAGTGGTTTTTCAACACTAACACAAGTGCGAAAAGTGGTTTTTCAACACTAACAAAAGTGCGAAAAGTGGTTTTTCCACACTAATACAAGTGCAAAAGTGGTTTCCTGCACCAACACATGTGCGAAAAGTGGTTTTTCAACACTAACAAAAGTGCGAAAAGTGGTTTTTCAACACTAACAAAAGTGCGAAAAGTGGTTTTTCAACACTATCACAAGTGCAAAAAGTCTTTTTTCCACACTAATACAAGTGCAAAAGTGGTTTCCTGCACCAACACAAGTGCGAAAAGTGGTTTTTCAACACTAACACAAGTGCGAAAAGTGGTTTTTCAACACTAACACAAGTGCGAAAAGTGGTTTTTCAACACTAACACAAGTGCGAAAAGTGTTTTTTCCACACTAATACAAGTGCAAAAGTGGTTTCCTGCACCAACACAAGTGCAAAAAGTGGTTTTTCAACACTAACACAAGTGCGAAAAGTGGTTTTTCAACACTAACACAAGTGCGAAAAGTGTTTTTTTCCACACTAATACAAGTGCAAAAGTGGTTTCCTGCACCAACACAAGTGCGAAAAGTGGTTTTTCAACACTAACACAAGTGCGAAAAGTGGTTTTTCAACACTAACACAAGTGCGAAAAGTGGTTTTTCAACACTAACACAAGTGCGAAAAGTGGTTTTTTCACACTAATACAAGTGCAAAAGTGGTTTCCTGCACCAACACAACTGCGAAAAGTGGTTTTTCAACACTAACACAAGTGCGAAAAGTGGTTTTTCCACACTAATACAAGTGCAAAAGTGGTTTCCTGCACCAACACAAGTGCGAAAAGTTGTCTTTCAACACTAACACAAGTGTGAAAAGTGGTTTTTCCACACTAATACAAGTGCAAAATTGGTTTCCTGCACCAACACAAGTGCGAAAAGTGGTTTTTCAACACTAACACAAGTGCGAAAAGTGGTTTTTCAACACTATCACAAGTGCAAAAAGTGTTTTTTCCACACTAATACAAGTGCAAAAGTGGTTTCCTGCACCAACACAAGTGCGAAAAGTGGTTTTTCAACCCAACACAAATGCGAAAAGTGGTTTCCTGCACCAACACAAGTGCGAAAAGTGGTTTTTCAACACTAACACAAGTGCGAAAAGTGGTTTTTCAACAATAACACAAGTGCGAAAAGTGGTTTTTCAACACTATCACAAGTGCAAAAAGTGTTTTTTCAACACTAATACAAGTGCAAAGGTGGTTTCCTGCACCAACACAAGTGCGAAAAGTGGTTTTTCAACACTAACACAAGTGCGAAAAGTGGTTTTTCAACACTAACACAAGTGCGAAAAGTGGTTTTTCAACATTAACACAAGTGCGAAAAGTGGTTTTTCCACACTAATACAAGTGCAAAAGTGGTTTCCTGCACCAACACAAGTGCGAAAGGTGGTTTTTCAACACTAACAAAAGTGCAAAAAGTGGTTTTTCAACACTATCACAAGTGCAAAAAGTCTTTTTTCCACACTAATACAAGTGCAAAAGTGGTTTCCTGCACCAACACAAGTGCGAAAAGTGGTTTTTCAACACTAACACAAGTGCGAAAAGTGGCTTTTCAACACTAACACAAGTGCGAAAAGTGGTTTTTCCACACTAATACAAGTGCAAAAGTGGTTTCCTGCACCAACACATGTGCGAAAAGTGGTTTTTCAACACTAACAAAAGTGCGAAAAGTGGTTTTTCAACACTAACAAAAGTGCGAAAAGTGGTTTTTCAACACTATCACAAGTGCAAAAAGTCTTTTTTCCACACTAATACAAGTGCAAAAGTGGTTTCCTGCACCAACACAAGTGCGAAAAGTGGTTTTTCAACACTAACACAAGTGCGAAAAGTGGTTTTTCAACACTAACACAAGTGCGAAAAGTGGTTTTTCAACACTAACACAAGTGCGAAAAGTGTTTTTTCCACACTAATACAAGTGCAAAAGTGGTTTCCTGCACCAACACAAGTGCAAAAAGTGGTTTTTCAACACTAACACAAGTGCGAAAAGTGGTTTTTCAACACTAACACAAGTGCGAAAAGTGTTTTTTCCACACTAATACAAGTGCAAAAGTGGTTTCCTGCACCAACACAAGTGCGAAAAGTGGTTTTTCAACACTAACACAAGTGCGAAAAGTGGTTTTTCAACACTAACACAAGTGCGAAAAGTGGTTTTTCAACACTAACACAAGTGCGAAAAGTGGTTTTTTCACACTAATACAAGTGCAAAAGTGGTTTCCTGCACCAACACAACTGCGAAAAGTGGTTTTTCAACACTAACACAAGTGCGAAAAGTGGTTTTTCCACACTAATACAAGTGCAAAAGTGGTTTCCTGCACCAACACAAGTGCGAAAAGTTGTCTTTCAACACTAACACAAGTGTGAAAAGTGGTTTTTCCACACTAATACAAGTGCAAAATTGGTTTCCTGCACCAACACAAGTGCGAAAAGTGGTTTTTCAACACTAACACAAGTGCGAAAAGTGGTTTTTCAACACTATCACAAGTGCAAAAAGTGTTTTTTCCACACTAATACAAGTGCAAAAGTGGTTTCCTGCACCAACACAAGTGCGAAAAGTGGTTTTTCAACACTAACACAAATGCGAAAAGTGGTTTCCTGCACCAACACAAGTGCGAAAAGTGGTTTTTCAACACTAACACAAGTGCGAAAAGTGGTTTTTCAACAATAACACAAGTGCGAAAAGTGGTTTTTCAACACTATCACAAGTGCAAAAAGTGTTTTTTCAACACTAATACAAGTGCAAAGGTGGTTTCCTGCACCAATACAAGTGCGAAAAGTGGTTTTTCAACACTAACACAAGTGCGAAAAGTGGTTTTTCAACACTATCACAAGTGCAAAAAGTGTTTTTTCCACACTAATACAAGTGCAAAAGTGGTTTCCTGCACCAACACAAGTGCGAAAAGTGGTTTTTCAACACTAACACAAGTGCGAAAAGTGGTTTTTCAACACTAACACAAGTGCGAAAAGTGGTTTTTCAACATTAACACAAGTGCGAAAAGTGGTTTTTCCACACTAATACAAGTGCAAAAGTGGTTTCCTGCACCAACACAAGTGCGAAAGGTGGTTTTTCAACACTAACAAAAGTGCAAAAAGTGTTTTTTCAACACTATCACAAGTGCAAAAAGTCTTTTTTCCACACTAATACAAGTGCAAAAGTGGTTTCCTGCACCAACACAAGTGCGAAAAGTGGTTTTTCAACACTAACACAAGTGCGAAAAGTGGCTTTTCAACACTAACACAAGTGCGAAAAGTGGTTTTTCCACACTAATACAAGTGCAAAAGTGGTTTCCTGCACCAACACAACTGCGAAAAGTGGGTTTTCAACACTAACACAAGTGCGAAAAGTGGCTTTTCAACACTAACACAAGTGCGAAAAGTGGTTTTTCTACACTAACACAAGTGCCAAAAGTGGGTTTTCCACACTAATACAAGTGCAAAAGTGGTTTCCTGCACCAACACAAGTGCGAAAAGTGGGTTTTCAACACTAACACAAGTGCGAAAAGTGGCTTTTCAACACTAACACAATTGCAAAAAGTGGTTTTTCCACACTAATACAAGTGCAAAAGTGGTTTCCTGCACCAACACATGTGCGAAAAGTGGTTTTTCAACACGAACACAAGTGCGAAAAGTGGTTTTTCAACACTAACACAAGTGCGAAAAGTGTTTTTTCCACACTAATACAAGTGCAAAAGTGGTTTCCTGCACCAACACAAGTGCGAAAAGTGGTTTTTCAACACTAACACAAGTGCGAAAAGTGGTTTTTCAACACTAACACAAGTGCGAAAAGTGGTTTTTCAACATTAACACAAGTGCAAAAAGTGTTTTTTCCACACTAATACAAGTGCAAAAGTGGTTTCCTGCACCAACACAAGTGCGAAAAGTGGTTTTTCAACACTAACACAAGTGCGAAAAGTGGTTTTTCAACACTAACACAAGTGCGAAAAGTGGTTTTTCAACACTAACAAAAGTGCGAAAAGTGGTTTTTCCACACTAATACAAGTGCAAAAGTGGTTTCCTGCACCAACACATGTGCGAAAAGTGGTTTTTCAACACTAACAAAAGTGCGAAAAGTGGTTTTTCAACACTAACAAAAGTGCGAAAAGTGGTTTTTCAACACTATCACAAGTGCAAAAAGTCTTTTTTCCACACTAATACAAGTGCAAAAGTGGTTTCCTGCACCAACACAAGTGCGAAAAGTGGTTTTTCAACACTAACACAAGTGCGAAAAGTGGTTTTTCAACACTAACACAAGTGCGAAAAGTGGTTTTTCAACACTAACACAAGTGCGAAAAGTGTTTTTTCCACACTAATACAAGTGCAAAAGTGGTTTCCTGCACCAACACAAGTGCAAAAAGTGGTTTTTCAACACTAACACAAGTGCGAAAAGTGGTTTTTCAACACTAACACAAGTGCGAAAAGTGTTTTTTCCACACTAATACAAGTGCAAAAGTGGTTTCCTGCACCAACACAAGTGCGAAAAGTGGTTTTTCAACACTAACACAAGTGCGAAAAGTGGTTTTTCAACACTAACACAAGTGCGAAAAGTGGTTTTTCAACACTAACACAAGTGCGAAAAGTGGTTTTTTCACACTAATACAAGTGCAAAAGTGGTTTCCTGCACCAACACAACTGCGAAAAGTGGTTTTTCAACACTAACACAAGTGCGAAAAGTGGTTTTTCCACACTAATACAAGTGCAAAAGTGGTTTCCTGCACCAACACAAGTGCGAAAAGTTGTCTTTCAACACTAACACAAGTGTGAAAAGTGGTTTTTCCACACTAATACAAGTGCAAAATTGGTTTCCTGCACCAACACAAGTGCGAAAAGTGGTTTTTCAACACTAACACAAGTGCGAAAAGTGGTTTTTCAACACTATCACAAGTGCAAAAAGTGTTTTTTCCACACTAATACAAGTGCAAAAGTGGTTTCCTGCACCAACACAAGTGCGAAAAGTGGTTTTTCAACACTAACACAAATGCGAAAAGTGGTTTCCTGCACCAACACAAGTGCGAAAAGTGGTTTTTCAACACTAACACAAGTGCGAAAAGTGGTTTTTCAACAATAACACAAGTGCGAAAAGTGGTTTTTCAACACTATCACAAGTGCAAAAAGTGTTTTTTCAACACTAATACAAGTGCAAAGGTGGTTTCCTGCACCAATACAAGTGCGAAAAGTGGTTTTTCAACACTAACACAAGTGCGAAAAGTGGTTTTTCAACACTATCACAAGTGCAAAAAGTGTTTTTTCCACACTAATACAAGTGCAAAAGTGGTTTCCTGCACCAACACAAGTGCGAAAAGTGGTTTTTCAACACTAACACAAGTGCGAAAAGTGGTTTTTCAACACTAACAAAAGTGCGAAAAGTGGTTTTTCAACATTAACACAAGTGCGAAAAGTGGTTTTTCCACACTAATACAAGTGCAAAAGTGGTTTCCTGCACCAACACAAGTGCGAAAGGTGGTTTTTCAACACTAACAAAAGTGCAAAAAGTGGTTTTTCAACACTATCACAAGTGCAAAAAGTCTTTTTTCCACACTAATACAAGTGCAAAAGTGGTTTCCTGCACCAACACAAGTGCGAAAAGTGGTTTTTCAACACTAACACAAGTGCGAAAAGTGGCTTTTCAACACTAACACAAGTGCGAAAAGTGGTTTTTCCACACTAATACAAGTGCAAAAGTGGTTTCCTGCACCAACACAACTGCGAAAAGTGGGTTTTCAACACTAACACAAGTGCGAAAAGTGGCTTTTCAACACTAACACAAGTGCGAAAAGTGGTTTTTCTACACTAACACAAGTGCCAAAAGTGGGTTTTCCACACTAATACAAGTGCAAAAGTGGTTTCCTGCACCAACACAAGTGCGAAAAGTGGGTTTTCAACACTAACACAAGTGCGAAAAGTGGCTTTTCAACACTAACACAAGTGCAAAAAGTGGTTTTCCCACACTAATACAAGTGCAAAAGTGGTTTCCTGCACCAACACATGTGCGAAAAGTGGTTTTTCAACACGAACACAAGTGCGAAAAGTGGTTTTTCAACACTAACACAAGTGCGAAAAGTGTTTTTTCCACACTAATACAAGTGCAAAAGTGGTTTCCTGCACCAACACAAGTGCGAAAAGTGGTTTTTCAACACTAACACAAGTGCGAAAAGTGGTTTTTCAACACTAACACAAGTGCGAAAAGTGGTTTTTCAACATTAACACAAGTGCAAAAAGTGTTTTTTCCACACTAATACAAGTGCAAAAGTGGTTTCCTGCACCAACACAAGTGCGAAAAGTGGTTTTTCAACACTAACACAAGTGCGAAAAGTGGTTTTTCAACACTAACACAAGTGCGAAAAGTGGTTTTTCAACACTAACAAAAGTGCGAAAAGTGGTTTTTCCACACTAATACAAGTGCAAAAGTGGTTTCCTGCACCAACACATGTGCGAAAAGTGGTTTTTCAACACTAACAAAAGTGCGAAAAGTGGTTTTTCAACACTAACAAAAGTGCGAAAAGTGGTTTTTCAACACTATCACAAGTGCAAAAAGTCTTTTTTCCACACTAATACAAGTGCAAAAGTGGTTTCCTGCACCAACACAAGTGCGAAAAGTGGTTTTTCAACACTAACACAAGTGCGAAAAGTGGTTTTTCAACACTAACACAAGTGCGAAAAGTGGTTTTTCAACACTAACACAAGTGCGAAAAGTGTTTTTTCCACACTAATACAAGTGCAAAAGTGGTTTCCTGCACCAACACAAGTGCAAAAAGTGGTTTTTCAACACTAACACAAGTGCGAAAAGTGGTTTTTCAACACTAACACAAGTGCGAAAAGTGTTTTTTCCACACTAATACAAGTGCAAAAGTGGTTTCCTGCACCAACACAAGTGCGAAAAGTGGTTTTTCAACACTAACACAAGTGCGAAAAGTGGTTTTTCAACACTAACAAAAGTGCGAAAAGTGGTTTTTCCACACTAATACAAGTGCAAAAGTGGTTTCCTGCACCAACACATGTGCGAAAAGTGGTTTTTCAACACTAACAAAAGTGCGAAAAGTGGTTTTTCAACACTAACAAAAGTGCGAAAAGTGGTTTTTCAACACTATCACAAGTGCAAAAAGTCTTTTTTCCACACTAATACAAGTGCAAAAGTGGTTTCCTGCACCAACACAAGTGCGAAAAGTGGTTTTTCAACACTAACACAAGTGCGAAAAGTGGTTTTTCAACACTAACACAAGTGTGAAAAGTGGTTTTTCAACACTAACACAAGTGCGAAAAGTGTTTTTTCCACACTAATACAAGTGCAAAAGTGGTTTCCTGCACCAACACAAGTGCAAAAAGTGGTTTTTCAACACTAACACAAGTGCGAAAAGTGGTTTTTCAACACTAACACAAGTGCGAAAAGTGTTTTTTCCACACTAATACAAGTGCAAAAGTGGTTTCCTGCACCAACACAAGTGCGAAAAGTGGTTTTCAACACTAACACAAGTGCGAAAAGTGGTTTTTCAACACTAACACAAGTGCGAAAAGTGGTTTTTCAACACTAACACAAGTGCGAAAAGTGGTTTTTTCACACTAATACAAGTGCAAAAGTGGTTTCCTGCACCAACACAACTGCGAAAAGTGGTTTTTCAACACTAACACAAGTGCGAAAAGTGGTTTTTCCACACTAATACAAGTGCAAAAGTGGTTTCCTGCACCAACACAAGTGCGAAAAGTTGTCTTTCAACACTAACACAAGTGTGAAAAGTGGTTTTTCCACACTAATACAAGTGCAAAATTGGTTTCCTGCACCAACACAAGTGCGAAAAGTGGTTTTTCAACACTAACACAAGTGCGAAAAGTGGTTTTTCAACACTATCACAAGTGCAAAAAGTGTTTTTTCCACACTAATACAAGTGCAAAAGTGGTTTCCTGCACCAACACAAGTGCGAAAAGTGGTTTTTCAACACTAACACAAATGCGAAAAGTGGTTTCCTGCACCAACACAAGTGCGAAAAGTGGTTTTTCAACACTAACACAAGTGCGAAAAGTGGTTTTTCAACAATAACACAAGTGCGAAAAGTGGTTTTTCAACACTATCACAAGTGCAAAAAGTGTTTTTTCAACACTAATACAAGTGCGAAAAGTGGTTTTTCAACACTAACACAAGTGCAAAAAGTGTTTTTTCCACACTAATACAAGTGCAAAAGTGGTTTCCTGCACCAACACAAGTGCGAAAAGTGGTTTTTCAACACTAACATAAGTGCGAAAAGTGGTTTTTCAACACTAACACAAGTGCCAAAAGTGGTTTTTTCCACACTAATACAAGTGCAAAAGTGGTTTCCTGCACCAACACAAGTGCGAAAAGTTGTCTTTCAACACTAACACAAGTGTGAAAAGTGGTTTTTCCACACTAATACAAGTGCAAAATTGGTTTCCTGCACCAACACAAGTGCGAAAAGTGGTTTTTCAACACTAACACAAGTGCGAAAAGTGGTTTTTCAACACTATCACAAGTGCAAAAAGTGTTTTTTCCACACTAATACAAGTGCAAAAGTGGTTTCCTGCACCAACACAAGTGCGAAAAGTGGTTTTTCAACACTAACACAAATGCGAAAAGTGGTTTCCTGCACCAACACAAGTGCGAAAAGTGGTTTTTCAACACTAACACAAGTGCGAAAAGTGTTTTTTCCACACTAACACAAGTGCGAAAAGTGTTTTTTCCACACTAATACAAGTGCAAAAGTGGTTTCCTGCACCAACACAAGTGCGAAAAGTGGTTTTTCAACACTAACACAAGTGCAAAAAGTGGTTTTTCAACACTAACACAAGTGCGAAAAGTGGTTTTTCAACACTATCACAAGTGCAAAAAGTGTTTTTTCCACACTAATACAAGTGCAAAAGTGGTTTCCTGCACCAACACAAGTGCAAAAAGTGGTTTTTCAACACTATCACAAGTGCAAAAAGTGTTTTTCCACACTAATACAAGTGCAAAAGTGGTTTCCTGCTCCAACACAAGTGCAAAAAGTGGTTTTTCAACACTAACACAAGTGCGAAAAGTGGTTTTTCAACACTAACAGAAGTGTGAAAAGTGGTTTTTCCACACTAATACAAGTGCAAAAGTGGTTTCCTGCACCAACACAAGTGCGAAAAGTGGTTTTTCAACACTAACACAAGTGCGAAAAGTGGTTTTTCAACACTAACACAAGTGCCAAAAGTGGTTTTTTCCACACTAATACAAGTGCAAAAGTGGTTTCCTGCACCAACACAAGTGCGAAAAGTTGTCTTTCAACACTAACACAAGTGTGAAAAGTGGTTTTTCCACACTAATACAAGTGCAAAATTGGTTTCCTGCACCAACACAAGTGCGAAAAGTGGTTTTTCAACACTAACACAAGTGCGAAAAGTGGTTTTTCAACACTATCACAAGTGCAAAAAGTGTTTTTTCCACACTAATACAAGTGCAAAAGTGGTTTCCTGCACCAACACAAGTGCGAAAAGTGGTTTTTCAACACTAACACAAATGCGAAAAGTGGTTTCCTGCACCAACACAAGTGCGAAAAGTGGTTTTTCAACACTAACACAAGTGCGAAAAGTGGTTTTTCAACAATAACACAAGTGCGAAAAGTGGTTTTTCAACACTATCACAAGTGCAAAAAGTGTTTTTTCAACACTAATACAAGTGCAAAGGTGGTTTCCTGCACCAATACAAGTGCGAAAAGTGGTTTTTCAACACTAACACAAGTGCGAAAAGTGGTTTTTCAACACTATCACAAGTGCAAAAAGTGTTTTTTCCACACTAATACAAGTGCAAAAGTGGTTTCCTGCACCAACACAAGTGCGAAAAGTGGTTTTTCAACACTAACACAAGTGCGAAAAGTGGTTTTTCAACACTAACACAAGTGCGAAAAGTGGTTTTTCAACATTAACACAAGTGCGAAAAGTGGTTTTTCCACACTAATACAAGTGCAAAAGTGGTTTCCTGCACCAACACAAGTGCGAAAGGTGGTTTTTCAACACTAACAAAAGTGCGAAAAGTGGTTTTTCAACACTATCACAAGTGCAAAAAGTCTTTTTTCCACACTAATACAAGTGCAAAAGTGGTTTCCTGCACCCACACAAGTGCGAAAAGTGGTTTTTCAACACTAACACAAGTGCGAAAAGTGGCTTTTCAACACTAACCCAATGCGAAAAGTGGTTTTTCCACACTAATACAAGTGCAAAAGTGGTTTCCTGCACCAACACAACTGCGAAAAGTGGGTTTTCAACACTAACACAAGTGCGAAAAGTGGCTTTTCAACACTAACACAAGTGCGAAAAGTGGTTTTTCTACACTAACACAAGTGCCAAAAGTGGGTTTTCCACACTAATACAAGTGCAAAAGTGGTTTCCTGCACCAACACAAGTGCGAAAAGTGGGTTTTCAACACTAACACAAGTGCGAAAAGTGGCTTTTCAACACTAACACAAGTGCAAAAAGTGGTTTTTCCACACTAATACAAGTGCAAAAGTGGTTTCCTGCACCAACACATGTGCGAAAAGTGGTTTTTCAACACGAACACAAGTGCGAAAAGTGGTTTTTCAACACTAACACAAGTGCGAAAAGTGTTTTTTCCACACTAATACAAATGCAAAAGTGGTTTCCTGCACCAACACAAGTGCGAAAAGTGGTTTTTCAACACTAACACAAGTGCGAAAAGTGGTTTTTCAACACTAACACAAGTGCGAAAAGTGGTTTTTCAACATTAACACAAGTGCAAAAAGTGTTTTTTCCTCACTAATACAAGTGCAAAAGTGGTTTCCTGCACCAACACAAGTGCGAAAAGTGGTTTTTCAACACTAACACAAGTGCGAAAAGTGGTTTTTCAACACTAACACAAGTGCGAAAAGTGGTTTTTCAACACTAACAAAAGTGCGAAAAGTGGTTTTTCCACACTAATACAAGTGCAAAAGTGGTTTCCTGCACCAACACATGTGCGAAAAGTGGTTTTTCAACACTAACAAAAGTGCGAAAAGTGGTTTTTCAACACTAACAAAAGTGCGAAAAGTGGTTTTTCAACACTATCACAAGTGCAAAAAGTCTTTTTTCCACACTAATACAAGTGCAAAAGTGGTTTCCTGCACCAACACAAGTGCGAAAAGTGGTTTTTCAACACTAACACAAGTGCGAAAAGTGGTTTTTCAACACTAACACAAGTGCGAAAAGTGGTTTTTCAACACTAACACAAGTGCGAAAAGTGTTTTTTCCACACTAATACAAGTGCAAAAGTGGTTTCCTGCACCAACACAAGTGCAAAAAGTGGTTTTTCAACACTAACACAAGTGCGAAAAGTGGTTTTTCAACACTAACACAAGTGCGAAAAGTGTTTTTTCCACACTAATACAAGTGCAAAAGTGGTTTCCTGCACCAACACAAGTGCGAAAAGTGGTTTTTCAACACTAACACAAGTGCGAAAAGTGGTTTTTCAACACTAACACAAGTGCGAAAAGTGGTTTTTCAACACTAACACAAGTGCGAAAAGTGGTTTTTTCACACTAATACAAGTGCAAAAGTGGTTTCCTGCACCAACACAACTGCGAAAAGTGGTTTTTCAACACTAACACAAGTGCGAAAAGTGGTTTTTCCACACTAATACAAGTGCAAAAGTGGTTTCCTGCACCAACACAAGTGCGAAAAGTTGTCTTTCAACACTAACACAAGTGTGAAAAGTGGTTTTTCCACACTAATACAAGTGCAAAATTGGTTTCCTGCACCAACACAAGTGCGAAAAGTGGTTTTTCAACACTAACACAAGTGCGAAAAGTGGTTTTTCAACACTATCACAAGTGCAAAAAGTGTTTTTTCCACACTAATACAAGTGCAAAAGTGGTTTCCTGCACCAACACAAGTGCGAAAAGTGGTTTTTCAACACTAACACAAATGCGAAAAGTGGTTTCCTGCACCAACACAAGTACGAAAAGTGGTTTTTCAACACTAACACAAGTGCGAAAAGTGGTTTTTCAACAATAACACAAGTGCGAAAAGTGGTTTTTCAACACTATCACAAGTGCAAAAAGTGTTTTTTCAACACTAATACAAGTGCAAAGGTGGTTTCCTGCACCAACACAAGTGCGAAAAGTGGTTTTTCAACACTAACACAAGTGCGAAAAGTGGTTTTTCAACACTAACACAAGTGCGAAAAGTGGTTTTTCAACATTAACACAAGTGCGAAAAGTGGTTTTTCCACACTAATACAAGTGCAAAAGTGGTTTCCTGCACCAACACAAGTGCGAAAGGTGGTTTTTCAACACTAACAAAAGTGCAAAAAGTGGTTTTTCAACACTATCACAAGTGCAAAAAGTCTTTTTTCCACACTAATACAAGTGCAAAAGTGGTTTCCTGCACCAACACAAGTGCGAAAAGTGGTTTTTCAACACTAACACAAGTGCGAAAAGTGGCTTTTCAACACTAACACAAGTGCGAAAAGTGGTTTTTCCACACTAATACAAGTGCAAAAGTGGTTTCCTGCACCAACACAAGTGCGAAAAGTGGTTTTTCAACACTAACACAAGTGCAAAAAGTGGTTTTTCAACACTAACACAAGTGCGAAAAGTGGTTTTTCAACACTAACACAAGTGCGAAAAGTGTTTTTTCCACACTAATACAAGTGCAAAAGTGGTTTCCTGCACCAACACAAGTGCAAAAAGTGGTTTTTCAACACTAACACAAGTGCGAAAAGTGGTTTTTCAACACTAACACAAGTGCGAAAAGTGTTTTTTCCACACTAATACAAGTGCAAAAGTGGTTTCCTGCACCAACACAAGTGCGAAAAGTGGTTTTTCAACACTAACACAAGTGCGAAAAGTGGTTTTTCAACACTAACACAAGTGCGAAAAGTGGTTTTTCAACACTAACACAAGTGCGAAAAGTGGTTTTTTCACACTAATACAAGTGCAAAAGTGGTTTCCTGCACCAACACAACTGCGAAAAGTGGTTTTTCAACACTAACACAAGTGCGAAAAGTGGTTTTTCCACACTAATACAAGTGCAAAAGTGGTTTCCTGCACCAACACAAGTGCGAAAAGTTGTCTTTCAACACTAACACAAGTGTGAAAAGTGGTTTTTCCACACTAATACAAGTGCAAAATTGGTTTCCTGCACCAACACAAGTGCGAAAAGTGGTTTTTCAACACTAACACAAGTGCGAAAAGTGGTTTTTCAACACTATCACAAGTGCAAAAAGTGTTTTTTCCACACTAATACAAGTGCAAAAGTGGTTTCCTGCACCAACACAAGTGCGAAAAGTGGTTTTTCAACACTAACACAAATGCGAAAAGTGGTTTCCTGCACCAACACAAGTACGAAAAGTGGTTTTTCAACACTAACACAAGTGCGAAAAGTGGTTTTTCAACAATAACACAAGTGCGAAAAGTGGTTTTTCAACACTATCACAAGTGCAAAAAGTGTTTTTTCAACACTAATACAAGTGCAAAGGTGGTTTCCTGCACCAACACAAGTGCGAAAAGTGGTTTTTCAACACTAACACAAGTGCGAAAAGTGGTTTTTCAACACTAACACAAGTGCGAAAAGTGGTTTTTCAACATTAACACAAGTGCGAAAAGTGGTTTTTCCACACTAATACAAGTGCAAAAGTGGTTTCCTGCACCAACACAAGTGCGAAAGGTGGTTTTTCAACACTAACAAAAGTGCAAAAAGTGGTTTTTCAACACTATCACAAGTGCAAAAAGTCTTTTTTCCACACTAATACAAGTGCAAAAGTGGTTTCCTGCACCAACACAAGTGCGAAAAGTGGTTTTTCAACACTAACACAAGTGCGAAAAGTGGCTTTTCAACACTAACACAAGTGCGAAAAGTGGTTTTTCCACACTAATACAAGTGCAAAAGTGGTTTCCTGCACCAACACAAGTGCGAAAAGTGGTTTTTCAACACTAACACAAGTGCAAAAAGTGGTTTTTCAACACTAACACAAGTGCGAAAAGTGGTTTTTCAACACTAACACAAGTGCGAAAAGTGTTTTTTCCACACTAATACAAGTGCAAAAGTGGTTTCCTGCACCAACACAAGTGCAAAAAGTGGTTTTTCAACACTAACACAAGTGCGAAAAGTGGTTTTTCAACACTAACACAAGTGCGAAAAGTGTTTTTTCCACACTAATACAAGTGCAAAAGTGGTTTCCTGCACCAACACAAGTGCGAAAAGTGGTTTTTCAACACTAACACAAGTGCGAAAAGTGGTTTTTCAACACTAACACAAGTGCGAAAAGTGGTTTTTCAACACTAACACAAGTGCGAAAAGTGGTTTTTTCACACTAATACAAGTGCAAAAGTGGTTTCCTGCACCAACACAACTGCGAAAAGTGGTTTTTCAACACTAACACAAGTGCGAAAAGTGGTTTTTCCACACTAATACAAGTGCAAAAGTGGTTTCCTGCACCAACACAAGTGCGAAAAGTTGTCTTTCAACACTAACACAAGTGTGAAAAGTGGTTTTTCAACAATAACACAAGTGCGAAAAGTGGTTTTTCAACACTATCACAAGTGCAAAAAGTGTTTTTTCAACACTAATACAAGTGCAAAGGTGGTTTCCTGCACCAACACAAGTGCGAAAAGTGGTTTTTCAACACTAACACAAGTGCGAAAAGTGGTTTTTCAACACTAACACAAGTGCGAAAAGTGGTTTTTCAACATTAACACAAGTGCGAAAAGTGGTTTTTCCACACTAATACAAGTGCAAAAGTGGTTTCCTGCACCAACACAAGTGCGAAAGGTGGTTTTTCAACACTAACAAAAGTGCAAAAAGTGGTTTTTCAACACTATCACAAGTGCAAAAAGTCTTTTTTCCACACTAATACAAGTGCAAAAGTGGTTTCCTGCACCAACACAAGTGCGAAAAGTGGTTTTTCAACACTAACACAAGTGCGAAAAGTGGCTTTTCAACACTAACACAAGTGCGAAAAGTGGTTTTTCCACACTAATACAAGTGCAAAAGTGGTTTCCTGCACCAACACATGTGCGAAAAGTGGTTTTTCAACACTAACAAAAGTGCGAAAAGTGGTTTTTCAACACTAACAAAAGTGCGAAAAGTGGTTTTTCAACACTATCACAAGTGCAAAAAGTCTTTTTTCCACACTAATACAAGTGCAAAAGTGGTTTCCTGCACCAACACAAGTGCGAAAAGTGGTTTTTCAACACTAACACAAGTGCGAAAAGTGGTTTTTCAACACTAACACAAGTGCGAAAAGTGGTTTTTCAACACTAACACAAGTGCGAAAAGTGTTTTTTCCACACTAATACAAGTGCAAAAGTGGTTTCCTGCACCAACACAAGTGCAAAAAGTGGTTTTTCAACACTAACACAAGTGCGAAAAGTGGTTTTTCAACACTAACACAAGTGCGAAAAGTGTTTTTTCCACACTAATACAAGTGCAAAAGTGGTTTCCTGCACCAACACAAGTGCGAAAAGTGGTTTTTCAACACTAACACAAGTGCGAAAAGTGGTTTTTCAACACTAACACAAGTGCGAAAAGTGGTTTTTCAACAATAACACAAGTGCGAAAAGTGGTTTTTTCACACTAATACAAGTGCAAAAGTGGTTTCCTGCACCAACACAACTGCGAAAAGTGGTTTTTCAACACTAACACAAGTGCGAAAAGTGGTTTTTCCACACTAATACAAGTGCAAAAGTGGTTTCCTGCACCAACACAAGTGCGAAAAGTTGTCTTTCAACACTAACACAAGTGTGAAAAGTGGTTTTTCCACACTAATACAAGTGCAAAATTGGTTTCCTGCACCAACACAAGTGCGAAAAGTGGTTTTTCAACACTAACACAAGTGCGAAAAGTGGTTTTTCAACACTATCACAAGTGCAAAAAGTGTTTTTTCCACACTAATACAAGTGCAAAAGTGGTTTCCTGCACCAACACAAGTGCGAAAAGTGGTTTTTCAACACTAACACAAATGCGAAAAGTGGTTTCCTGCACCAACACAAGTGCGAAAAGTGGTTTTTCAACACTAACACAAGTGCGAAAAGTGGTTTTTCAACAATAACACAAGTGCGAAAAGTGGTTTTTCAACACTATCACAAGTGCAAAAAGTGTTTTTTCAACACTAATACAAGTGCAAAGGTGGTTTCCTGCACCAATACAAGTGCGAAAAGTGGTTTTTCAACACTAACACAAGTGCGAAAAGTGGTTTTTCAACACTATCACAAGTGCAAAAAGTGTTTTTTCCACACTAATACAAGTGCAAAAGTGGTTTCCTGCACCAACACAAGTGCGAAAAGTGGTTTTTCAACACTAACACAAGTGCGAAAAGTGGTTTTTCAACACTAACACAAGTGCGAAAAGTGGTTTTTCAACATTAATACAAGTGCGAAAAGTGGTTTTTCCACACTAATACAAGTGCAAAAGTGGTTTCCTGCACCAACACAAGTGCGAAAGGTGGTTTTTCAACACTAACAAAAGTGCAAAAAGTGGTTTTTCAACACTATCACAAGTGCAAAAAGTCTTTTTTCCACACTAATACAAGTGCAAAAGTGGTTTCCTGCACCAACACAAGTGCGAAAAGTGGTTTTTCAACACTAACACAAGTGCGAAAAGTGGCTTTTCAACACTAACACAAGTGCGAAAAGTGGTTTTTCCACACTAATACAAGTGCAAAAGTGGTTTCCTGCACCAACACAACTGCGAAAAGTGGGTTTTCAACACTAACACAAGTGCGAAAAGTGGCTTTTCAACACTAACACAAGTGCGAAAAGTGGTTTTTCTACACTAACACAAGTGCCAAAAGTGGGTTTTCCACACTAATACAAGTGCAAAAGTGGTTTCCTGCACCAACACAAGTGCGAAAAGTGGGTTTTCAACACTAACACAAGTGCGAAAAGTGGCTTTTCAACACTAACACAAGTGCAAAAAGTGGTTTTTCCACACTAATACAAGTGCAAAAGTGGTTTCCTGCACCAACACATGTGCGAAAAGTGGTTTTTCAACACGAACACAAGTGCGAAAAGTGGTTTTTCAACACTAACACAAGTGCGAAAAGTGTTTTTTCCACACTAATACAAGTGCAAAAGTGGTTTCCTGCACCAACACAAGTGCGAAAAGTGGTTTTTCAACACTAACACAAGTGCGAAAAGTGGTTTTTCAACACTAACACAAGTGCGAAAAGTGGTTTTTCAACATTAACACAAGTGCAAAAAGTGTTTTTTCCACACTAATACAAGTGCAAAAGTGGTTTCCTGCACCAACACAAGTGCGAAAAGTGGTTTTTCAACACTAACACAAGTGCGAAAAGTGGTTTTTCAACACTAACACAAGTGCGAAAAGTGGTTTTTCAACACTAACAAAAGTGCGAAAAGTGGTTTTTCCACACTAATACAAGTGCAAAAGTGGTTTCCTGCACCAACACATGTGCGAAAAGTGGTTTTTCAACACTAACAAAAGTGCGAAAAGTGGTTTTTCAACACTAACAAAAGTGCGAAAAGTGGTTTTTCAACACTATCACAAGTGCAAAAAGTCTTTTTTCCACACTAATACAAGTGCAAAAGTGGTTTCCTGCACCAACACAAGTGCGAAAAGTGGTTTTTCAACACTAACACAAGTGCGAAAAGTGGTTTTTCAACACTAACACAAGTGCGAAAAGTGGTTTTTCAACACTAACACAAGTGCGAAAAGTGTTTTTTCCACACTAATACAAGTGCAAAAGTGGTTTCCTGCACCAACACAAGTGCAAAAAGTGGTTTTTCAACACTAACACAAGTGCGAAAAGTGGTTTTTCAACACTAACACAAGTGCGAAAAGTGTTTTTTCCACACTAATACAAGTGCAAAAGTGGTTTCCTGCACCAACACAAGTGCGAAAAGTGGTTTTTCAACACTAACACAAGTGCGAAAAGTGGTTTTTCAACACTAACACAAGTGCGAAAAGTGGTTTTTCAACACTAACACAAGTGCGAAAAGTGGTTTTTTCACACTAATACAAGTGCAAAAGTGGTTTCCTGCACCAACACAACTGCGAAAAGTGGTTTTTCAACACTAACACAAGTGCGAAAAGTGGTTTTTCCACACTAATACAAGTGCAAAAGTGGTTTCCTGCACCAACACAAGTGCGAAAAGTTGTCTTTCAACACTAACACAAGTGTGAAAAGTGGTTTTTCCACACTAATACAAGTGCAAAATTGGTTTCCTGCACCAACACAAGTGCGAAAAGTGGTTTTTCAACACTAACACAAGTGCGAAAAGTGGTTTTTCAACACTATCACAAGTGCAAAAAGTGTTTTTTCCACACTAATACAAGTGCAAAAGTGGTTTCCTGCACCAACACAAGTGCGAAAAGTGGTTTTTCAACACTAACACAAATGCGAAAAGTGGTTTCCTGCACCAACACAAGTGCGAAAAGTGGTTTTTCAACACTAACACAAGTGCGAAAAGTGGTTTTTCAACAATAACACAAGTGCGAAAAGTGGTTTTTCAACACTAACACAAATGCGAAAAGTGGTTTCCTGCACCAACACAAGTGCGAAAAGTGGTTTTTCAACACTAACACAAGTGCGAAAAGTGGTTTTTCAACAATAACACAAGTGCGAAAAGTGGTTTTTCAACACTATCACAAGTGCAAAAAGTGTTTTTTCAACACTAATACAAGTGCAAAGGTGGTTTCCTGCACCAATACAAGTGCGAAAAGTGGTTTTTCAACACTAACACAAGTGCAAAAAGTGTTTTTTCCACACTAATACAAGTGCAAAAGTGGTTTCCTGCACCAACACAAGTGCGAAAAGTGGTTTTTCAACACTAACACAAGTGCGAAAAGTGGTTTTTCAACACTAACACAAGTGCGAAAAGTGGTTTTTCAACATTAACACAAGTGCGAAAAGTGGTTTTTCCACACTAATACAAGTGCAAAAGTGGTTTCCTGCACCAACACAAGTGCGAAAGGTGGTTTTTCAACACTAACAAAAGTGCAAAAAGTGGTTTTTCAACACTATCACAAGTGCAAAAAGTCTTTTTTCCACATTAATACAAGTGCAAAAGTGGTTTCCTGCACCAACACAGTGCGAAAAGTGGTTTTTCAACACTAACACAAGTGCGAAAAGTGGCTTTTCAACACTAACACAAGTGCGAAAAGTGGTTTTTCCACACTAATACAAGTGCAAAAGTGGTTTCCTGCACCAACACAACTGCGAAAAGTGGGTTTTCAACACTAACACAAGTGCGAAAAGTGGCTTTTCAACACTAACACAAGTGCGAAAAGTGGTTTTTCTACACTAACACAAGTGCCAAAAGTGGGTTTTCCACACTAATACAAGTGCAAAAGTGGTTTCCTGCACCAACACAAGTGCGAAAAGTGGGTTTTCAACACTAACACAAGTGCGAAAAGTGGCTTTTCAACACTAACACAAGTGCAAAAAGTGGTTTTTCCACACTAATACAAGTGCAAAAGTGGTTTCCTGCACCAACACATGTGCGAAAAGTGGTTTTTCAACACGAACACAAGTGCGAAAAGTGGTTTTTCAACACTAACACAAGTGCGAAAAGTGTTTTTTCCACACTAATACAAGTGCAAAAGTGGTTTCCTGCACCAACACAAGTGCGAAAAGTGGTTTTTCAACACTAACACAAGTGCGAAAAGTGGTTTTTCAACACTAACACAAGTGCGAAAAGTGGTTTTTCAACATTAACACAAGTGCAAAAAGTGTTTTTTCCACACTAATACAAGTGCAAAAGTGGTTTCCTGCACCAACACAAGTGCGAAAAGTGGTTTTTCAACACTAACACAAGTGCGAAAAGTGGTTTTTCAACACTAACACAAGTGCGAAAAGTGGTTTTTCAACACTAACAAAAGTGCGAAAAGTGGTTTTTCCACACTAATACAAGTGCAAAAGTGGTTTCCTGCACCAACACATGTGCGAAAAGTGGTTTTTCAACACTAACAAAAGTGCGAAAAGTGGTTTTTCAACACTAACAAAAGTGCGAAAAGTGGTTTTTCAACACTATCACAAGTGCAAAAAGTCTTTTTTCCACACTAATACAAGTGCAAAAGTGGTTTCCTGCACCAACACAAGTGCGAAAAGTGGTTTTTCAACACTAACACAAGTGCGAAAAGTGGTTTTTCAACACTAACACAAGTGCGAAAAGTGGTTTTTCAACACTAACACAAGTGCGAAAAGTGTTTTTTCCACACTAATACAAGTGCAAAAGTGGTTTCCTGCACCAACACAAGTGCAAAAAGTGGTTTTTCAACACTAACACAAGTGCGAAAAGTGGTTTTTCAACACTAACACAAGTGCGAAAAGTGTTTTTTCCACACTAATACAAGTGCAAAAGTGGTTTCCTGCACCAACACAAGTGCGAAAAGTGGTTTTTCAACACTAACACAAGTGCGAAAAGTGGTTTTTCAACACTAACACAAGTGCGAAAAGTGGTTTTTCAACACTAACACAAGTGCGAAAAGTGGTTTTTTCACACTAATACAAGTGCAAAAGTGGTTTCCTGCACCAACACAACTGCGAAAAGTGGTTTTTCAACACTAACACAAGTGCAAAAAGTGGTTTTTCAACACTAACACAAGTGCCAAAAGTGGCTTTCCACACTAATACAAGTGCAAAAGTGGTTTCCTGCACCAATACAAGTGTGAAAAGTTGTCTTTCAACACTAACACAAGTGTGAAAAGTGGTTTTTCCACTCTAATACAAGTGCAAAAGTGGTTTCCTGCACCAACACAAGTGCGAAAAGTGGTTTTTCAACACTAACACAAGTGCGAAAAGTGGTTTTTCAACACTATCACAAGTGCAAAAAGTGTTTTTTCCACACTAATACAAGTGCAATAGTGGTTTCCTGCACCAACACAAGTGCGAAAAGTGGTTTTTCAACACTATCAAAAGTGCAAAAAGTGTTTTTTCCACACTAATACAAGTGCAAAAGTGGTTTCCTGCACCAACACATGTGCGAAAAGTGGTTTTTCAACATGAACACAAGTGCGAAAAGTGGTTTTTCAACACTATCACAAGTGCAAAAATTGTTTTTTCCACACTAATACAAGTGCAATAGTGGTTTCCTGCACCAACACAAGTGCGAAAAGTGGTTTTTCAACACTATCAAAAGTGCAAAAAGTGTTTTTTCCACACTAATACAAGTGCAAAAGTGGTTTCCTGCACCAACACATGTGCGAAAAGTGGTTTTTCAACATGAACACAAGTGCGAAAAGTGGTTTTTCAACACTAACACAAGTGCGAAAAGTGGTTTTTCAACACTATCACAAGTGCAAAAAGTGTTTTTTCCACACTAATACAAGTGCAATAGTGGTTTCCTGCACCAACACAAGTGCGAAAAATGGCTTTTCAACACTAACACAAGTGCAAAAAGTGGTTTTTCCACACTAATACAAGTGCAAAAGTGGTTTCCTGCACCAACACATGTGCGAAAAGTGGTTTTTCAACACGAACACAAGTGCGAAAAGTGGTTTTTCAACACTAACACAAGTGCGAAAAGTGTTTTTTCCACACTAATACAAGTGCAAAAGTGGTTTCCTGCACCAACACAAGTGCGAAAAGTGGTTTTTCAACACTAACATAAGTGCGAAAAGTGGTTTTTCAACACTAACACAAGTGCCAAAAGTGGTTTTTTCCACACTAATACAAGTGCAAAAGTGGTTTCCTGCACCAACACAAGTGCGAAAAGTTGTCTTTCAACACTAACACAAGTGTGAAAAGTGGTTTTTCCACACTAATACAAGTGCAAAATTGGTTTCCTGCACCAACACAAGTGCGAAAAGTGGTTTTTCAACACTAACACAAGTGCGAAAAGTGGTTTTTCAACACTATCACAAGTGCAAAAAGTGTTTTTTCCACACTAATACAAGTGCAAAAGTGGTTTCCTGCACCAACACAAGTGCGAAAAGTGGTTTTTCAACACTAACACAAATGCGAAAAGTGGTTTCCTGCACCAACACAAGTGCGAAAAGTGGTTTTTCAACACTAACACAAGTGCGAAAAGTGGTTTTTCAACAATAACACAAGTGCGAAAAGTGGTTTTTCAACACTATCACAAGTGCAAAAAGTGTTTTTTCAACACTAATACAAGTGCAAAGGTGGTTTCCTGCACCAATACAAGTGCGAAAAGTGGTTTTTCAACACTAACACAAGTGCGAAAAGTGGTTTTTCAACACTATCACAAGTGCAAAAAGTGTTTTTTCCACACTAATACAAGTGCAAAAGTGGTTTCCTGCACCAACACAAGTGCGAAAAGTGGTTTTTCAACACTAACACAAGTGCGAAAAGTGGTTTTTCAACACTAACACAAGTGCGAAAAGTGGTTTTTCAACATTAACACAAGTGCGAAAAGTGGTTTTTCCACACTAATACAAGTGCAAAAGTGGTTTCCTGCACCAACACAAGTGCGAAAGGTGGTTTTTCAACACTAACAAAAGTGCGAAAAGTGGTTTTTCAACACTATCACAAGTGCAAAAAGTCTTTTTTCCACATTAATACAAGTGCAAAAGTGGTTTCCTGCACCAACACAAGTGCGAAAAGTGGTTTTTCAACACTAACACAAGTGCGAAAAGTGGCTTTTCAACACTAACACAAGTGCGAAAAGTGGTTTTTCCACACTAATACAAGTGCAAAAGTGGTTTCCTGCACCAACACAACTGCGAAAAGTGGGTTTTCAACACTAACACAAGTGCGAAAAGTGGCTTTTCAACACTAACACAAGTGCGAAAAGTGGTTTTTCTACACTAACACAAGTGCCAAAAGTGGTTTTTCAACACTAACACAAGTGCGAAAAGTGGTTTTTCAACACTAACACAAGTGCCAAAAGTGGTTTTTCAACACTAACACAAGTGCGAAAAGTGTTTTTTCCACACTAATACAAGTGCAAAAGTGGTTTCCTGCACCAACACAAGTGCAAAAAGTGGTTTTTCAACACTAACACAAGTGCGAAAAGTGGTTTTTCAACACTAACACAAGTGCGAAAAGTGTTTTTTCCACACTAATACAAGTGCAAAAGTGGTTTCCTGCACCAACACAAGTGCGAAAAGTGGTTTTTCAACACTAACACAAGTGCGAAAAGTGGTTTTTCAACACTAACACAAGTGCGAAAAGTGGTTTTTCAACACTAACACAAGTGCGAAAAGTGGTTTTTTCACACTAATACAAGTGCAAAAGTGGTTTCCTGCACCAACACAACTGCGAAAAGTGGTTTTTCAACACTAACACAAGTGCGAAAAGTGGTTTTTCAACACTAACACAAGTGCCAAAAGTGGCTTTCCACACTAATACAAGTGCAAAAGTGGTTTCCTGCACCAATACAAGTGCGAAAAGTTGTCTTTCAACACTAACACAAGTGTGAAAAGTGGTTTTTCCACTCTAATACAAGTGCAAAAGTGGTTTCCTGCACCAACACAAGTGCGAAAAGTGGTTTTTCAACACTAACACAAGTGCGAAAAGTGGTTTTTCAACACTATCACAAGTGCAAAAAGTGTTTTTTCCACACTAATACAAGTGCAATAGTGGTTTCCTGCACCAACACAAGTGCGAAAAGTGGTTTTTCAACACTATCAAAAGTGCAAAAAGTGTTTTTTCCACACTAATACAAGTGCAAAAGTGGTTTCCTGCACCAACACATGTGCGAAAAGTGGTTTTTCAACATGAACACAAGTGCGAAAAGTGGTTTTTCAACACTATCACAAGTGCAAAAATTGTTTTTTCCACACTAATACAAGTGCAATAGTGGTTTCCTGCACCAACACAAGTGCGAAAAGTGGTTTTTCAACACTATCAAAAGTGCAAAAAGTGTTTTTTCCACACTAATACAAGTGCAAAAGTGGTTTCCTGCACCAACACATGTGCGAAAAGTGGTTTTTCAACATGAACACAAGTGCGAAAAGTGGTTTTTCAACACTAACACAAGTGCGAAAAGTGGTTTTTCAACACTATCACAAGTGCAAAAAGTGTTTTTTCCACACTAATACAAGTGCAATAGTGGTTTCCTGCACCAACACAAGTGCGAAAAATGGCTTTTCAACACTAACACAAGTGCAAAAAGTGGTTTTTCCACACTAATACAAGTGCAAAAGTGGTTTCCTGCACCAACACATGTGCGAAAAGTGGTTTTTCAACACGAACACAAGTGCGAAAAGTGGTTTTTCAACACTAACACAAGTGCGAAAAGTGTTTTTTCCACACTAATACAAGTGCAAAAGTGGTTTCCTGCACCAACACAAGTGCGAAAAGTGGTTTTTCAACACTAACATAAGTGCGAAAAGTGGTTTTTCAACACTAACACAAGTGCCAAAAGTGGTTTTTTCCACACTAATACAAGTGCAAAAGTGGTTTCCTGCACCAACACAAGTGCGAAAAGTTGTCTTTCAACACTAACACAAGTGTGAAAAGTGGTTTTTCCACACTAATACAAGTGCAAAATTGGTTTCCTGCACCAACACAAGTGCGAAAAGTGGTTTTTCAACACTAACACAAGTGCGAAAAGTGGTTTTTCAACACTATCACAAGTGCAAAAAGTGTTTTTTCCACACTAATACAAGTGCAAAAGTGGTTTCCTGCACCAACACAAGTGCGAAAAGTGGTTTTTCAACACTAACACAAATGCGAAAAGTGGTTTCCTGCACCAACACAAGTGCGAAAAGTGGTTTTTCAACACTAACACAAGTGCGAAAAGTGGTTTTTCAACAATAACACAAGTGCGAAAAGTGGTTTTTCAACACTATCACAAGTGCAAAAAGTGTTTTTTCAACACTAATACAAGTGCAAAGGTGGTTTCCTGCACCAATACAAGTGCGAAAAGTGGTTTTTCAACACTAACACAAGTGCGAAAAGTGGTTTTTCAACACTATCACAAGTGCAAAAAGTGTTTTTTCCACACTAATACAAGTGCAAAAGTGGTTTCCTGCACCAACACAAGTGCGAAAAGTGGTTTTTCAACACTAACACAAGTGCGAAAAGTGGTTTTTCAACACTAACACAAGTGCGAAAAGTGGTTTTTCAACATTAACACAAGTGCGAAAAGTGGTTTTTCCACACTAATACAAGTGCAAAAGTGGTTTCCTGCACCAACACAAGTGCGAAAGGTGGTTTTTCAACACTAACAAAAGTGCGAAAAGTGGTTTTTCAACACTATCACAAGTGCAAAAAGTCTTTTTTCCACACTAATACAAGTGCAAAAGTGGTTTCCTGCACCAACACAAGTGCGAAAAGTGGTTTTTCAACACTAACACAAGTGCGAAAAGTGGCTTTTCAACACTAACACAAGTGCGAAAAGTGGTTTTTCCACACTAATACAAGTGCAAAAGTGGTTTCCTGCACCAACACAACTGCGAAAAGTGGGTTTTCAACACTAACACAAGTGCGAAAAGTGGCTTTTCAACACTAACACAAGTGCGAAAAGTGGTTTTTCTACACTAACACAAGTGCCAAAAGTGGGTTTTCCACACTAATACAAGTGCAAAAGTGGTTTCCTGCACCAACACAAGTGCGAAAAGTGGGTTTTCAACACTAACACAAGTGCGAAAAGTGGCTTTTCAGCACTAACACAAGTGCAAAAAGTGGTTTTTCCACACTAATACAAGTGCAAAAGTGGTTTCCTGCACCAACACATGTGCGAAAAGTGGTTTTTCAACACGAACACAAGTGCGAAAAGTGGTTTTTCAACACTAACACAAGTGCGAAAAGTGTTTTTTCCACACTAATACAAGTGCAAAAGTGGTTTCCTGCACCAACACAAGTGCGAAAAGTGGTTTTTCAACACTAACACAAGTGCGAAAAGTGGTTTTTCAACACTAACACAAGTGCGAAAAGTGGTTTTTCAACATTAACACAAGTGCAAAAAGTGTTTTTTCCACACTAATACAAGTGCAAAAGTGGTTTCCTGCACCAACACAAGTGCGAAAAGTGGTTTTTCAACACTAACACAAGTGCGAAAAGTGGTTTTTCAACACTAACACAAGTGCGAAAAGTGGTTTTTCAACACTAACAAAAGTGCGAAAAGTGGTTTTTCCACACTAATACAAGTGCAAAAGTGGTTTCCTGCACCAACACATGTGCGAAAAGTGGTTTTTCAACACTAACAAAAGTGCGAAAAGTGGTTTTTCAACACTAACAAAAGTGCGAAAAGTGGTTTTTCAACACTATCACAAGTGCAAAAAGTCTTTTTTCCACACTAATACAAGTGCAAAAGTGGTTTCCTGCACCAACACAAGTGCGAAAAGTGGTTTTTCAACACTAACACAAGTGCGAAAAGTGGTTTTTCAACACTAACACAAGTGCGAAAAGTGGTTTTTCAACACTAACACAAGTGCGAAAAGTGTTTTTTCCACACTAATACAAGTGCAAAAGTGGTTTCCTGCACCAACACAAGTGCAAAAAGTGGTTTTTCAACACTAACACAAGTGCGAAAAGTGGTTTTTCAACACTAACACAAGTGCGAAAAGTGTTTTTTCCACACTAATACAAGTGCAAAAGTGGTTTCCTGCACCAACACAAGTGCGAAAAGTGGTTTTTCAACACTAACACAAGTGCGAAAAGTGGTTTTTCAACACTAACACAAGTGCGAAAAGTGGTTTTTCAACACTAACACAAGTGCGAAAAGTGGTTTTTTCACACTAATACAAGTGCAAAAGTGGTTTCCTGCACCAACACAACTGCGAAAAGTGGTTTTTCAACACTAACACAAGTGCGAAAAGTGGTTTTTCCACACTAATACAAGTGCAAAAGTGGTTTCCTGCACCAACACAAGTGCGAAAAGTTGTCTTTCAACACTAACACAAGTGTGAAAAGTGGTTTTTCCACACTAATACAAGTGCAAAATTGGTTTCCTGCACCAACACAAGTGCGAAAAGTGGTTTTTCAACACTAACACAAGTGCGAAAAGTGGTTTTTCAACACTATCACAAGTGCAAAAAGTGTTTTTTCCACACTAATACAAGTGCAAAAGTGGTTTCCTGCACCAACACAAGTGCGAAAAGTGGTTTTTCAACACTAACACAAATGCGAAAAGTGGTTTCCTGCACCAACACAAGTGCGAAAAGTGGTTTTTCAACACTAACACAAGTGCGAAAAGTGGTTTTTCAACAATAACACAAGTGCGAAAAGTGGTTTTTCAACACTATCACAAGTGCAAAAAGTGTTTTTTCAACACTAATACAAGTGCAAAGGTGGTTTCCTGCACCAATACAAGTGCGAAAAGTGGTTTTTCAACACTAACACAAGTGCGAAAAGTGGTTTTTCAACACTATCACAAGTGCAAAAAGTGTTTTTTCCACACTAATACAAGTGCAAAAGTCGTTTCCTGCACCAACACAAGTGCGAAAAGTGGTTTTTCAACACTAACACAAGTGCGAAAAGTGGTTTTTCAACACTAACACAAGTGCGAAAAGTGGTTTTTCAACATTAACACAAGTGCGAAAAGTGGTTTTTCCACACTAATACAAGTGCAAAAGTGGTTTCCTGCACCAACACAAGTGCGAAAGGTGGTTTTTCAACACTAACAAAAGTGCGAAAAGTGGTTTTTCAACACTATCACAAGTGCAAAAAGTCTTTTTTCCACACTAATACAAGTGCAAAAGTGGTTTCCTGCACCAACACAAGTGCGAAAAGTGGTTTTTCAACACTAACACAAGTGCGAAAAGTGGCTTTTCAACACTAACACAAGTGCGAAAAGTGGTTTTTCCACACTAATACAAGTGCAAAAGTGGTTTCCTGCACCAACACAACTGCGAAAAGTGGGTTTTCAACACTAACACAAGTGCGAAAAGTGGCTTTTCAACACTAACACAAGTGCGAAAAGTGGTTTTTCTACAATAACACAAGTGCCAAAAGTGGGTTTTCCACACTAATACAAGTGCAAAAGTGGTTTCCTGCACCAACACAAGTGCGAAAAGTGGGTTTTCAACACTAACACAAGTGCGAAAAGTGGCTTTTCAACACTAACACAAGTGCAAAAAGTGGTTTTTCCACACTAATACAAGTGCAAAAGTGGTTTCCTGCACCAACACATGTGCGAAAAGTGGTTTTTCAACACGAACACAAGTGCGAAAAGTGGTTTTTCAACACTAACACAAGTGCGAAAAGTGTTTTTTCCACACTAATACAAGTGCAAAAGTGGTTTCCTGCACCAACACAAGTGCGAAAAGTGGTTTTTCAACACTAACACAAGTGCGAAAAGTGGTTTTTCAACACTAACACAAGTGCGAAAAGTGGTTTTTCAACATTAACACAAGTGCAAAAAGTGTTTTTTCCACACTAATACAAGTGCAAAAGTGGTTTCCTGCACCAACACAAGTGCGAAAAGTGGTTTTTCAACACTAACACAAGTGCGAAAAGTGGTTTTTCAACACTAACACAAGTGCGAAAAGTGGTTTTTCAACACTAACAAAAGTGCGAAAAGTGGTTTTTCCACACTAATACAAGTGCAAAAGTGGTTTCCTGCACCAACACATGTGCGAAAAGTGGTTTTTCAACACTAACAAAAGTGCGAAAAGTGGTTTTTCAACACTAACAAAAGTGCGAAAAGTGGTTTTTCAACACTATCACAAGTGCAAAAAGTCTTTTTTCCACACTAATACAAGTGCAAAAGTGGTTTCCTGCACCAACACAAGTGCGAAAAGTGGTTTTTCAACACTAACACAAGTGCGAAAAGTGGTTTTTCAACACTAACACAAGTGCGAAAAGTGGTTTTTCAACACTAACACAAGTGCGAAAAGTGTTTTTTCCACACTAATACAAGTGCAAAAGTGGTTTCCTGCACCAACACAAGTGCAAAAAGTGGTTTTTCAACACTAACACAAGTGCGAAAAGTGGTTTTTCAACACTAACACAAGTGCGAAAAGTGTTTTTTCCACACTAATACAAGTGCAAAAGTGGTTTCCTGCACCAACACAAGTGCGAAAAGTGGTTTTTCAACACTAACACAAGTGCGAAAAGTGGTTTTTCAACACTAACACAAGTGCGAAAAGTGGTTTTTCAACACTAACACAAGTGCGAAAAGTGGTTTTTTCACACTAATACAAGTGCAAAAGTGGTTTCCTGCACCAATACAAGTGCGAAAAGTTGTCTTTCAACACTAACACAAGTGTGAAAAGTGGTTTTTCCACTCTAATACAAGTGCAAAAGTGGTTTCCTGCACCAATACAAGTGCGAAAAGTTGTCTTTCAACACTAACACAAGTGTGAAAAGTGGTTTTTCCACTCTAATACAAGTGCAAAAGTGGTTTCCTGCACCAACACAAGTGCGAAAAGTGGTTTTTCAACACTAACACAAGTGCGAAAAGTGGTTTTTCAACACTATCACAAGTGCAAAAAGTGTTTTTTCCACACTAATACAAGTGCAATAGTGGTTTCCTGCACCAACACAAGTGCGAAAAGTGGTTTTTCAACACTATCAAAAGTGCAAAAAGTGTTTTTTCCACACTAATACAAGTGCAAAAGTGGTTTCCTGCACCAACACAAGTGCAAAAAGTGGTTTTTCAACACTAACACAAGTGCGAAAAGTGGTTTTTCAACACTAACACAAGTGCGAAAAGTGTTTTTTCCACACTAATACAAGTGCAAAAGTGGTTTCCTGCACCAACACAAGTGCGAAAAGTGGTTTTTCAACACTAACACAAGTGCGAAAAGTGGTTTTTCAACACTAACACAAGTGCGAAAAGTGGTTTTTCAACACTAACACAAGTGCGAAAAGTGGTTTTTCAACACTAACACAAGTGCGAAAAGTGGTTTTTTCACACTAATACAAGTGCAAAAGTGGTTTCCTGCACCAACACAACTGCGAAAAGTGGTTTTTCAACACTAACACAAGTGCGAAAAGTGGTTTTTCAACACTAACACAAGTGCCAAAAGTGGCTTTCCACACTAATACAAGTGCAAAAGTGGTTTCCTGCACCAATACAAGTGCGAAAAGTTGTCTTTCAACACTAACACAAGTGTGAAAAGTGGTTTTTCCACTCTAATACAAGTGCAAAAGTGGTTTCCTGCACCAACACAAGTGCGAAAAGTGGTTTTTCAACACTAACACAAGTGCGAAAAGTGGTTTTTCAACACTATCACAAGTGCAAAAAGTGTTTTTTCCACACTAATACAAGTGCAATAGTGGTTTCCTGCACCAACACAAGTGTGAAAAGTGGTTTTTCAACACTATCAAAAGTGCAAAAAGTGTTTTTTCCACACTAATACAAGTGCAAAAGTGGTTTCCTGCACCAACACAAGTGCAAAAAGTGGTTTTTCAACACTAACACAAGTGCGAAAAGTGGTTTTTCAACACTAACACAAGTGCGAAAAGTGTTTTTTCCACACTAATACAAGTGCAAAAGTGGTTTCCTGCACCAACACAAGTGCGAAAAGTGGTTTTTCAACACTAACACAAGTGCGAAAAGTGGTTTTTCAACACTAACACAAGTGCGAAAAGTGGTTTTTCAACACTAACACAAGTGCGAAAAGTGGTTTTTTCACACTAATACAAGTGCAAAAGTGGTTTCCTGCACCAACACAACTGCGAAAAGTGGTTTTTCAACACTAACACAAGTGCGAAAAGTGGTTTTTCCACACTAATACAAGTGCAAAAGTGGTTTCCTGCACCAACACAAGTGCGAAAAGTTGTCTTTCAACACTAACACAAGTGTGAAAAGTGGTTTTTCCACACTAATACAAGTGCAAAATTGGTTTCCTGCACCAACACAAGTGCGAAAAGTGGTTTTTCAACACTAACACAAGTGCGAAAAGTGGTTTTTCAACACTATCACAAGTGCAAAAAGTGTTTTTTCCACACTAATACAAGTGCAAAAGTGGTTTCCTGCACCAACACAAGTGCGAAAAGTGGTTTTTCAACACTAACACAAATGCGAAAAGTGGTTTCCTGCACCAACACAAGTGCGAAAAGTGGTTTTTCAACACTAACACAAGTGCGAAAAGTGGTTTTTCAACAATAACACAAGTGCGAAAAGTGGTTTTTCAACACTATCACAAGTGCAAAAAGTGTTTTTTCAACACTAATACAAGTGCAAAGGTGGTTTCCTGCACCAATACAAGTGCGAAAAGTGGTTTTTCAACACTAACACAAGTGCGAAAAGTGGTTTTTCAACACTATCACAAGTGCAAAAAGTGTTTTTTCCACACTAATACAAGTGCAAAAGTGGTTTCCTGCACCAACACAAGTGCGAAAAGTGGTTTTTCAACACTAACACAAGTGCGAAAAGTGGTTTTTCAACACTAACACAAGTGCGAAAAGTGGTTTTTCAACATTAACACAAGTGTGAAAAGTGGTTTTTCCACACTAATACAAGTGCAAAAGTGGTTTCCTGCACCAACACAAGTGCGAAAGGTGGTTTTTCAACACTAACAAAAGTGCGAAAAGTGGTTTTTCAACACTATCACAAGTGCAAAAAGTCTTTTTTCCACACTAATACAAGTGCAAAAGTGGTTTCCTGCACCAACACAAGTGCGAAAAGTGGTTTTTCAACACTAACACAAGTGCGAAAAGTGGCTTTTCAACACTAACACAAGTGCGAAAAGTGGTTTTTCCACACTAATACAAGTGCAAAAGTGGTTTCCTGCACCAACACAACTGCGAAAAGTGGGTTTTCAACACTAACACAAGTGCGAAAAGTGGCTTTTCAACACTAACACAAGTGCGAAAAGTGGTTTTTCTACAATAACACAAGTGCCAAAAGTGGGTTTTCCACACTAATACAAGTGCAAAAGTGGTTTCCTGCACCAACACAAGTGCGAAAAGTGGGTTTTCAACACTAACACAAGTGCGAAAAGTGGCTTTTCAACACTAACACAAGTGCAAAAAGTGGTTTTTCCACACTAATACAAGTGCAAAAGTGGTTTCCTGCACCAACACATGTGCGAAAAGTGGTTTTTCAACACGAACACAAGTGCGAAAAGTGGTTTTTCAACACTAACACAAGTGCGAAAAGTGTTTTTTCCACACTAATACAAGTGCAAAAGTGGTTTCCTGCACCAACACAAGTGCGAAAAGTGGTTTTTCAACACTAACACAAGTGCGAAAAGTGGTTTTTCAACACTAACACAAGTGCGAAAAGTGGTTTTTCAACACTAACAAAAGTGCGAAAAGTGGTTTTTCCACACTAATACAAGTGCAAAAGTGGTTTCCTGCACCAACACATGTGCGAAAAGTGGTTTTTCAACACTAACAAAAGTGCGAAAAGTGGTTTTTCAACACTAACAAAAGTGCGAAAAGTGGTTTTTCAACACTATCACAAGTGCAAAAAGTCTTTTTTCCACACTAATACAAGTGCAAAAGTGGTTTCCTGCACCAACACAAGTGCGAAAAGTGGTTTTTCAACACTAACACAAGTGCGAAAAGTGGTTTTTCAACACTAACACAAGTGCGAAAAGTGGTTTTTCAACACTAACACAAGTGCGAAAAGTGTTTTTTCCACACTAATACAAGTGCAAAAGTGGTTTCCTGCACCAACACAAGTGCAAAAAGTGGTTTTTCAACACTAACACAAGTGCGAAAAGTGGTTTTTCAACACTAACACAAGTGCGAAAAGTGTTTTTTCCACACTAATACAAGTGCAAAAGTGGTTTCCTGCACCAACACAAGTGCGAAAAGTGGTTTTTCAACACTAACACAAGTGCGAAAAGTGGTTTTTCAACACTAACACAAGTGCGAAAAGTGGTTTTTCAACACTAACACAAGTGCGAAAAGTGGTTTTTTCACACTAATACAAGTGCAAAAGTGGTTTCCTGCACCAACACAACTGCGAAAAGTGGTTTTTCAACACTAACACAAGTGCGAAAAGTGGTTTTTCAACACTAACACAAGTGCCAAAAGTGGCTTTCCACACTAATACAAGTGCAAAAGTGGTTTCCTGCACCAATACAAGTGCGAAAAGTTGTCTTTCAACACTAACACAAGTGTGAAAAGTGGTTTTTCCACTCTAATACAAGTGCAAAAGTGGTTTCCTGCACCAACACAAGTGCGAAAAGTGGTTTTTCAACACTAACACAAGTGCGAAAAGTGGTTTTTCAACACTATCACAAGTGCAAAAAGTGTTTTTTCCACACTAATACAAGTGCAATAGTGGTTTCCTGCACCAACACAAGTGCGAAAAGTGGTTTTTCAACACTATCAAAAGTGCAAAAAGTGTTTTTTCCACACTAATACAAGTGCAAAAGTGGTTTCCTGCACCAACACATGTGCGAAAAGTGGTTTTTCAACATGAACACAAGTGCGAAAAGTGGTTTTTCAACACTATCACAAGTGCAAAAATTGTTTTTTCCACACTAATACAAGTGCAATAGTGGTTTCCTGCACCAACACAAGTGCGAAAAGTGGTTTTTCAACACTATCAAAAGTGCAAAAAGTGTTTTTTCCACACTAATACAAGTGCAAAAGTGGTTTCCTGCACCAACACATGTGCGAAAAGTGGTTTTTCAACATGAACACAAGTGCGAAAAGTGGTTTTTCAACACTAACACAAGTGCGAAAAGTGGTTTTTCAACACTATCACAAGTGCAAAAAGTGTTTTTTCCACACTAATACAAGTGCAATAGTGGTTTCCTGCACCAACACAAGTGCGAAAAATGGCTTTTCAACACTAACACAAGTGCAAAAAGTGGTTTTTCCACACTAATACAAGTGCAAAAGTGGTTTCCTGCACCAACACATGTGCGAAAAGTGGTTTTTCAACACGAACACAAGTGCGAAAAGTGGTTTTTCAACACTAACACAAGTGCGAAAAGTGTTTTTTCCACACTAATACAAGTGCAAAAGTGGTTTCCTGCACCAACACAAGTGCGAAAAGTGGTTTTTCAACACTAACATAAGTGCGAAAAGTGGTTTTTCAACACTAACACAAGTGCGAAAAGTGGTTTTTCAACATTAACACAAGTGTGAAAAGTGTTTTTTCCACACTAATACAAGTGCAAAAGTGGTTTCCTGCACCAACACAAGTGCGAAAAGTGGTTTTTCAACACTAACACAAGTGCAAAAAGTGGTTTTTCAACACTAACACAAGTGCGAAAAGTGGTTTTTCAACACTAACACAAGTGCGAAAAGTGGTTTTTCCACACTAATACAAGTGCAAAAGTGGTTTCCTGCACCAACACATGTGCGAAAAGTGGTTTTTCAACACTAACAAAAGTGCGAAAAGTGGTTTTTCAACACTAACAAAAGTGCGAAAAGTGGTTTTTCAACACTATCACAAGTGCAAAAAGTCTTTTTTCCACACTAATACAAGTGCAAAAGTGGTTTCCTGCACCAACACAAGTGCGAAAAGTGGTTTTTCAACACTAACACAAGTGCGAAAAGTGGTTTTTCAACACTAACACAAGTGCGAAAAGTGGTTTTTCAACACTAACACAAGTGCGAAAAGTGTTTTTTCCACACTAATACAAGTGCAAAAGTGGTTTCCTGCACCAACACAAGTGCAAAAAGTGGTTTTTCAACACTAACACAAGTGCGAAAAGTGGTTTTTCAACACTAACACAAGTGTGAAAAGTGTTTTTTCCACACTAATACAAGTGCAAAAGTGGTTTCCTGCACCAACACAAGTGCGAAAAGTGGTTTTTCAACACTAACACAAGTGCGAAAAGTGGTTTTTCAACACTAACACAAGTGCCAAAAGTGGCTTTCCACACTAATACAAGTGCAAAAGTGGTTTCCTGCACCAACACAAGTGCGAAAAGTTGTCTTTCAACACTAACACAAGTGTGAAAATTGGTTTTTCCACTCTAATACAAGTGCAAAAGTGGTTTCCTGCACCAACACAAGTGCGAAAAGTGGTTTTTCAACACTATCACAAGTGCAAAAAGTGTTTTTTCCACACTAATACAAGTGCAATAGTGGTTTCCTGCACCAACACAAGTGCGAAAAGTGGTTTTTCAACACTATCAAAAGTGCAAAAAGTGTTTTTTCCACACTAATACAAGTGCAAAAGTGGTTTCCTGCACCAACACATGTGCGAAAAGTGGTTTTTCAACACGAACACAAGTGCGAAAAGTGGTTTTTCAACACTATCACAAGTGCAAAAAGTGTTTTTTCCACACTAATACAAGTGCAATAGTGGTTTCCTGCACCAACACAAGTGCGAAAAGTGGTTTTTCAACACTATCAAAAGTGCAAAAAGTGTTTTTTCCACACTAATACAAGTGCAAAAGTGATTTCCTGCACCAACACATGTGCGAAAAGTGGTTTTTCAACACGAACACAAGTGCGAAAAGTGGTTTTTCAACACTAACACAAGTGCGAAAAGTGGTTTTTCAACACTATCACAAGTGCAAAAAGTGTTTTTTCCACACTAATACAAGTGCAATAGTGGTTTCCTGCACCAACACAAGTGCGAAAAATGGCTTTTCAACACTAACACAAGTGCAAAAAGTGGTTTTTCCACACTAATACAAGTGCAAAAGTGGTTTCCTGCACCAACACATGTGCGAAAAGTGGTTTTTCAACATGAACACAAGTGCGAAAAGTGGTTTTTCAACACTATCACAAGTGCAAAAAGTGTTTTTTCCACACTAATACAAGTGCAATAGTGGTTTCCTGCACCAACACAAGTGCGAAAAGTGGTTTTTCAACACTATCAAAAGTGCAAAAAGTGTTTTTTCCACACTAATACAAGTGCAAAAGTGGTTTCCTGCACCAACACATGTGCGAAAAGTGGTTTTTCAACATGAACACAAGTGCGAAAAGTGGTTTTTCAACACTAACACAAGTGCGAAAAATGGTTTTTCAACACTATCACAAGTGCAAAAAGTGTTTTTCCACACTAATACAAGTGCAATAGTGGTTTCCTGCACCAACACAAGTGCGAAAAATGGCTTTTCAACACTAACACAAGTGCAAAAAGTGGTTTTTCCACACTAATACAAGTGCAAAAGTGGTTTCCTGCACCAACACATGTGCGAAAAGTGGTTTTTCAACACGAACACAAGTGCGAAAAGTGGTTTTTCAACACTAACACAAGTGCGAAAAGTGTTTTTTCCACACTAATACAAGTGCAAAAGTGGTTTCCTGCACCAACACAAGTGCGAAAAGTGGTTTTTCAACACTAACATAAGTGCGAAAAGTGGTTTTTCAACACTAACACAAGTGCGAAAAGTGGTTTTTCAACATTAACACAAGTGCGAAAAGTGTTTTTTCCACACTAATACAAGTGCAAAAGTGGTTTCCTGCACCAACACAAGTGCGAAAAGTGGTTTTTCAACACTAACACAAGTGCGAAAAGTGGTTTTTCAACACTAACACAAGTGCGAAAAGTGGTTTTTCAACACTAACACAAGTGCGAAAAGTGGTTTTTCCACACTAACACAAGTGCGAAAAGTGGTTTTTCCACACTAATACAAGTGCAAAAGTGGTTTCCTGCACCAACACATGTGCGAAAAGTGGTTTTTCAACACTAACAAAAGTGCGAAAAGTGGTTTTTCAACACTAACAAAAGTGCGAAAAGTGGTTTTTCAACACTATCACAAGTGCAAAAAGTCTTTTTTCCACACTAATACAAGTGCAAAAGTGGTTTCCTGCACCAACACAAGTGCGAAAAGTGGTTTTTCAACACTAACACAAGTGCGAAAAGTGGTTTTTCAACACTAACACAAGTGCGAAAAGTGGTTTTTCAACACTAACACAAGTGCGAAAAGTGTTTTTTCCACACTAATACAAGTGCAAAAGTGGTTTCCTGCACCAACACAAGTGCAAAAAGTGGTTTTTCAACACTAACACAAGTGCGAAAAGTGGTTTTTCAACACTAACACAAGTGCGAAAAGTGTTTTTTCCACACTAATACAAGTGCAAAAGTGGTTTCCTGCACCAACACAAGTGCGAAAAGTGGTTTTTCAACACTAACACAAGTGCGAAAAGTGGTTTTTCAACACTAACACAAGTGCCAAAAGTGGCTTTCCACACTAATACAAGTGCAAAAGTGGTTTCCTGCACCAACACAAGTGCGAAAAGTTGTCTTTCAACACTAACACAAGTGTGAATATTGGTTTTTCAACACTAACACAAGTGCGAAAAGTGGTTTTTCAACACTAACAAAAGTGCGAAAAGTGGTTTTTCAACACTATCACAAGTGCAAAAAGTGGTTTTTCAACACTATCACAAGTGCAAAAAGTCTTTTTTCCACACTAATACAAGTGCAAAAGTGGTTTCCTGCACCAACACAAGTGCGAAAAGTGGTTTTTCAACACTAACACAAGTGCGAAAAGTGGTTTTTCAACACTAACACAAGTGCAAAAGTGGTTTCCTGCACCAACACAAGTGCGAAAAGTGGTTTTTCAACACTAACACAAGTGCAAAAAGTGGTTTTTCAACACTAACACAAGTGCGAAAAGTGGTTTTTCTACACTAACACAAGTGCGAAAAGTGTTTTTTCCACACTAACACAAGTGCGAAAAGTGTTTTTTCCACACTAATACAAGTGCAAAAGTGGTTTCCTGCACCAACACAAGTGCGAAAAGTGGTTTTTCAACACTAACACAAGTGCGAAAAGTGGTTTTTCAACACTAACACAAGTGCGAAAAGTGGTTTTTCAACACTATCACAAGTGCAAAAAGTGTTTTTTCCACACTAATACAAGTGCAAAAGTGGTTTCCTGCACCAACACAAGTGCAAAAAGTGGTTTTTCAACACTAACACAAGTGCGAAAAGTGGTTTTTCAACACTATCACAAGTGCAAAAAGTGTTTTTCCACACTAATACAAGTGCAAAAGTGGTTTCCTGCTCCAACACAAGTGCAAAAAGTGGTTTTTCAACACTAACACAAGTGCGAAAAGTGGCTTTTCAACACTAACAGAAGTGTGAAAAGTGGTTTTTCCACACTAATACAAGTGCAAAAGTGGTTTCCTGCACCAACACAAGTGCGAAAAGTGGTTTTTCAACACTAACACAAGTGCGAAAAGTGGTTTTTCAACACTAACACAAGTGCCAAAAGTGGTTTTTTCCACACTAATACAAGTGCAAAAGTGGTTTCCTGCACCAACACAAGTGCGAAAAGTTGTCTTTCAACACTAACACAAGTGTGAAAAGTGGTTTTTCCACACTAATACAAGTGCAAAAGTGGTTTCCTGCACCAACACAAGTGCGAAAAGTGGTTTTTCAACACTAACACAAGTGCGAAAAGTGGTTTTTCAACACTATCACAAGTGCAAAAAGTGTTTTTTCCACACTAATACAAGTGCAAAAGTGGTTTCCTGCACCAACACAAGTGCGAAAAGTGGTTTTTCAACACTAACACAAATGCGAAAAGTGGTTTCCTGCACCAACACAAGTGCGAAAAGTGGTTTTTCAACACTAACACAAGTGCGAAAAGTGGTTTTTCAACAATAACACAAGTGCGAAAAGTGGTTTTTCAACACTATCACAAGTGCAAAAAGTGTTTTTTCCACACTAATACAAGTGCAAAGGTGGTTTCCTGCACCAACACAAGTGCGAAAAGTGGTTTTTCAACACTAACACAAGTGCGAAAAGTGGTTTTTCAACACTATCACAAGTGCAAAAAGTGTTTTTTCCACACTAATACAAGTGCAAAAGTGGTTTCCTGCACCAACACAAGTGCGAAAAGTGGTTTTTCAACACTAACACAAGTGCGAAAAGTGGTTTTTCAACACTAACACAAGTGCGAAAAGTGGTTTTTCAACATTAACACAAGTGCGAAAAGTGTTTTTTCCACACTAATACAAGTGCAAAAGTGGTTTCCTGCACCAACACAAGTGCGAAAAGTGGTTTTTCAACACTAACACAAATGCGAAAAGTGGTTTCCTGCACCAACACAAGTGCGAAAAGTGGTTTTTCAACACTAACACAAGTGCGAAAAGTGGTTTTTCAACAATAACACAAGTGCGAAAAGTGGTTTTTCAACACTATCACAAGTGCAAAAAGTGTTTTTTCCACACTAATACAAGTGCAAAGGTGGTTTCCTGCACCAACACAAGTGCGAAAAGTGGTTTTTCAACACTAACACAAGTGCGAAAAGTGGTTTTTCAACACTATCACAAGTGCAAAAAGTGTTTTTTCCACACTAATACAAGTGCAAAAGTGGTTTCCTGCACCAACACAAGTGCGAAAAGTGGTTTTTCAACACTAACACAAGTGCGAAAAGTGGTTTTTCAACACTAACACAAGTGCGAAAAGTGGTTTTTCAACATTAACACAAGTGCGAAAAGTGGTTTTTCCACACTAATACAAGTGCAAAAGTGGTTTCCTGCACCAACACAAGTGCGAAAAGTGGTTTTTCAACACTAACACAAATGCGAAAAGTGGTTTCCTGCACCAACACAAGTGCGAAAAGTGGTTTTTCAACACTAACACAAGTGCGAAAAGTGGTTTTTCAACAATAACACAAGTGCGAAAAGTGGTTTTTCAACACTATCACAAGTGCAAAAAGTCTTTTTTCCACACTAATACAATTGCAAAAGTGGTTTCCTGCACCAACACAAGTGCGAAAAGTGGTTTTTCAACACTAACACAAGTGCGAAAAGTGGCTTTTCAACACTAACACAAGTGCGAAAAGTGGTTTTTCCACACTAATACAAGTGCAAAAGTGGTTTCTTGCACCAACACAACTGCGAAAAGTGGGTTTTCAACACTAACACAAGTGCGAAAAGTGGCTTTTCAACACTAACACAAGTGCGAAAAGTGGTTTTTCAACACTAACACAAGTGCCAAAAGTGGGTTTTCCACACTAATACAAGTGCAAAAGTGGTTTCCTGCACCAACACAAGTGCGAAAAGTGGGTTTTCAACACTAATACAAGTGCGAAAAGTGGCTTTTCAACACTAACACAAGTGCATAAAGTGGTTTTTCCACACTAATACAAGTGCAAAAGTGGTTTCCTGCACCAACACATGTGCGAAAAGTGGTTTTTCAACACGAACACAAGTGCGAAAAGTGGTTTTTCAACACTAACACAAGTGCGAAAAGTGTTTTTTCCACACTAATATAAGTGCAAAAGTGGTTTCCTGCACCAACACAAGTGCGAAAAGTGGTTTTTCAACACTAACACAAGTGCGAAAAGTGGTTTTTCAACACTAACACAAGTGCGAAAAGTGGTTTTTCAACATTAACACAAGTGCGAAAAGTGTTTTTTCCACACTAATACAAGTGCAAAAGTAGTTTCCTGCACCAACACAAGTGCGAAAAGTGGTTTTTCAACACTAACACAAGTGCGAAAAGTGGCTTTTCAACACTAACACAAGTGCGAAAAGTGGTTTTTCCACACTAATACAAGTGCAAAAGTGGTTTCCTGCACCAACACAACTGCGAAAAGTGGGTTTTCAACACTAACACAAGTGCAAAAAGTGGCTTTTCAACACTAACACAAGTGCGAAAAGTGGTTTTTCAACACTAACACAAGTGCCAAAAGTGGGTTTTCCACACTAATACAAGTGCAAAAGTGGTTTCCTGCACCAACACAAGTGCGAAAAGTGGGTTTTCAACACTAACACAAGTGCGAAAAGTGGCTTTTCAACACTAACACAAGTGCATAAAGTGGTTTTTCCACACTAATACAAGTGCAAAAGTGGTTTCCTGCACCAACACATGTGCGAAAAGTGGTTTTTCAACACGAACACAAGTGCGAAAAGTGGTTTTTCAACACTAACACAAGTGCGAAAAGTGTTTTTTCCACACTAATACAAGTGCAAAAGTGGTTTCCTGCACCAACACAAGTGCGAAAAGTGGTTTTTCAACACTAACATAAGTGCGAAAAGTGGTTTTTCAACACTAACACAAGTGCGAAAAGTGGTTTTTCAACATTAACACAAGTGCGAAAAGTGTTTTTTCCACACTAATACAAGTGCAAAAGTGGTTTCCTGCACCAACACAAGTGCGAAAAGTGGTTTTTCAACACTAACACAAGTGCGAAAAGTGGTTTTTCAACACTAACACAAGTGCGAAAAGTGGTTTTTCCACACTAATACAAGTGCAAAAGTGGTTTCCTGCACCAACACATGTGCGAAAAGTGGTTTTTCAACACTAACAAAAGTGCGAAAAGTGGTTTTTCAACACTAACAAAAGTGCGAAAAGTGGTTTTTCAACACTATCACAAGTGCAAAAAGTCTTTTTTCCACACTAATACAAGTGCAAAAGTGGTTTCCTGCACCAACACAAGTGCGAAAAGTGGGTTTTCAACACTAACACAAGTGCGAAAAGTGGCTTTTCAACACTAACACAAGTGCATAAAGTGGTTTTTCCACACTAATACAAGTGCAAAAGTGGTTTCCTGCACCAACACAAGTGCGAAAAGTGGTTTTTCAACACTAACACAAGTGCGAAAATTGGTTTTTCAACACTAACACAAGTGCGAAAAGTGGTTTTTCAACACTAACACAAGTGCGAAAAGTGTTTTTTCCACACTAATACAAGTGCAAAAGTGGTTTCCTGCACCAACACAAGTGCAAAAAGTGGTATTTCAACACTAACACAAGTGCGAAAAGTGGTTTTTCAACACTAACACAAGTGCGAAAAGTGTTTTTTCCACACTAATACAAGTGCAAAAGTGGTTTCCTGCACCAACACAAGTGCGAAAAGTGGTTTTTCAACACTAACACAAGTGCGAAAAGTGGTTTTTCAACACTAACACAAGTGCCAAAAGTGGCTTTCCACACTAATACAAGTGCAAAAGTGGTTTCCTGCACCAACACAAGTGCGAAAAGTTGTCTTTCAACACTAACACAAGTGTGAAAATTGGTTTTTCAACACTAACACAAGTGCGAAAAGTGGTTTTTCAACACTAACAAAAGTGCGAAAAGTGGTTTTTCAACACTATCACAAGTGCAAAAAGTGGTTTTTCAACACTATCACAAGTGCAAAAAGTCTTTTTTCCACACTAATACAAGTGCAAAAGTGGTTTCCTGCACCAACACAAGTGCGAAAAGTGGTTTTTCAACACTAACACAAGTGCGAAAAGTGGTTTTTCAACACTAACACAAGTGCAAAAGTGGTTTCCTGCACCAACACAAGTGCGAAAAGTGGTTTTTCAACACTAACACAAGTGCGAAAAGTGGTTTTTCAACACTAACACAAGTGCGAAAAGTGGTTTTTCTACACTAACACAAGTGCGAAAAGTGTTTTTTCCACACTAACACAAGTGCGAAAAGTGTTTTTTCCACACTAATACAAGTGCAAAAGTGGTTTCCTGCACCAACACAAGTGCGAAAAGTGGTTTTTCAACACTAACACAAGTGCGAAAAGTGGTTTTTCAACACTAACACAAGTGCGAAAAGTGGTTTTTCAACACTATCACAAGTGCAAAAAGTGTTTTTTCCACACTAATACAAGTGCAAAAGTGGTTTCCTGCACCAACACAAGTGCAAAAAGTGGTTTTTCAACACTAACACAAGTGCGAAAAGTGGTTTTTCAACACTATCACAAGTGCAAAAAGTGTTTTTCCACACTAATACAAGTGCAAAAGTGGTTTCCTGCTCCAACACAAGTGCAAAAAGTGGTTTTTCAACACTAACACAAGTGCGAAAAGTGGTTTTTCAACACTAACAGAAGTGTGAAAAGTGGTTTTTCCACACTAATACAAGTGCAAAAGTGGTTTCCTGCACCAACACAAGTGCGAAAAGTTGTCTTTCAACACTAACACAAGTGTGAAAAGTGGTTTTTCCACACTAATACAAGTGCAAAAGTGGTTTCCTGCACCAACACAAGTGCGAAAAGTGAGTTTTCAACACTAACACAAGTGCGAAAAGTGGTTTTTCAACACTATCACAAGTGCAAAAAGTGTTTTTTCCACACTAATACAAGTGCAAAAGTGGTTTCCTGCACCAACACAAGTGCGAAAAGTGGTTTTTCAACACTAACACAAATGCGAAAAGTGGTTTCCTGCACCAACACAAGTGCGAAAAGTGGTTTTTCAACACTAACACAAGTGCGAAAAGTGGTTTTTCAACAATAACACAAGTGCGAAAAGTGGTTTTTCAACACTATCACAAGTGCAAAAAGTGTTTTTTCCACACTAATACAAGTGCAAAGGTGGTTTCCTGCACCAACACAAGTGCGAAAAGTGGTTTTTCAACACTAACACAAGTGCGAAAAGTGGTTTTTCAACACTATCACAAGTGCAAAAAGTGTTTTTTCCACACTAATACAAGTGCAAAAGTGGTTTCCTGCACCAACACAAGTGCGAAAAGTGGTTTTTCAACACTAACACAAGTGCGAAAAGTGGTTTTTCAACACTAACACAAGTGCGAAAAGTGGTTTTTCAACATTAACACAAGTGCGAAAAGTGGTTTTTCCACACTAATACAAGTGCAAAAGTGGTTTCCTGCACCAACACAAGTGCGAAAGGTGGTTTTTCAACACTAACAAAAGTGCGAAAAGTGGTTTTTCAACACTATCACAAGTGCAAAAAGTCTTTTTTCCACACTAATACAATTGCAAAAGTGGTTTCCTGCACCAACACAAGTGCGAAAAGTGGTTTTTCAACACTAACACAAGTGCGAAAAGTGGCTTTTCAACACTAACACAAGTGCGAAAAGTGGTTTTTCCACACTAATACAAGTGCAAAAGTGGTTTCCTGCACCAACACAACTGCGAAAAGTGGGTTTTCAACACTAACACAAGTGCGAAAAGTGGCTTTTCAACACTAACACAAGTGCGAAAAGTGGTTTTTCAACACTAACACAAGTGCCAAAAGTGGGTTTTCCACACTAATACAAGTGCAAAAGTGGTTTCCTGCACCAACACAAGTGCGAAAAGTGGGTTTTCAACACTAACACAAGTGCGAAAAGTGGCTTTTCAACACTAACACAAGTGCGAAAAGTGGTTTTTCCACACTAATACAAGTGCAAAAGTGGTTTCCTGCACCAACACAAGTGCGAAAAGTGGTTTTTCAACACTAACACAAGTGCGAAAAGTGGCTTTTCAACACTAACACAAGTGCGAAAAGTGGTTTTTCCACACTAATACAAGTGCAAAAGTGGTTTCCTGCACCAACACAACTGCGAAAAGTGGGTTTTCAACACTAACACAAGTGCGAAAAGTGGCTTTTCAACACTAACACAAGTGCGAAAAGTGGTTTTTCAACACTAACACAAGTGCCAAAAGTGGGTTTTCCACACTAATACAAGTGCAAAAGTGGTTTGCGAGTGCGAAACAAGTGCGAAAAGTGGGTTTTCAACACTAACACAAGTGCGAAAAGTGGCTTTTTAACACTAACACAAGTGCATAAAGTGGTATTTCCACACTAATACAAGTGCAAAAGTGGTTTCCTGCACCAACACATGTGCGAAAAGTGGTTTTTCAACATTAACACAAGTGCGAAAAGTGTTTTTTCCACACTAATACAAGTGCAAAAGTAGTTTCCTGCACCAACACAAGTGCGAAAAGTGGTTTTTCAACACTAACACAAGTGCGAAAAGTGGCTTTTCAACACTAACACAAGTGCGAAAAGTGGTTTTTCCACACTAATACAAGTGCAAAAGTGGTTTCCTGCACCAACACAACTGCGAAAAGTGGGTTTTCAACACTAACACAAGTGCGAAAAGTGGCTTTTCAACACTAACACAAGTGCGAAAAGTGGTTTTTCAACACTAACACAAGTGCCAAAAGTGGGTTTTCCACACTAATACAAGTGCAAAAGTGGTTTCCTGCACCAACACAAGTGCGAAAAGTGGGTTTTCAACACTAACACAAGTGCGAAAAGTGGCTTTTCAACACTAACACAAGTGCATAAAGTGGTTTTTCCACACTAATACAAGTGCAAAAGTGGTTTCCTGCACCAACACATGTGCGAAAAGTGGTTTTTCAACACGAACACAAGTGCGAAAAGTGGTTTTTCAACACTAACACAAGTGCGAAAAGTGTTTTTTCCACACTAATACAAGTGCAAAAGTGGTTTCCTGCACCAACACAAGAGCGAAAAGTGGTTTTTCAACACTAACATAAGTGCGAAAAGTGGTTTTTCAACACTAACACAAGTGCGAAAAGTGGTTTTTCAACATTAACACAAGTGCGAAAAGTGTTTTTTCCACACTAATACAAGTGCAAAAGTGGTTTCCTGCACCAACACAAGTGTGAAAAGTGGTTTTTCAACACTAACACAAGTGCGAAAAGTGGTTTTTCAACACTAACACAAGTGCGAAAAGTGGTTTTTCAACACTAACACAAGTGCGAAAAGTGGTTTTTCCACACTAATACAAGTGCAAAAGTGGTTTCCTGCACCAACACATGTGCGAAAAGTGGTTTTTCAACACTAACAAAAGTGCGAAAAGTGGTTTTTCAACACTAACAAAAGTGCGAAAAGTGGTTTTTCAACACTATCACAAGTGCAAAAAGTCTTTTTTCCACACTAATACAAGTGCAAAAGTGGTTTCCTGCACCAACACAAGTGCGAAAAGTGGTTTTTCAACACTAACACAAGTGCGAAAATTGGTTTTTCAACACTAACACAAGTGCGAAAAGTGGTTTTTCAACACTAACACAAGTGCGAAAAGTGTTTTTTCCACACTAATACAAGTGCAAAAGTGGTTTCCTGCACCAACACAAGTGCAAAAAGTGGTATTTCAACACTAACACAAGTGCGAAAAGTGGTTTTTCAACACTAACACAAGTGCGAAAAGTGTTTTTTCCACACTAATACAAGTGCAAAAGTGGTTTCCTGCACCAACACAAGTGCGAAAAGTGGTTTTTCAACACTAACACAAGTGCGAAAAGTGGTTTTTCAACACTAACACAAGTGCCAAAAGTGGCTTTCCACACTAATACAAGTGCAAAAGTGGTTTCCTGCACCAACACAAGTGCGAAAAGTTGTCTTTCAACACTAACACAAGTGTGAAAATTGGTTTTTCAACACTAACACAAGTGCGAAAAGTGGTTTTTCAACACTAACAAAAGTGCGAAAAGTGGTTTTTCAACACTATCACAAGTGCAAAAAGTGGTTTTTCAACACTATCACAAGTGCAAAAAGTCTTTTTTCCACACTAATACAAGTGCAAAAGTGGTTTCCTGCACCAACACAAGTGCGAAAAGTGGTTTTTCAACACTAACACAAGTGCGAAAAGTGGTTTTTCAACACTAACACAAGTGCAAAGGTGGTTTCCTGCACCAACACAAGTGCGAAAAGTGGTTTTTCAACACTAACACAAGTGCGAAAAGTGGTTTTTCAACACTAACACAAGTGCGAAAAGTGGTTTTTCTACACTAACACAAGTGCGAAAAGTGTTTTTTCCACACTAACACAAGTGCGAAAAGTGTTTTTTCCACACTAATACAAGTGCAAAAGTGGTTTCCTGCACCAACACAAGTGCGAAAAGTGGTTTTTCAACACTAACACAAGTGCGAAAAGTGGTTTTTCAACACTAACACAAGTGCGAAAAGTGGTTTTTCAACACTATCACAAGTGCAAAAAGTGTTTTTTCCACACTAATACAAGTGCAAAAGTGGTTTCCTGCACCAACACAAGTGCAAAAAGTGGTTTTTCAACACTAACACAAGTGCGAAAAGTGGTTTTTCAACACTATCACAAGTGCAAAAAGTGTTTTTCCACACTAATACAAGTGCAAAAGTGGTTTCCTGCTCCAACACAAGTGCAAAAAGTGGTTTTTCAACACTAACACAAGTGCGAAAAGTGGTTTTTCAACACTAACAGAAGTGTGAAAAGTGGTTTTTCCACACTAATACAAGTGCAAAAGTGGTTTCCTGCACCAACACAAGTGCGAAAAGTGGTTTTTCAACACTAACACAAGTGCGAAAAGTGGTTTTTCAACACTAACACAAGTGCCAAAAGTGGTTTTTTCCACACTAATACAAGTGCAAAAGTGGTTTCCTGCACCAACACAAGTGCGAAAAGTTGTCTTTCAACACTAACACAAGTGTGAAAAGTGGTTTTTCCACACTAATACAAGTGCAAAAGTGGTTTCCTGCACCAACACAAGTGCGAAAAGTGAGTTTTCAACACTAACACAAGTGCGAAAAGTGGTTTTTCAACACTATCACAAGTGCAAAAAGTGTTTTTTCCACACTAATACAAGTGCAAAAGTGGTTTCCTGCACCAACACAAGTGCGAAAAGTGGTTTTTCAACACTAACACAAATGCGAAAAGTGGTTTCCTGCACCAACACAAGTGCGAAAAGTGGTTATTCAACACTAACACAAGTGCGAAAAGTGGTTTTTCAACAATAACACAAGTGCGAAAAGTGGTTTTTCAACACTATCACAAGTGCAAAAAGTGTTTTTTCCACACTAATACAAGTGCAAAGGTGGTTTCCTGCACCAACACAAGTGCGAAAAGTGGTTTTTCAACACTAACACAAGTGCGAAAAGTGGTTTTTCAACACTATCACAAGTGCAAAAAGTGTTTTTTCCACACTAATACAAGTGCAAAAGTGGTTTCCTGCACCAACACAAGTGCGAAAAGTGGTTTTTCAACACTAACACAAGTGCGAAAAGTGGTTTTTCAACACTAACACAAGTGCGAAAAGTGGTTTTTCAACATTAACACAAGTGCGAAAAGTGGTTTTTCCACACTAATACAAGTGCAAAAGTGGTTTCCTGCACCAACACAAGTGCGAAAGGTGGTTTTTCAACACTAACAAAAGTGCGAAAAGTGGTTTTTCAACACTATCACAAGTGCAAAAAGTCTTTTTTCCACACTAATACAATTGCAAAAGTGGTTTCCTGCACCAACACAAGTGCGAAAAGTGGTTTTTCAACACTAACACAAGTGGAAAAGTGGCTTTTCAACACTAACACAAGTGCGAAAAGTGGTTTTTCCACACTAATACAAGTGCAAAAGTGGTTTCCTGCACCAACACAACTGCGAAAAGTGGGTTTTCAACACTAACACAAGTGCGAAAAGTGGCTTTTCAACACTAACACAAGTGCGAAAAGTGGTTTTTCAACACTAACACAAGTGCCAAAAGTGGGTTTTCCACACTAATACAAGTGCAAAAGTGGTTTCCTGCACCAACACAAGTGCGAAAAGTGGGTTTTCAACACTAACACAAGTGCGAAAAGTGGCTTTTCAACACTAACACAAGTGCATAAAGTGGTATTTCCACACTAATACAAGTGCAAAAGTGGTTTCCTGCACCAACACATGTGCGAAAAGTGGTTTTTCAACACGAACACAAGTGCGAAAAGTGGTTTTTCAACACTAACACAAGTGCGAAAAGTGTTTTTTCCACACTAATACAAGTGCAAAAGTGGTTTCCTGCACCAACACAAGTGCGAAAAGTGGTTTTTCAACACTAACACAAGTGCGAAAAGTGGTTTTTCAACACTAACACAAGTGCGAAAAGTGGTTTTTCAACATTAACACAAGTGCGAAAAGTGTTTTTTCCACACTAATACAAGTGCAAAAGTAGTTTCCTGCACCAACACAAGTGCGAAAAGTGGTTTTTCAACACTAACACAAGTGCGAAAAGTGGTTTTTCAACACTAACACAAGTGCGAAAAGTGGTTTTTCAACACTAACAAAAGTGCGAAAAGTGGTTTTTCCACACTAATACAAGTGCAAAAGTGGTTTCCTGCACCAACACATGTGCGAAAAGTGGTTTTTCAACACTAACAAAAGTGCGAAAAGTGGTTTTTCAACACTAACAAAAGTGCGAAAAGTGGTTTTTCAACACTATCACAAGTGCAAAAAGTCTTTTTTCCACACTAATACAAGTGCAAAAGTGGTTTCCTGCACCAACACAAGTGCGAAAAGTGGTTTTTCAACACTAACACAAGTGCGAAAAGTGGTTTTTCAACACTAACACAAGTGCGAAAAGTGGTTTTTCAACACTAACACAAGTGCGAAAAGTATTTTTTCCACACTAATACAAGTGCAAAAGTGGTTTCCTGCAACAACACAAGTGCAAAAAGTGGTTTTTCAACACTAACACAAGTGCGAAAAGTGGTTTTTCAACACTAACACAAGTGCGAAAAGTGTTTTTTCCACACTAATACAAGTGCAAAAGTGGTTTCCTGCACCAACACAAGTGCGAAAAGTGGTTTTTCAACACTAACACAAGTGCGAAAAGTGGTTTTTCAACACTAACACAAGTGCGAAAAGTGGTTTTTCAACACTAACACAAGTGCGAAAAGTGGTTTTTTCACACTAATACAAGTGCAAAAGTGGTTTCCTGCACCAACACAACTGCGAAAAGTGGTTTTTCAACACTAACACAAGTGCGAAAAGTGGTTTTTCAACACTAACACAAGTGCCAAAAGTGGCTTTCCACACTAATACAAGTGCAAAAGTGGTTTCCTGCACCAACACAAGTGCGAAAAGTTGTCTTTCAACACTAACACAAGTGTGAAAAGTGGTTTTTCCACTCTAATACAAGTGCAAAAGTGGTTTCCTGCACCAACACAAGTGCGAAAAGTGGTTTTTCAACACTAACACAAGTGCGAAAAGTGGTTTTTCAACACTATCACAAGTGCAAAAAGTGTTTTTTCCACACTAATACAAGTGCAATAGTGGTTTCCTGCACCAACACAAGTGCGAAAAGTGGTTTTTCAACACTATCAAAAGTGCAAAAAGTGTTTTTTCCACACTAATACAAGTGCAAAAGTGGTTTCCTGCACCAACACATGTGCGAAAAGTGGTTTTTCAACATGAACGCAAGTGCGAAAAGTGGTTTTTCAACACTATCACAAGTGCTAAAAAGTGTTTTTTCCACACTAATACAAGTGCAATAGTGGTTTCCTGCACCAACACAAGTGCGAAAAGTGGTTTTTCAACACTATCAAAAGTGCAAAAAGTGTTTTTTCCACACTAATACAAGTGCAAAAGTGGTTTCCTGCACCAACACATGTGCGAAAAGTGGTTTTTCAACATGAACACAAGTGCGAAAAGTGGTTTTTCAACACTAACACAAGTGCGAAAAGTGGTTTTTCAACACTATCACAAGTGCAAAAAGTGTTTTTTCCACACTAATACAAGTGCAATAGTGGTTTCCTGCACCAACACAAGTGCGAAAAATGGCTTTTCAACACTAACACAAGTGCAAAAAGTGGTTTTTCCACACTAATACAAGTGCAAAAGTGGTTTCCTGCACCAACACATGTGCAAAAAGTGGTTTTTCAACACGAACACAAGTGCGAAAAGTGGTTTTTCAACACTAACACAAGTGCGAAAAGTGTTTTTTCCACACTAATACAAGTGCAAAAGTGGTTTCCTGCACCAACACAAGTGCGAAAAGTGGTTTTTCAACACTAACATAAGTGCGAAAAGTGGTTTTTCAACATTAACACAAGTGCGAAAAGTGTTTTTTCCACACTAATACAAGTGCAAAAGTGGTTTCCTGCACCAACACAAGTGCGAAAAGTGGTTTTTCAACACTAACACAAGTGCAAAAAGTGGTTTTTCAACACTAACACAAGTGCGAAAAGTGGTTTTTCAACACTAACACAAGTGCGAAAAGTGGTTTTTCCACACTAATACAAGTGCAAAAGTGGTTTCCTGCACCAACACATGTGCGAAAAGTGGTTTTTCAACACTAACAAAAGTGCGAAAAGTGGTTTTTCAACACTAACAAAAGTGCGAAAAGTGGTTTTTCAACACTATCACAAGTGCAAAAAGTCTTTTTTCCACACTAATACAAGTGCAAAAGTGGTTTCCTGCACCAACACAAGTGCGAAAAGTGGTTTTTCAACACTAACACAAGTGCGAAAAGTGGTTTTTCAACACTAACACAAGTGCGAAAAGTGTTTTTTCCACACTAATACAAGTGCAAAAGTGGTTTCCTGCACCAAAACAACTGCGAAAAGTGGTTTTTCAACACTAACACAAGTGCGAAAAGTGGTTTTTCAACACTAACACAAGTGCCAAAAGTGGCTTTCCACACTAATACAAGTGCAAAAGTGGTTTCCTGCACCAACACAAGTGCGAAAAGTTGTCTTTCAACACTAACACAAGTGTGAAAAGTGGTTTTTCCACTCTAATACAAGTGCAAAAGTGGTTTCCTGCACCAACACAAGTGCGAAAAGTGGTTTTTCAACACTAACACAAGTGCGAAAAGTGGTTTTTCAACACTATCACAAGTGCAAAAAGTGTTTTTTCCACACTAATACAAGTGCAATAGTGGTTTCCTGCACCAACACAAGTGCGAAAAGTGGTTTTTCAACACTATCAAAAGTGCAAAAAGTGTTTTTTCCACACTAATACAAGTGCAAAAGTGGTTTCCTGCACCAACACATGTGCGAAAAGTGGTTTTTCAACACTATCACAAGTGCTAAAAAGTGTTTTTTCCACACTAATACAAGTGCAATAGTGGTTTCCTGCACCAACACAAGTGCGAAAAGTGGTTTTTCAACACTATCAAAAGTGCAAAAAGTGTTTTTTCCACACTAATACAAGTGCAAAAGTGGTTTCCTGCACCAACACATGTGCGAAAAGTGGTTTTTCAACATGAACACAAGTGCGAAAAGTGGTTTTTCAACACTAACACAAGTGCGAAAAGTGGTTTTTCAACACTATCACAAGTGCAAAAAGTGTTTTTTCCACACTAATACAAGTGCAATAGTGGTTTCCTGCACCAACACAAGTGCGAAAAATGGCTTTTCAACACTAACACAAGTGCAAAAAGTGGTTTTTCCACACTAATACAAGTGCAAAAGTGGTTTCCTGCACCAACACATGTGCAAAAAGTGGTTTTTCAACACGAACACAAGTGCGAAAAGTGGTTTTTCAACACTAACACAAGTGCGAAAAGTGTTTTTTCCACACTAATACAAGTGCAAAAGTGGTTTCCTGCACCAACACAAGTGCGAAAAGTGGTTTTTCAACACTAACATAAGTGCGAAAAGTGGTTTTTCAACACTAACACAAGTGCGAAAAGTGGTTTTTCAACATTAACACAAGTGCGAAAAGTGTTTTTTCCACACTAATACAAGTGCAAAAGTGGTTTCCTGCACCAACACAAGTGCGAAAAGTGGTTTTTCAACACTAACACAAGTGCAAAAAGTGGTTTTTCAACACTAACACAAGTGCGAAAAGTGGTTTTTCAACACTAACACAAGTGCGAAAAGTGGTTTTTCCACACTAATACAAGTGCAAAAGTGGTTTCCTGCACCAACACATGTGCGAAAAGTGGTTTTTCAACACTAACAAAAGTGCGAAAAGTGGTTTTTCAACACTAACAAAAGTGCGAAAAGTGGTTTTTCAACACTATCACAAGTGCAAAAAGTCTTTTTTCCACACTAATACAAGTGCAAAAGTGGTTTCCTGCACCAACACAAGTGCGAAAAGTGGTTTTTCAACACTAACACAAGTGCGAAAAGTGGTTTTTCAACACTAACACAAGTGCGAAAAGTGTTTTTTCCACACTAATACAAGTGCAAAAGTGGTTTCCTGCACCAAAACAACTGCGAAAAGTGGTTTTTCAACACTAACACAAGTGCGAAAAGTGGTTTTTCAACACTAACACAAGTGCCAAAAGTGGCTTTCCACACTAATACAAGTGCAAAAGTGGTTTCCTGCACCAACACAAGTGCGAAAAGTTGTCTTTCAACACTAACACAAGTGTGAAAAGTGGTTTTTCCACTCTAATACAAGTGCAAAAGTGGTTTCCTGCACCAACACAAGTGCGAAAAGTGGTTTTTCAACACTAACACAAGTGCGAAAAGTGGTTTTTCAACACTATCACAAGTGCAAAAAGTGTTTTTTCCACACTAATACAAGTGCAATAGTGGTTTCCTGCACCAACACAAGTGCGAAAAGTGGTTTTTCAACACTATCAAAAGTGCAAAAAGTGTTTTTTCCACACTAATACAAGTGCAAAAGTGGTTTCCTGCACCAACACATGTGCGAAAAGTGGTTTTTCAACATGAACACAAGTGCGAAAAGTGGTTTTTCAACACTATCACAAGTGCAAAAAGTGTTTTTTCCACACTAATACAAGTGCAATAGTGGTTTCCTGCACCAACACAAGTGCGAAAAGTGGTTTTTCAACACTATCAAAAGTGCAAAAAGTGTTTTTTCCACACTAATACAAGTGCAAAAGTGGTTTCCTGCACCAACACATGTGCGAAAAGTGGTTTTTCAACATGAACACAAGTGCGAAAAGTGGTTTTTCAACACTAACACAAGTGCGAAAAGTGGTTTTTCAACACTATCACAAGTGCAAAAAGTGTTTTTTCCACACTAATACAAGTGCAATAGTGGTTTCCTGCACCAACACAAGTGCGAAAAATGGCTTTTCAACACTAACACAAGTGCAAAAAGTGGTTTTTCCACACTAATACAAGTGCAAAAGTGGTTTCCTGCACCAACACATGTGCGAAAAGTGGTTTTTCAAAACGAACACAAGTGCGAAAAGTGGTTTTTCAACACTAACACAAGTGCGAAAAGTGTTTTTTCCACACTAATACAAGTGCAAAAGTGGTTTCCTGCACCAACACAAGTGTGAAAAGTGGTTTTTCAACACTAACATAAGTGCGAAAAGTGGTTTTTCAACACTAACACAAGTGCGAAAAGTGGTTTTTCAACATTAACACAAGTGCGAAAAGTGTTTTTTCCACACTAATACAAGTGCAAAAGTGGTTTCCTGCACCAACACAAGTGCGAAAAGTGGTTTTTCAACACTAACACAAGTGCAAAAAGTGGTTTTTCAACACTAACACAAGTGCGAAAAGTGGTTTTTCAACACTAACACAAGTGCGAAAAGTGGTTTTTCCACACTAATACAAGTGCAAAAGTGGTTTCCTGCACCAACACATGTGCGAAAAGTGGTTTTTCAACACTAACAAAAGTGCGAAAAGTGGTTTTTCAACACTAACAAAAGTGCGAAAAGTGGTTTTTCAACACTATCACAAGTGCAAAAAGTCTTTTTTCCACACTAATACAAGTGCAAAAGTGGTTTCCTGCACCAACACAAGTGCGAAAAGTGGTTTTTCAACACTAACACAAGTGCGAAAAGTGGTTTTTCAACACTAACACAAGTGCGAAAAGTGGTTTTTCAACACTAACACAAGTGCGAAAAGTGTTTTTTCCACACTAATACAAGTGCAAAAGTGGTTTCCTGCACCAACACAAGTGCAAAAAGTGGTTTTTCAACACTAACACAAGTGCGAAAAGTGGTTTTTCAACACTAACACAAGTGCGAAAAGTGTTTTTTCCACACTAATACAAGTGCAAAAGTGGTTTCCTGCACCAACACAAGTGCGAAAAGTGGTTTTTCAACACTAACACAAGTGCGAAAAGTGGTTTTTCAACACTAACACAAGTGCCAAAAGTGGCTTTCCACACTAATACAAGTGCAAAAGTGGTTTCCTGCACCAACACAAGTGCGAAAAGTTGTCTTTCAACACTAACACAAGTGTGAAAATTGGTTTTTCCACTCTAATACAAGTGCAAAAGTGGTTTCCTGCACCAACACAAGTGCGAAAAGTGGTTTTTCAACACTATCACAAGTGCAAAAAGTGTTTTTTCCACACTAATACAAGTGCAATAGTGGTTTCCTGCACCAACACAAGTGCGAAAAGTGGTTTTTCAACACTATCAAAAGTGCAAAAAGTGTTTTTTCCACACTAATACAAGTGCAAAAGTGGTTTCCTGCACCAACACATGTGCGAAAAGTGGTTTTTCAACACGAACACAAGTGCGAAAAGTGGTTTTTCAACACTATCACAAGTGCAAAAAGTGTTTTTTCCACACTAATACAAGTGCAATAGTGGTTTCCTGCACCAACACAAGTGCGAAAAGTGGTTTTTCAACACTATCAAAAGTGCAAAAAGTGTTTTTTCCACACTAATACAAGTGCAAAAGTGATTTCCTGCACCAACACATGTGCGAAAAGTGGTTTTTCAACACGAACACAAGTGCGAAAAGTGGTTTTTCAACACTAACACAAGTGCGAAAAGTGGTTTTTCAACACTATCACAAGTGCAAAAAGTGTTTTTTCCACACTAATACAAGTGCAATAGTGGTTTCCTGCACCAACACAAGTGCGAAAAATGGCTTTTCAACACTAACACAAGTGCAAAAAGTGGTTTTTCCACACTAATACAAGTGCAAAAGTGGTTTCCTGCACCAACACATGTGCGAAAAGTGGTTTTTCAACATGAACACAAGTGTGAAAAGTGGTTTTTCAACACTATCACAAGTGCAAAAAGTGTTTTTTCCACACTAATACAAGTGCAATAGTGGTTTCCTGCACCAACACAAGTGCGAAAAGTAGTTTTTCAACACTATCAAAAGTGCAAAAAGTGTTTTTTCCACACTAATACAAGTGCAAAAGTGGTTTCCTGCACCAACACATGTGCGAAAAGTGGTTTTTCAACATGAACACAAGTGCGAAAAATGGTTTTTCAACACTAACACAAGTGCGAAAAGTGGTTTTTCAACACTATCACAAGTGCAAAAAGTGTTTTTTCCACACTAATACAAGTGCAATACTGGTTTCCTGCACCAACACAAGTGCGAAAAATGGCTTTTCAACACTAACACAAGTGCAAAAAGTGGTTTTTCCACACTAATACAAGTGCAAAAGTGGTTTCCTGCACCAACACAAGTGCGAAAAGTGGTTTTTCAACATGAACACAAGTGCGAAAAATGGTTTTTCAACACTAACACAAGTGCGAAAAGTGGTTTTTCAACACTATCACAAGTGCAAAAAGTGTTTTTTCCACACTAATACAAGTGCAAAAGTGGTTTCCTGCACCAACACATGTGCGAAAAGTGGTTTTTCAACATGAACACAAGTGCGAAAAATGGTTTTTCAACACTAACACAAGTGCGAAAAGTGGTTTTTCAACACTATCACAAGTGCAAAAAGTGTTTTTTCCACACTAATACAAGTGCAAAAGTGGTTTCCTGCACCAACACAAGTGCGAAAAGTGGTTTTTCAACACTAACATAAGTGCGAAAAGTGGTTTTTCAACACTAACACAAGTGCGAAAAGTGGTTTTTCAACACTAACACAAGTGCGAAAAGTGGTTTTTTCACACTAATACAAGTGCAAAAGTGGTTTCCTGCACCAACACAACTGCGAAAAGTGGTTTTTCAACACTAACACAAGTGCGAAAAGTGGTTTTTCAACACTAACACATGTGCCAAAAGTGGCTTTCCACACTAATACAAGTGCAAAAGTGGTTTCCTGCACCAACACAAGTGCGAAAAGTTGTCTTTCAACACTAACACAAGTGTGAAAAGTGGTTTTTCCACTCTAATACAAGTGCAAAAGTGGTTTCCTGCACCAACACAAGTGCGAAAAGTGGTTTTTCAACACTAACACAAGTGCGAAAAGTGGTTTTTCAACACTATCACAAGTGCAAAAAGTGTTTTTTCCACACTAATACAAGTGCAATAGTGGTTTCCTGCACCAACACAAGTGCGAAAAGTGGTTTTTCAACACTATCAAAAGTGCAAAAAGTGTTTTTTCCACACTAATACAAGTGCAAAAGTGGTTTCCTGCACCAACACATGTGCGAAAAGTGGTTTTTCAACATGAACACAAGTGCGAAAAGTGGTTTTTCAACACTATCACAAGTGCAAAAAGTGTTTTTTCCACACTAATACAAGTGCAATAGTGGTTTCCTGCACCAACACAAGTGCGAAAAGTGGTTTTTCAACACTATCAAAAGTGCAAAAAGTGTTTTTTCCACACTAATACAAGTGCAAAAGTGGTTTCCTGCACCAACACATGTGCGAAAAGTGGTTTTTCAACATGAACACAAGTGCGAAAAGTGGTTTTTCAACACTAACACAAGTGCGAAAAGTGGTTTTTCAACACTATCACAAGTGCAAAAAGTGTTTTTTCCACACTAATACAAGTGCAATAGTGGTTTCCTGCACCAACACAAGTGCGAAAAATGGCTTTTCAACACTAACACAAGTGCAAAAAGTGGTTTTTCCACACTAATACAAGTGCAAAAGTGGTTTCCTGCACCAACACATGTGCGAAAAGTGGTTTTTCAACACGAACACAAGTGCGAAAAGTGGTTTTTCAACACTAACACAAGTGCGAAAAGTGTTTTTTCCACACTAATACAAGTGCAAAAGTGGTTTCCTGCACCAACACAAGTGCGAAAAGTGGTTTTTCTACACTAACATAAGTGCAAAAAGTGGTTTTTCAACATTAACACAAGTGCGAAAAGTGTTTTTTCCACACTAATACAAGTGCAAAAGTGGTTTCCTGCACCAACACAAGTGCGAAAAGTGGTTTTTCAACACTAACACAAGTGCGAAAAGTGGTTTTTCAACACTAACACAAGTGCGAAAAGTGGTTTTTCAACACTAACACAAGTGCGAAAAGTGGTTTTTCCACACTAATACAAGTGCAAAAGTGGTTTCCTGCACCAACACATGTGCGAAAAGTGGTTTTTCAACACTAACAAAAGTGCGAAAAGTGGTTTTTCAACACTAACAAAAGTGCGAAAAGTGGTTTTTCAACACTATCACAAGTGCAAAAAGTCTTTTTTCCACACTAATACAAGTGCAAAAGTGGTTTCCTGCACCAACACAAGTGCGAAAAGTGGTTTTTCAACACTAACACAAGTGCGAAAAGTGGTTTTTCAACACTAACACAAGTGCGAAAAGTGGTTTTTCAACACTAACACAAGTGCGAAAAGTGTTTTTTCCACACTAATACAAGTGCAAAAGTGGTTTCCTGCACCAACACAAGTGCAAAAAGTGGTTTTTCAACACTAACACAAGTGCGAAAAGTGGTTTTTCAACACTAACACAAGTGCGAAAAGTGTTTTTTCCACACTAATACAAGTGCAAAAGTGGTTTCCTGCACCAACACAAGTGCGAAAAGTGGTTTTTCAACACTAACACAAGTGCGAAAAGTGGTTTTTCAACACTAACACAAGTGCCAAAAGTGGCTTTCCACACTAATACAAGTGCAAAAGTGGTTTCCTGCACCAACACAAGTGCGAAAAGTTGTCTTTCAACACTAACACAAGTGTGAAAATTGGTTTTTCCACTCTAATACAAGTGCAAAAGTGGTTTCCTGCACCAACACAAGTGCGAAAAGTGGTTTTTCAACACTATCACAAGTGCAAAAAGTGTTTTTTCCACACTAATACAAGTGCAATAGTGGTTTCCTGCACCAACACAAGTGCGAAAAGTGGTTTTTCAACACTATCAAAAGTGCAAAAAGTGTTTTTTCCACACTAATACAAGTGCAAAAGTGGTTTCCTGCACCAACACATGTGCGAAAAGTGGTTTTTCAACACGAACACAAGTGCGAAAAGTGGTTTTTCAACACTATCACAAGTGCAAAAAGTGTTTTTTCCACACTAATACAAGTGCAATAGTGGTTTCCTGCACCAACACAAGTGCGAAAAGTGGTTTTTCAACACGAACACAAGTGCGAAAAGTGGTTTTTCAACACTAACACAAGTGCGAAAAGTGGTTTTTCAACACTATCACAAGTGCAAAAAGTGTTTTTTCCACACTAATACAAGTGCAATAGTGGTTTCCTGCACCAACACAAGTGCGAAAAATGGCTTTTCAACACTAACACAAGTGCAAAAAGTGGTTTTTCCACACTAATACAAGTGCAAAAGTGGTTTCCTGCACCAACACATGTGCGAAAAGTGGTTTTTCAACATGAGCACAAGTGCGAAAAGTGGTTTTTCAACACTATCACAAGTGCAAAAAGTGTTTTTTCCACACTAATACAAGTGCAATAGTGGTTTCCTGCACCAACACAAGTGCGAAAAGTGGTTTTTCAACACTATCAAAAGTGCAAAAAGTGTTTTTTCCACACTAATACAAGTGCAAAAGTGGTTTCCTGCACCAACACATGTGCGAAAAGTGGTTTTTCAACACGAACACAAGTGCGAAAAGTGGTTTTTCAACACTAACACAAGTGCGAAAAGTGGTTTTTCAACACTATCACAAGTGCAAAAAGTGTTTTTTCCACACTAATACAAGTGCAATAGTGGTTTCCTGCACCAACACAAGTGCGAAAAATGGCTTTTCAACACTAACACAAGTGCAAAAAGTGGTTTTTCCACACTAATACAAGTGCAAAAGTGGTTTCCTGCACCAACACATGTGCGAAAAGTGGTTTTTCAACATGAACACAAGTGCGAAAAGTGGTTTTTCAACACTATCACAAGTGCAAAAAGTGTTTTTTCCACACTAATACAAGTGCAATAGTGGTTTCCTGCACCAACACAAGTGCGAAAAGTGGTTTTTCAACACTATCAAAAGTGCAAAAAGTGTTTTTTCCACACTAATACAAGTGCAAAAGTGGTTTCCTGCACCAACACATGTGCGAAAAGTGGTTTTTCAACATGAACACAAGTGCGAAAAGTGGTTTTTCAACACTAACACAAGTGCGAAAAGTGGTTTTTCAACACTATCACAAGTGCAAAAAGTGTTTTTTCCACACTAATACAAGTGCAATAGTGGTTTCCTGCACCAACACAAGTGCGAAAAATGGCTTTTCAACACTAACACAAGTGCAAAAAGTGGTTTTTCCACACTAATACAAGTGCAAAAGTGGTTTCCTGCACCAACACATGTGCGAAAAGTGGTTTTTCAACACGAACACAAGTGCGAAAAGTGGTTTTTCAACACTAACACAAGTGCGAAAATGGTTTTTTCCACACTAATACAAGTGCAAAAGTGGTTTCCTGCACCAACACAAGTGCGAAAAGTGGTTTTTCAACACTAACATAAGTGCGAAAAGTGGTTTTTCAACACTAACACAAGTGCGAAAAGTGGTTTTTCAACATTAACACAAGTGCGAAAAGTGTTTTTTCCACACTAATACAAGTGCAAAAGTGGTTTCCTGCACCAACACAAGTGCGAAAAGTGGTTTTTCAACACTAACACAAGTGCGAAAAGTGGTTTTTCAACACTAACACAAGTGCGAAAAGTGGTTTTTCAACACTAACACAAGTGCGAAAAGTGGTTTTTCCACACTAATACAAGTGCAAAAGTGGTTTCCTGCACCAACACATGTGCGAAAAGTGGTTTTTCAACACTAACAAAAGTGCGAAAAGTGGTTTTTCAACACTAACAAAAGTGCGAAAAGTGGTTTTTCAACACTATCACAAGTGCAAAAAGTCTTTTTTCCACACTAATACAAGTGCAAAAGTGGTTTCCTGCACCAACACAAGTGCGAAAAGTGGTTTTTCAACACTAACACAAGTGCGAAAAGTGGTTTTTCAACACTAACACAAGTGCGAAAAGTGGTTTTTCAACACTAACACAAGTGCGAAAAGTGTTTTTTCCACACTAATACAAGTGCAAAAGTGGTTTCCTGCACCAACACAAGTGCAAAAAGTGGTTTTTCAACACTAACACAAGTGCGAAAAGTGGTTTTTCAACACTAACACAAGTGCGAAAAGTGGTTTTTCAACACTAACACAAGTGCCAAAAGTGGCTTTCCACACTAATACAAGTGCAAAAGTGGTTTCCTGCACCAACACAAGTGCAAAAAGTGGTTTTTCAACACTAACACAAGTGCGAAAAGTGGTTTTTCAACACTAACAAAAGTGCGAAAAGTGGTTTTTCAACACTATCACAAGTGCAAAAAGTGGTTTTTCAACACTATCACAAGTGCAAAAAGTCTTTTTTCCACACTAATACAAGTGCAAAAGTGGTTTCCTGCACCAACACAAGTGCGAAAAGTGGTTTTTCAACACTAACACAAGTGCGAAAAGTGGTTTTTCAACACTAACACAAGTGCAAAAGTGGTTTCCTGCACCAACACAAGTGCGAAAAGTGGTTTTTCAACACTAACACAAGTGCGAAAAGTGGTTTTTCAACACTAACACAAGTGCGAAAAGTGGTTTTTCTACACTAACACAAGTGCGAAAAGTGTTTTTTCCACACTAACACAAGTGCGAAAAGTGTTTTTTCCACACTAATACAAGTGCAAAAGTGGTTTCCTGCACCAACACAAGTGCGAAAAGTGGTTTTTCAACACTAACACAAGTGCGAAAAGTGGTTTTTCAACACTAACACAAGTGCCAAAAGTGGTTTTTTCCACACTAATACAAGTGCAAAAGTGGTTTCCTGCACCAACACAAGTGCGAAAAGTTGTCTTTCAACACTAACACAAGTGTGAAAAGTGGTTTTTCCACACTAATACAAGTGCAAAAGTGGTTTCCTGCACCAACACAAGTGCGAAAAGTGGTTTTTCAACACTAACACAAGTGCGAAAAGTGGTTTTTCAACACTATCACAAGTGCAAAAAGTGTTTTTTCCACACTAATACAAGTGCAAAAGTGGTTTCCTGCACCAACACAAGTGCGAAAAGTGGTTTTTCAACACTAACGCAAATGCGAAAAGTGGTTTCCTGCACCAACACAAGTGCGAAAAGTGGTTTTTCAACACTAACACAAGTGCGAAAAGTGGTTTTTCAACAATAACACAAGTGCGAAAAGTGGTTTTTCAACACTATCACAAGTGCAAAAAGTGTTTTTTCCACACTAATACAAGTGCAAAGGTGGTTTCCTGCACCAACACAAGTGCGAAAAGTGGTTTTTCTACACTAACACAAGTGCGAAAAGTGGTTTTTCAACACTATCACAAGTGCAAAAAGTGTTTTTTCCACACTAATACAAGTGCAAAAGTGGTTTCCTGCACCAACACAAGTGCGAAAAGTGGTTTTTCAACACTAACACAAGTGCGAAAAGTGGTTTTTCAACACTAACACAAGTGCGAAAAGTGGTTTTTCAACATTAACACAAGTGCGAAAAGTGGTTTTTCCACACTAATACAAGTGCAAAAGTGGTTTCCTGCACCAACACAAGTGCGAAAGGTGGTTTTTCAACACTAACAAAAGTGCGAAAAGTGGTTTTTCAACACTATCACAAGTGCAAAAAGTCTTTTTTCCACACTAATACAATTGCAAAAGTGGTTTCCTGCACCAACACAAGTGCGAAAAGTGGTTTTTCAACACTAACACAAGTGCGAAAAGTGGCTTTTCAACACTAACACAAGTGCGAAAAGTGGTTTTTCCACACTAATACAAGTGCAAAAGTGGTTTCCTGCACCAACACAACTGCGAAAAGTGGGTTTTCAACACTAACACAAGTGCGAAAAGTGGCTTTTCAACACTAACACAAGTGCGAAAAGTGGTTTTTCAACACTAACACAAGTGCCAAAAGTGGGTTTTCCAAACTAATACAAGTGCAAAAGTGGTTTCCTGCACCAACACAAGTGCGAAAAGTGGGTTTTCAACACTAACACAAGTGCGAAAAGTGGCTTTTCAACACTAACACAAGTGCATAAAGTGGTTTTTCCACACTAATACAAGTGCAAAAGTGGATTCCTGCACCAACACATGTGCGAAAAGTGGTTTTTCAACACGAACACAAGTGCGAAAAGTGGTTTTTCAACACTAACACAAGTGCGAAAAGTGTTTTTTCCACACTAATACAAGTGCAAAAGTGGTTTCCTGCACCAACACAAGTGCGAAAAGTGGTTTTTCAACACTAACACAAGTGCGAAAAGTGGTTTTTCAACACTAACACAAGTGCGAAAAGTGGTTTTTCAACATTAACACAAGTGCGAAAAGTGTTTTTTCCACACTAATACAAGTGCAAAAGTAGTTTCCTGCACCAACACAAGTGCGAAAAGTGGTTTTTCAACACTAACACAAGTGCGAAAAGTGGCTTTTCAACACTAACACAAGTGCGAAAAGTGGTTTTTCCACACTAATACAAGTGCAAAAGTGGTTTCCTGCACCAACACAACTGCGAAAAGTGGGTTTTCAACACTAACACAAGTGCGAAAAGTGGCTTTTCAACACTAACACAAGTGCGAAAAGTGGTTTTTCCACACTAATACAAGTGCAAAAGTGGTTTCCTGCACCAACACAACTGCGAAAAGTGGGTTTTCAACACTAACACAAGTGCGAAAAGTGGCTTTTCAACACTAACACAAGTGCGAAAAGTGTTTTTTCCACACTAATACAAGTGCAAAAGTGGTTTCCTGCACCAACACAAGTGCAAAAAGTGGTTTTTCAACACTAACACAAGTGCGAAAAGTGGTTTTTCAACACTAACACAAGTGCGAAAAGTGTTTTTTCCACACTAATACAAGTGCAAAAGTGGTTTCCTGCACCAACACAAGTGCGAAAAGTGGTTTTTCAACACTAACACAAGTGCAAAAAGTCTTTTTTCCACACTAATACAAGTGCAAAAGTGGTTTCCTGCACCAACACAAGTGCGAAAAGTGGTTTTTCAACACTAACACAAGTGCGAAAAGTGGTTTTTCAACACTAACACAAGTGCAAAAGTGGTTTCCTGCACCAACACAAGTGCGAAAAGTGGTTTTTCAACACTAACACAAGTGCGAAAAGTGGTTTTTCAACACTAACACAAGTGCGAAAAGTGGTTTTTCTACACTAACACAAGTGCGAAAAGTGTTTTTTCCACACTAACACAAGTGCGAAAAGTGTTTTTTCCACACTAATACAAGTGCAAAAGTGGTTTCCTGCACCAACACAAGTGCGAAAAGTGGTTTTTCAACACTAACACAAGTGCGAAAAGTGGTTTTTCAACACTAACACAAGTGCCAAAAGTGGTTTTTTCCACACTAATACAAGTGCAAAAGTGGTTTCCTGCACCAACACAAGTGCGAAAAGTTGTCTTTCAACACTAACACAAGTGTGAAAAGTGGTTTTTCCACACTAATACAAGTGCAAAAGTGGTTTCCTGCACCAACACAAGTGCGAAAAGTGGTTTTTCAACACTAACACAAGTGCGAAAAGTGGTTTTTCAACACTATCACAAGTGCAAAAAGTGTTTTTTCCACACTAATACAAGTGCAAAAGTGGTTTCCTGCACCAACACAAGTGCGAAAAGTGGTTTTTCAACACTAACGCAAATGCGAAAAGTGGTTTCCTGCACCAACACAAGTGCGAAAAGTGGTTTTTCAACACTAACACAAGTGCGAAAAGTGGTTTTTCAACAATAACACAAGTGCGAAAAGTGGTTTTTCAACACTATCACAAGTGCAAAAAGTGTTTTTTCCACACTAATACAAGTGCAAAGGTGGTTTCCTGCACCAACACAAGTGCGAAAAGTGGTTTTTCTACACTAACACAAGTGCGAAAAGTGGTTTTTCAACACTATCACAAGTGCAAAAAGTGTTTTTTCCACACTAATACAAGTGCAAAAGTGGTTTCCGGCACCAACACAAGTGCGAAAAGTGGTTTTTCAACACTAACACAAGTGCGAAAAGTGGTTTTTCAACACTAACACAAGTGCGAAAAGTGGTTTTTCAACATTAACACAAGTGCGAAAAGTGGTTTTTCCACACTAATACAAGTGCAAAAGTGGTTTCCTGCACCAACACAAGTGCGAAAGGTGGTTTTTCAACACTAACAAAAGTGCGAAAAGTGGTTTTTCAACACTATCACAAGTGCAAAAAGTCTTTTTTCCACACTAATACAATTGCAAAAGTGGTTTCCTGCACCAACACAAGTGCGAAAAGTGGTTTTTCAACACTAACACAAGTGCGAAAAGTGGCTTTTCAACACTAACACAAGTGCGAAAAGTGGTTTTTCCACACTAATACAAGTGCAAAAGTGGTTTCCTGCACCAACACAACTGCGAAAAGTGGGTTTTCAACACTAACACAAGTGCGAAAAGTGGCTTTTCAACACTAACACAAGTGCGAAAAGTGGTTTTTCAACACTAACACAAGTGCCAAAAGTGGGTTTTCCAAACTAATACAAGTGCAAAAGTGGTTTCCTGCACCAACACAAGTGCGAAAAGTGGGTTTTCAACACTAACACAAGTGCGAAAAGTGGCTTTTCAACACTAACACAAGTGCATAAAGTGGTTTTTCCACACTAATACAAGTGCAAAAGTGGATTCCTGCACCAACACATGTGCGAAAAGTGGTTTTTCAACACGAACACAAGTGCGAAAAGTGGTTTTTCAACACTAACACAAGTGCGAAAAGTGTTTTTTCCACACTAATACAAGTGCAAAAGTGGTTTCCTGCACCAACACAAGTGCGAAAAGTGGTTTTTCAACACTAACACAAGTGCGAAAAGTGGTTTTTCAACACTAACACAAGTGCGAAAAGTGGTTTTTCAACATTAACACAAGTGCGAAAAGTGTTTTTTCCACACTAATACAAGTGCAAAAGTAGTTTCCTGCACCAACACAAGTGCGAAAAGTGGTTTTTCAACACTAACACAAGTGCGAAAAGTGGCTTTTCAACACTAACACAAGTGCGAAAAGTGGTTTTTCCACACTAATACAAGTGCAAAAGTGGTTTCCTGCACCAACACAACTGCGAAAAGTGGGTTTTCAACACTAACACAAGTGCGAAAAGTGGCTTTTCAACACTAACACAAGTGCGAAAAGTGGTTTTTCCACACTAATACAAGTGCAAAAGTGGTTTCCTGCACCAACACAACTGCGAAAAGTGGGTTTTCAACACTAACACAAGTGCGAAAAGTGGCTTTTCAACACTAACACAAGTGCGAAAAGTGTTTTTTCCACACTAATACAAGTGCAAAAGTGGTTTCCTGCACCAACACAAGTGCAAAAAGTGGTTTTTCAACACTAACACAAGTGCGAAAAGTGGTTTTTCAACACTAACACAAGTGCGAAAAGTGTTTTTTCCACACTAATACAAGTGCAAAAGTGGTTTCCTGCACCAACACAAGTGCGAAAAGTGGTTTTTCAACACTAACACAAGTGCGAAAAGTGGTTTTTCAACACTAACACAAGTGCCAAAATTGGCTTTCCACACTAATACAAGTGCAAAAGTGGTTTCCTGCACCAACACAAGTGCGAAAAGTTGTCTTTCAACACTAACACAAGTGTGAAAATTGGTTTTTCAACACTAACACAAGTGCGAAAAGTGGTTTTTCAACACTAACAAAAGTGCGAAAAGTGGTTTTTCAACACTATCACAAGTGCAAAAAGTGGTTTTTCAACACTATCACAAGTGCAAAAAGTCTTTTTTCCACACTAATACAAGTGTAAAAGTGGTTTCCTGCACCAACACAAGTGCGAAAAGTGGTTTTTCAACACTAACACAAGTGCGAAAAGTGGTTTTTCAACACTAACACAAGTGCAAAAGTGGTTTCCTGCACCAACACAAGCGCGAAAAGTGGCTTTTCAACACTAACACAAGTGCGAAAAGTGGTTTTTCCACACTAATACAAGTGCAAAAGTGGTTTCCTGCACCAACACAACTGCGAAAAGTGGGTTTTCAACACTAACACAAGTGCGAAAAGTGGCTTTTCAACACTAACACAAGTGCGAAAAGTGGTTTTTCAACACTAACACAAGTGCCAAAAGTGGGTTTTCCACACTAATACAAGTGCAAAAGTGGTTTCCTGCACCAACACAAGTGCGAAAAGTGGGTTTTCAACACTAACACAAGTGCGAAAAGTAGCTTTTCAACACTAACACAAGTGCATAAAGTGGATTTTCCACACTAATACAAGTGCAAAAGTGGTTCCCTGCACCAACACATGTGCGAAAAGTGGTTTTTCAACACAAACACAAGTGCGAAAAGTGGTTTTTCAACACTAACACAAGTGCGAAAAGTGTTTTTTCCACACTAATACAAGTGCAAAAGTGGTTTCCTGCACCAACACAAGTGCGAAAAGTGGTTTTTCAACACTAACATAAGTGCGAAAAGTGGTTTTTCAACACTAACACAAGTGCGAAAAGTGGTTTTTCAACATTAACACAAGTGCGAAAAGTGTTTTTTCCACACTAATACAAGTGCAAAAGTGGTTTCCTGCACCAACACAAGTGCGAAAAGTGGTTTTTCAACACTAACACAAGTGCGAAAAGTGGTTTTTCAACACTAACACAAGTGCGAAAAGTGGTTTTTCAACACTAACACAAGTGCGAAAAGTGGTTTTTCCACACTAATACAAGTGCAAAAGTAGTTTCCTGCACCAACACATGTGCGAAAAGTGGTTTTTCAACACTAACAAAAGTGCGAAAAGTGGTTTTTCAACACTAACAAAAGTGCGAAAAGTGGTTTTTCAACACTATCACAAGTGCAAAAAGTCTTTTTTCCACACTAATACAAGTGCAAAAGTGGTTTCCTGCACCAACACAAGTGCGAAAAGTGGTTTTTCAACACTAACACAAGTGCGAAAATTTGTTTTTCAACACTAACACAAGTGCGAAAAGTGGTTTTTCAACACTAACACAAGTGCGAAAAGTGTTTTTTCCACACTAATACAAGTGCAAAAGTGGTTTCCTGCACCAACACAAGTGCAAAAAGTGGTATTTCAACACTAACACAAGTGCGAAAAGTGGTTTTTCAACACTAACACAAGTGCGAAAAGTGTTTTTTCCACACTAATACAAGTGCAAAAGTGGTTTCCTGCACCAACACAAGTGCGAAAAGTGGTTTTTCAACACTAACACAAGTGCGAAAAGTGGTTTTTAAACACTAACACAAGTGCCAAAAGTGGCTTTCCACACTAATACAAGTGCAAAAGTGGTTTCCTGCACCAACACAAGTGCGAAAAGTTGTCTTTCAACACTAACACAAGTGTGAAAATTGGTTTTTCAACACTAACACAAGTGCGAAAAGTGGTTTTTCAACACTAACAAAAGTGCGAAAAGTGGTTTTTCAACACTATCACAAGTGCAAAAAGTGGTTTTTCAACACTATCACAAGTGCAAAAAGTCTTTTTTCCACACTAATACAAGTGCAAAAGTGGTTTCCTGCACCAACACAAGTGCGAAAAGTGGTTTTTCAACACTAACACAAGTGCGAAAAGTGGTTTTTCAACACTAACACAAGTGCAAAAGTGGTTTCCTGCACCAACACAAGTGCGAAAAGTGGTTTTTCAACACTAACACAAGTGCGAAAAGTGGTTTTTCAACACTAACACAAGTGCGAAAAGTGGTTTTTCTACACTAACACAAGTGCGAAAAGTGTTTTTTCCACACTAACACAAGTGCGAAAAGTGTTTTTTCCACACTAATACAAGTGCAAAAGTGGTTTCCTGCACCAACACAAGTGCGAAAAGTGGTTTTTCAACACTAACACAAGTGCGAAAAGTGGTTTTTCAACACTAACACAAGTGCGAAAAGTGGTTTTTCAACACTATCGCAAGTGCAAAAAGTGTTTTTTCCACACTAATACAAGTGCAAAAGTGGTTTCCTGCACCAACACAAGTGCAAAAAGTGGTTTTTCAACACTAACACAAGTGCGAAAAGTGGTTTTTCAACACTATCACAAGTGCAAAAAGTGTTTTTCCACACTAATACAAGTGCAAAAGTGGTTTCCTGCTCCAACACAAGTGCAAAAAGTGGTTTTTCAACACTAACACAAGTGCGAAAAGTGGTTTTTCAACACTAACAGAAGTGTGAAAAGTGGTTTTTCCACACTAATACAAGTGCAAAAGTGGTTTCCTGCACCAACACAAGTGCGAAAAGTGGTTTTTCAACACTAACACAAGTGCGAAAAGTGGTTTTTCAACACTAACACAAGTGCCAAAAGTGGTTTTTTCCACACTAATACAAGTGCAAAAGTGGTTTCCTGCACCAACACAAGTGCGAAAAGTTGTCTTTCAACACTAACACAAGTGTGAAAAGTGGTTTTTCCACACTAATACAAGTGCAAAAGTGGTTTCCTGCACCAACACAAGTGCGAAAAGTGGTTTTTCAACACTAACACAAGTGCGAAAAGTGGTTTTTCAACACTATCACAAGTGCAAAAAGTGTTTTTTCCACACTAATACAAGTGCAAAAGTGGTTTCCTGCACCAACACAAGTGCGAAAAGTGGTTTTTCAACACTAACACAAATGCGAAAAGTGGTTTCCTGCACCAACACAAGTGCGAAAAGTGGTTTTTCAACACTAACACAAGTGCGAAAAGTGGTTTTTCAACAATAACACAAGTGCGAAAAGTGGTTTTTCAACACTATCACAAGTGCAAAAAGTGTTTTTTCCACACTAATACAAGTGCAAAGGTGGTTTCCTGCACCAACACAAGTGCGAAAAGTGGTTTTTCAACACTAACACAAGTGCGAAAAGTGGTTTTTCAACACTATCACAAGTGCAAAAAGTGTTTTATCCACACTAATACAAGTGCAAAAGTTGTTTCCTGCACCAACACAAGTGCGAAAAGTGGTTTTTCAACACTAACACAAGTGCGAAAAGTGGTTTTTCAACACTAACACAAGTGCGAAAAGTGGTTTTTCAACATTAACACAAGTGCGAAAAGTGGTTTTTCCACACTAATACAAGTGCAAAAGTGGTTTCCTGCACCAACACAAGTGCGAAAGGTGGTTTTTCAACACTAACAAAAGTGCGAAAAGTGGTTTTTCAACACTATCACAAGTGCAAAAAGTCTTTTTTCCACACTAATACAATTGCAAAAGTGGTTTCCTGCACCAACACAAGTGCGAAAAGTGGTTTTTCAACACTAACACAAGTGCGAAAAGTGGCTTTTCAACACTAACACAAGTGCGAAAAGTGGTTTTTCCACACTAATACAAGTGCAAAAGTGGTTTCCTGCACCAACACAACTGCGAAAAGTGGGTTTTCAACACTAACACAAGTGCGAAAAGTGGCTTTTCAACACTAACACAAGTGCGAAAAGTGGTTTTTCAACACTAACACAAGTGCCAAAAGTGGGTTTTCCACACTAATACAAGTGCAAAAGTGGTTTCCTGCACCAACACAAGTGCGAAAAGTGGGTTTTCAACACTAACACAAGTGCGAAAAGTGGCTTTTCAACACTAACACAAGTGCATAAAGTGGTTTTTCCACACTAATACAAGTGCAAAAGTGGTTTCCTGCACCAACACATGTGCGAAAAGTGGTTTTTCAACACGAACACAAGTGCGAAAAGTGGTTTTTCAACACTAACACAAGTGCGAAAAGTGTTTTTTCCACACTAATACAAGTGCAAAAGTGGTTTCCTGCACCAACACAAGTGCGAAAAGTGGTTTTTCAACACTAACACAAGTGCGAAAAGTGGTTTTTCAACACTAACACAAGTGCGAAAAGTGGTTTTTCAACATTAACACAAGTGCGAAAAGTGTTTTTTCCACACTAATACAAGTGCAAAAGTAGTTTCCTGCACCAACACAAGTGCGAAAAGTGGTTTTTCAACACTAACACAAGTGCGAAAAGTGGTTTTTCAACACTAACACAAGTGCGAAAAGTGGTTTTTCAACACTAACAAAAGTGCGAAAAGTGGTTTTTCCACACTAATACAAGTGCAAAAGTGGTTTCCTGCACCAACACATGTGCGAAAAGTGGTTTTTCAACACTAACAAAAGTGCGAAAAGTGGTTTTTCAACACTAACAAAAGTGCGAAAAGTGGTTTTTCAACACTATCACAAGTGCAAAAAGTCTTTTTTCCACACTAATACAAGTGCAAAAGTGGTTTCCTGCACCAACACAAGTGCGAAAAGTGGTTTTTCAACACTAACACAAGTGCGAAAAGTGGTTTTTCAACACTAACACAAGTGCGAAAAGTGGTTTTTCAACACTAACACAAGTGCGAAAAGTGTTTTTTCCACACTAATACAAGTGCAAAAGTGGTTTCCTGCACCAACACAAGTGCAAAAAGTGGTTTTTCAACACTAACACAAGTGCGAAAAGTGGTTTTTCAACACTAACACAAGTGCGAAAAGTGTTTTTTCCACACTAATACAAGTGCAAAAGTGGTTTCCTGCAACCAACACAAGTGCGAAAAGTGGTTTTTCAACACTAACACAAGTGCGAAAAGTGGTTTTTCAACACTAACACAAGTGCGAAAAGTGGTTTTTCAACACTAACACAAGTGCGAAAAGTGGTTTTTTCACACTAATACAAGTGCAAAAGTGGTTTCCTGCACCAACACAACTGCGAAAAGTGGTTTTTCAACACTAACACAATTGCGAAAAGTGGTTTTTCAACACTAACACAAGTGCCAAAAGTGGCTTTCCACACTAATACAAGTGCAAAAGTGGTTTCCTGCACCAACACAAGTGCGAAAAGTTGTCTTTCAACACTAACACAAGTGTGAAAAGTGGTTTTTCCACTCTAATACAAGTGCAAAAGTGGTTTCCTGCACCAACACAAGTGCGAAAAGTGGTTTTTCAACACTAACACAAGTGCGAAAAGTGGTTTTTCAACACTATCACAAGTGCAAAAAGTGTTTTTTCCACACTAATACAAGTGCAATAGTGGTTTCCTGCACCAACACAAGTGCGAAAAGTGGTTTTTCAACACTATCAAAAGTGCAAAAAGTGTTTTTTCCACACTAATACAAGTGCAAAAGTGGTTTCCTGCACCAACACATGTGCGAAAAGTGGTTTTTCAACATGAACGCAAGTGCGAAAAGTGGTTTTTCAACACTATCACAAGTGCTAAAAAGTGTTTTTTCCACACTAATACAAGTGCAATAGTGGTTTCCTGCACCAACACAAGTGCGAAAAGTGGTTTTTCAACACTATCAAAAGTGCAAAAAGTGTTTTTTCCACACTAATACAAGTGCAAAAGTGGTTTCCTGCACCAACACATGTGCGAAAAGTGGTTTTTCAACATGAACACAAGTGCGAAAAGTGGTTTTTCAACACTAACACAAGTGCGAAAAGTAGTTTTTCAACACTATCACAAGTGCAAAAAGTGTTTTTTCCACACTAATACAAGTGCAATAGTGGTTTCCTGCACCAACACAAGTGCGAAAAATGGCTTTTCAACACTAACACAAGTGCAAAAAGTGGTTTTTCCAAACTAATACAAGTGCAAAAGTGGTTTCCTGCACCAACACATGTGCGAAAAGTGGTTTTTCAACACGAACACAAGTGCGAAAAGTGTTTTTTCCACACTAATACAAGTGCAAAAGTGGTTTCCTGCACCAACACAAGTGCGAAAAGTGGTTTTTCAACACTAACATAAGTGCGAAAAGTGGTTTTTCAACACTAACACAAGTGCGAAAAGTGGTTTTTCAACATTAACACAAGTGCGAAAAGTGTTTTTTCCACACTAATACAAGTGCAAAAGTGGTTTCCTGCACCAACACAAGTGCGAAAAGTGGTTTTTCAACACTAACACAAGTGCAAAAAGTGGTTTTTCAACACTAACACAAGTGCGAAAAGTGGTTTTTCAACACTAACACAAGTGCGAAAAGTGGTTTTTCCACACTAATACAAGTGCAAAAGTGGTTTCCTGCACCAACACATGTGCGAAAAGTGGTTTTTCAACACTAACAAAAGTGCGAAAAGTGGTTTTTCAACACTAACAAAAGTGCGAAAAGTGGTTTTTCAACACTATCACAAGTGCAAAAAGTCTTTTTTCCACACTAATACAAGTGCAAAAGTGGTTTCCTGCACCAACACAAGTGCGAAAAGTGGTTTTTCAACACTAACACAAGTGCGAAAAGTGTTTTTTCCACACTAATACAAGTGCAAAAGTGGTTTCCTGCACCAACACAACTGCGAAAAGTGGTTTTTCAACACTAACACAAGTGCGAAAAGTGGTTTTTCAACACTAACACAAGTGCCAAAAGTGGCTTTCCACACTAATACAAGTGCAAAAGTGGTTTCCTGCACCAACACAAGTGCGAAAAGTTGTCTTTCAACACTAACACAAGTGCGAAAAGTGGTTTTTCAACACTATCACAAGTGCAAAAAGTGTTTTTTCCACACTAATACAAGTGCAATAGTGGTTTCCTGCACCAACACAAGTGCGAAAAGTGGTTTTTCAACACTATCAAAAGTGCAAAAAGTGTTTTTTCCACACTAATACAAGTGCAAAAGTGGTTTCCTGCACCAACACATGTGCGAAAAGTGGTTTTTCAACATGAACACAAGTGCGAAAAGTGGTTTTTCAACACTATCACAAGTGCAAAAAGTGTTTTTTCCACACTAATACAAGTGCAATAGTGGTTTCCTGCACCAACACAAGTGCGAAAAGTGGTTTTTCAACACTATCAAAAGTGCAAAAAGTGTTTTTTCCACACTAATACAAGTGCAAAAGTGGTTTCCTGCACCAACACATGTGCGAAAAGTGGTTTTTCAACATGAACACAAGTGCGAAAAGTGGTTTTTCAACACTAACACAAGTGCGAAAAGTGGTTTTTCAACACTATCACAAGTGCAAAAAGTGTTTTTTCCACACTAATACAAGTGCAATAGTGGTTTCCTGCACCAACACAAGTGCGAAAAGTGGTTTTTCAACACTAACACAAGTGCGAAAAGTGGTTTTTCAACACTATCACAAGTGCAAAAAGTGTTTTATCCACACTAATACAAGTGCAAAAGTTGTTTCCTGCACCAACACAAGTGCGAAAAGTGGTTTTTCAACACTAACACAAGTGCGAAAAGTGGTTTTTCAACACTAACACAAGTGCGAAAAGTGGTTTTTCAACATTAACACAAGTGCGAAAAGTGGTTTTTCCACACTAATACAAGTGCAAAAGTGGTTTCCTGCACCAACACAAGTGCGAAAGGTGGTTTTTCAACACTAACAAAAGTGCGAAAAGTGGTTTTTCAACACTATCACAAGTGCAAAAAGTCTTTTTTCCACACTAATACAATTGCAAAAGTGGTTTCCTGCACCAACACAAGTGCGAAAAGTGGTTTTTCAACACTAACACAAGTGCGAAAAGTGGCTTTTCAACACTAACACAAGTGCGAAAAGTGGTTTTTCCACACTAATACAAGTGCAAAAGTGGTTTCCTGCACCAACACAACTGCGAAAAGTGGGTTTTCAACACTAACACAAGTGCGAAAAGTGGCTTTTCAACACTAACACAAGTGCGAAAAGTGGTTTTTCAACACTAACACAAGTGCCAAAAGTGGGTTTTCCACACTAATACAAGTGCAAAAGTGGTTTCCTGCACCAAAACAAGTGCGAAAAGTGGGTTTTCAACACTAACACAAGTGCGAAAAGTGGCTTTTCAACACTAACACAAGTGCATAAAGTGGTTTTTCCACACTAATACAAGTGCAAAAGTGGTTTCCTGCACCAACACATGTGCGAAAAGTGGTTTTTCAACACGAACACAAGTGCGAAAAGTGGTTTTTCAACACTAACACAAGTGCGAAAAGTGTTTTTTCCACACTAATACAAGTGCAAAAGTGGTTTCCTGCACCAACACAAGTGCGAAAAGTGGTTTTTCAACACTAACACAAGTGCGAAAGTGGTTTTTCAACACTAACACAAGTGCGAAAAGTGGTTTTTCAACATTAACACAAGTGCGAAAAGTGTTTTTTCCACACTAATACAAGTGCAAAAGTAGTTTCCTGCACCAACACAAGTGCGAAAAGTGGTTTTTCAACACTAACACAAGTGCGAAAAGTGGTTTTTCAACACTAACACAAGTGCGAAAAGTGGTTTTTCAACACTAACAAAAGTGCGAAAAGTGGTTTTTCCACACTAATACAAGTGCAAAAGTGGTTTCCTGCACCAACACATGTGCGAAAAGTGGTTTTTCAACACTAACAAAAGTGCGAAAAGTGGTTTTTCAACACTAACAAAAGTGCGAAAAGTGGTTTTTCAACACTATCACAAGTGCAAAAAGTCTTTTTTTCCACACTAATACAAGTGCAAAAGTGGTTTCCTGCACCAACACAAGTGCGAAAAGTGGTTTTTCAACACTAACACAAGTGCGAAAAGTGGTTTTCAACACTAACACAAGTGCGAAAAGTGGTTTTTCAACACTAACACAAGTGCGAAAAGTGTTTTTTCCACACTAATACAAGTGCAAAAGTGGTTTCCTGCACCAACACAAGTGCAAAAAGTGGTTTTTCAACACTAACACAAGTGCGAAAAGTGGTTTTTCAACACTAACACAAGTGCGAAAAGTGTTTTTTCCACACTAATACAAGTGCAAAAGTGGTTTCCTGCACCAACACAAGTGCGAAAAGTGGTTTTTCAACACTAACACAAGTGCAAAAAGTGGTTTTTCAACACTAACACAAGTGCGAAAAAAGTGGTTTTTCAACACTAACACAAGTGCGAAAAGTGGTTTTTTTCACACTAATACAAGTGCAAAAGTGGTTTCCTGCACCAACACAACTGCGAAAAGTGGTTTTTCAACACTAACACAAGTGCGAAAAGTGGTTTTTCAACACTAACACAAGTGCCAAAAGTGGCTTTCCACACTAATACAAGTGCAAAAGTGGTTTCCTGCACCAACACAAGTGCGAAAAGTTGTCTTTCAACACTAACACAAGTGTGAAAAGTGGTTTTTCCACTCTAATACAAGTGCAAAAGTGGTTTCCTGCACCAACACAAGTGCGAAAAGTGGTTTTTCAACACTAACACAAGTGCGAAAAGTGGTTTTTCAACACTATCACAAGTGCAAAAAGTGTTTTTTCCACACTAATACAAGTGCAATAGTGGTTTCCTGCACCAACACAAGTGCGAAAAGTGGTTTTTTCAACACTATCAAAAGTGCAAAAAGTGTTTTTTCCACACTAATACAAGTGCAAAAGTGGTTTCCTGCACCAACACATGTGCGAAAAGTGGTTTTTCAACATGAACGCAAGTGCGAAAAGTGGTTTTTCAACACTATCACAAGTGCTAAAAAGTGTTTTTTCCACACTAATACAAGTGCAATAGTGGTTTCCTGCACCAACACAAGTGCGAAAAGTGGTTTTTCAACACTATCAAAAGTGCAAAAAGTGTTTTTTCCACACTAATACAAGTGCAAAAGTGGTTTCCTGCACCAACACATGTGCGAAAAGTGGTTTTTCAACATGAACACAAGTGCGAAAAGTGGTTTTTCAACACTAACACAAGTGCGAAAAGTAGTTTTTCAACACTATCACAAGTGCAAAAAGTGTTTTTTCCACACTAATACAAGTGCAATAGTGGTTTCCTGCACCAACACAAGTGCGAAAAATGGCTTTTCAACACTAACACAAGTGCAAAAAGTGGTTTTTCCACACTAATACAAGTGCAAAAGTGGTTTCCTGCACCAACACATGTGCGAAAAGTGGTTTTTCAACACGAACACAAGTGCGAAAAGTGGTTTTTCAACACTAACACAAGTGCGAAAAGTGTTTTTTCCACACTAATACAAGTGCAAAAGTGGTTTCCTGCACCAACACAAGTGCGAAAAGTGGTTTTTCAACACTAACATAAGTGCGAAAAGTGGTTTTTCAACACTAACACAAGTGCGAAAAGTGGTTTTTCAACATTAACACAAGTGCGAAAAGTGTTTTTTCCACACTAATACAAGTGCAAAAGTGGTTTCCTGCACCAACACAAGTGCGAAAAGTGGTTTTTCAACACTAACACAAGTGCAAAAAGTGGTTTTTCAACACTAACACAAGTGCGAAAAGTGGTTTTTCAACACTAACACAAGTGCGAAAAGTGGTTTTTCCACACTAATACAAGTGCAAAAGTGGTTTCCTGCACCAACACATGTGCGAAAAGTGGTTTTTCAACACTAACAAAAGTGCGAAAAGTGGTTTTTCAACACTAACAAAAGTGCGAAAAGTGGTTTTTCAACACTATCACAAGTGCAAAAAGTCTTTTTTCCACACTAATACAAGTGCAAAAGTGGTTTCCTGCACCAACACAAGTGCGAAAAGTGGTTTTTCAACACTAACACAAGTGCGAAAAGTGTTTTTTCCACACTAATACAAGTGCAAAAGTGGTTTCCTGCACCAACACAACTGCGAAAAGTGGTTTTTCAACACTAACACAAGTGCGAAAAGTGGTTTTTCAACACTAACACAAGTGCCAAAAGTGGCTTTCCACACTAATACAAGTGCAAAAGTGGTTTCCTGCACCAACACAAGTGCGAAAAGTTGTCTTTCAACACTAACACAAGTGCGAAAAGTGGTTTTTCAACACTATCACAAGTGCAAAAAGTGTTTTTTCCACACTAATACAAGTGCAATAGTGGTTTCCTGCACCAACACAAGTGCGAAAAGTGGTTTTTCAACACTATCAAAAGTGCAAAAAGTGTTTTTTCCACACTAATACAAGTGCAAAAGTGGTTTCCTGCACCAACACATGTGCGAAAAGTGGTTTTTCAACATGAACACAAGTGCGAAAAGTGGTTTTTCAACACTATCACAAGTGCAAAAAGTGTTTTTTCCACACTAATACAAGTGCAATAGTGGTTTCCTGCACCAACACAAGTGCGAAAAGTGGTTTTTCAACACTATCAAAAGTGCAAAAAGTGTTTTTTCCACACTAATACAAGTGCAAAAGTGGTTTCCTGCACCAACACATGTGCGAAAAGTGGTTTTTCAACATGAACACAAGTGCGAAAAGTGGTTTTTCAACACTAACACAAGTGCGAAAAGTGGTTTTTCAACATGAACACAAGTGCGAAAAGTGGTTTTTCAACATGAACACAAGTGCGAAAAGTGGTTTTTCAACATGAACACAAGTGCGAAAAGTGGTTTTTCAACACTAACACAAGTGCGAAAAGTGTTTTTTCCACACTAATACAAGTGCAAAAGTGGTTTCCTGCACCAACACAAGTGCGAAAAGTGGTTTTTCAACACTAACACAAGTGCGAAAAGTGGTTTTTCAACACTAACACAAGTGCGAAAAGTGGTTTTTTCACACTAATACAAGTGCAAAAGTGGTTTCCTGCACCAACACATGTGCGAAAAGTGGTTTTTCAACACAAACACAAGTGCGAAAAGTGTTTTTTCCACACTAATACAAGTGCAAAAGTGGTTTCCTGCACCAACACAAGTGCGAAAAGTGGTTTTTCAACACTAACATAAGTGCGAAAAGTGGTTTTTCAACACTAACACAAGTGCGAAAAGTGGTTTTTCAACATTAACACAAGTGCGAAAAGTGTTTTTTCCACACTAATACAAGTGCAAAAGTGGTTTCCTGCACCAACACAAGTGCGAAAAGTGGTTTTTCAACACTAACACAAGTGCAAAAAGTGGTTTTTCAACACTAACACAAGTGCGAAAAGTGGTTTTTCAACACTAACACAAGTGCGAAAAGTGGTTTTTCCACACTAATACAAGTGCAAAAGTGGTTTCCTGCACCAACACATGTGCGAAAAGTGGTTTTTCAACACTAACAAAAGTGCGAAAAGTGGTTTTTCAACACTAACAAAAGTGCGAAAAGTGGTTTTTCAACACTATCACAAGTGCAAAAAGTCTTTTTTCCACACTAATACAAGTGCAAAAGTGGTTTCCTGCACCAACACAAGTGCGAAAAGTGGTTTTTCAACACTAACACAAGTGCGAAAAGTGTTTTTTCCACACTAATACAAGTGCAAAAGTGGTTTCCTGCACCAACACAACTGCGAAAAGTGGTTTTTCAACACTAACACAAGTGCGAAAAGTGGTTTTTCAACACTAACACAAGTGCCAAAAGTGGCTTTCCACACTAATACAAGTGCAAAAGTGGTTTCCTGCACCAACACAAGTGCGAAAAGTTGTCTTTCAACACTAACACAAGTGCGAAAAGTGGTTTTTCAACACTATCACAAGTGCAAAAAGTGTTTTTTCCACACTAATACAAGTGCAATAGTGGTTTCCTGCACCAACACAAGTGCGAAAAGTGGTTTTTCAACACTATCAAAAGTGCAAAAAGTGTTTTTTCCACACTAATACAAGTGCAAAAGTGGTTTCCTGCACCAACACATGTGCGAAAAGTGGTTTTTCAACATGAACACAAGTGCGAAAAGTGGTTTTTCAACACTATCACAAGTGCAAAAAGTGTTTTTTCCACACTAATACAAGTGCAATAGTGGTTTCCTGCACCAACACAAGTGCGAAAAGTGGTTTTTCAACACTATCAAAAGTGCAAAAAGTGTTTTTTCCACACTAATACAAGTGCAAAAGTGGTTTCCTGCACCAACACATGTGCGAAAAGTGGTTTTTCAACATGAACACAAGTGCGAAAAGTGGTTTTTCAACACTAACACAAGTGCGAAAAGTGGTTTTTCAACACTATCACAAGTGCAAAAAGTGTTTTTTCCACACTAATACAAGTGCAATAGTGGTTTCCTGCACCAACACAAGTGCGAAAAGTGGTTTTTCAACACTAACACAAGTGCGAAAAGTGGTTTTTCAACACTATCACAAGTGCAAAAAGTGTTTTATCCACACTAATACAAGTGCAAAAGTTGTTTCCTGCACCAACACAAGTGCGAAAAGTGGTTTTTCAACACTAACACAAGTGCGAAAAGTGGTTTTTCAACACTAACACAAGTGCGAAAAGTGGTTTTTCAACATTAACACAAGTGCGAAAAGTGGTTTTTCCACACTAATACAAGTGCAAAAGTGGTTTCCTGCACCAACACAAGTGCGAAAGGTGGTTTTTCAACACTAACAAAAGTGCGAAAAGTGGTTTTTCAACACTATCACAAGTGCAAAAAGTCTTTTTTCCACACTAATACAATTGCAAAAGTGGTTTCCTGCACCAACACAAGTGCGAAAAGTGGTTTTTCAACACTAACACAAGTGCGAAAAGTGGCTTTTCAACACTAACACAAGTGCGAAAAGTGGTTTTTCCACACTAATACAAGTGCAAAAGTGGTTTCCTGCACCAACACAACTGCGAAAAGTGGGTTTTCAACACTAACACAAGTGCGAAAAGTGGCTTTTCAACACTAACACAAGTGCGAAAAGTGGTTTTTCAACACTAACACAAGTGCCAAAAGTGGGTTTTCCACACTAATACAAGTGCAAAAGTGGTTTCCTGCACCAAAACAAGTGCGAAAAGTGGGTTTTCAACACTAACACAAGTGCGAAAAGTGGCTTTTCAACACTAACACAAGTGCATAAAGTGGTTTTTCCACACTAATACAAGTGCAAAAGTGGTTTCCTGCACCAACACATGTGCGAAAAGTGGTTTTTCAACACGAACACAAGTGCGAAAAGTGGTTTTTCAACACTAACACAAGTGCGAAAAGTGTTTTTTCCACACTAATACAAGTGCAAAAGTGGTTTCCTGCACCAACACAAGTGCGAAAAGTGGTTTTTCAACACTAACACAAGTGCGAAAAGTGGTTTTTCAACACTAACACAAGTGCGAAAAGTGGTTTTTCAACATTAACACAAGTGCGAAAAGTGTTTTTTCCACACTAATACAAGTGCAAAAGTAGTTTCCTGCACCAACACAAGTGCGAAAAGTGGTTTTTCAACACTAACACAAGTGCGAAAAGTGGTTTTTCAACACTAACACAAGTGCGAAAAGTGGTTTTTCAACACTAACAAAAGTGCGAAAAGTGGTTTTTCCACACTATTACAAGTGCAAAAGTGGTTTCCTGCACCAACACATGTGCGAAAAGTGGTTTTTCAACACTAACAAAAGTGCGAAAAGTGGTTTTTCAACACTAACAAAAGTGCGAAAAGTGGTTTTTCAACACTATCACAAGTGCAAAAAGTCTTTTTTCCACACTAATACAAGTGCAAAAGTGGTTTCCTGCACCAACACAAGTGCGAAAAGTGGTTTTTCAACACTAACACAAGTGCGAAAAGTGGTTTTTCAACACTAACACAAGTGCGAAAAGTGGTTTTTCAACACTAACACAAGTGCGAAAAGTGTTTTTTCCACACTAATACAAGTGCAAAAGTGGTTTCCTGCACCAACACAAGTGCAAAAAGTGGTTTTTCAACACTAACACAAGTGCGAAAAGTGGTTTTTCAACACTAACACAAGTGCGAAAAGTGTTTTTTCCACACTAATACAAGTGCAAAAGTGGTTTCCTGCACCAACACAAGTGCGAAAAGTGGTTTTTCAACACTAACACAAGTGCAAAAAGTGGTTTTTCAACACTAACACAAGTGCGAAAAGTGGTTTTTCAACACTAACACAAGTGCGAAAAGTGGTTTTTTCACACTAATACAAGTGCAAAAGTGGTTTCCTGCACCAACACAACTGCGAAAAGTGGTTTTTCAACACTAACACAAGTGCGAAAAGTGGTTTTTCAACACTAACACAAGTGCCAAAAGTGGCTTTCCACACTAATACAAGTGCAAAAGTGGTTTCCTGCACCAACACAAGTGCGAAAAGTGGTTTTTCAACACTAACACAAGTGTGAAAAGTGGTTTTTCCACTCTAATACAAGTGCAAAAGTGGTTTCCTGCACCAACACAAGTGCGAAAAGTGGTTTTTCAACACTAACACAAGTGCGAACAGTGGTTTTTCAACACTATCACAAGTGCAAAAAGTGTTTTTTCCACACTAATACAAGTGCAATAGTGGTTTCCTGCACCAACACAAGTGCGAAAAGTGGTTTTTCAACACTATCAAAAGTGCAAAAAGTGTTTTTTCCACACTAATACAAGTGCAAAAGTGGTTTCCTGCACCAACACAAGTGCGAAAAGTGGGTTTTCAACACTAACACAAGTGTGAAAAGTGGTTTTTCAACACTAACAGAAGTGCGAAAAGTGGTTTTTCCACACTAATACAAGTGTGAAAAGTGGTTTTTCAACACTAACAGAAGTGCATAAAGTGGTTTTTCCACACTAATACAAGTGCAAAAGTGGTTTCCTGCACCAACACATGTGCGAAAAGTGGTTTTTCAACACGAACACAAGTGCGAAAAGTGGTTTTTCAACACTAACACAAGTGCGAAAAGTGTTTTTTCCACACTAATACAAGTGCAAAAGTGGTTTCCTGCACCAACACAAGTGCGAAAAGTGGTTTTTCAACACTAACACAAGTGCGAAAAGTGGTTTTTCAACACTAACACAAGTGCGAAAAGTGGTTTTTCAACATTAACACAAGTGCGAAAAGTGTTTTTTCCACACTAATACAAGTGCAAAAGTAGTTTCCTGCACCAACACAAGTGCGAAAAGTGGTTTTTCAACACTAACACAAGTGCGAAAAGTGGTTTTTCAACACTAACACAAGTGCGAAAAGTGGTTTTTCAACACTAACAAAAGTGCGAAAAGTGGTTTTTCCACACTAATACAAGTGCAAAAGTGGTTTCCTGCACCAACACATGTGCGAAAAGTGGTTTTTCAACACTAACAAAAGTGCGAAAAGTGGTTTTTCAACACTAACAAAAGTGCGAAAAGTGGTTTTTCAACACTATCACAAGTGCAAAAAGTCTTTTTTCCACACTAATACAAGTGCAAAAGTGGTTTCCTGCACCAACACAAGTGCGAAAAGTGGTTTTTCAACACTAACACAAGTGCGAAAAGTGGTTTTTCAACACTAACACAAGTGCGAAAAGTGGTTTTTCAACACTAACACAAGTGCGAAAAGTGTTTTTTCCACACTAATACAAGTGCAAAAGTGGTTTCCTGCACCAACACAAGTGCAAAAAGTGGTTTTTCAACACTAACACAAGTGCGAAAAGTGGTTTTTCAACACTAACACAAGTGCGAAAAGTGTTTTTTCCACACTAATACAAGTGCAAAAGTGGTTTCCTGCACCAACACAAGTGCGAAAAGTGGTTTTTCAACACTAACACAAGTGCAAAAAGTGGTTTTTCAACACTAACACAAGTGCGAAAAGTGGTTTTTCAACACTAACACAAGTGCGAAAAGTGGTTTTTTCACACTAATACAAGTGCAAAAGTGGTTTCCTGCACCAACACAACTGCGAAAAGTGGTTTTTCAACACTAACACAAGTGCGAAAAGTGGTTTTTCAACACTAACACAAGTGCCAAAAGTGGCTTTCCACACTAATACAAGTGCAAAAGTGGTTTCCTGCACCAACACAAGTGCGAAAAGTGGTTTTTCAACACTAACACAAGTGTGAAAAGTGGTTTTTCCACTCTAATACAAGTGCAAAAGTGGTTTCCTGCACCAACACAAGTGCAAAAAGTGGTTTTTCAACACTAACACAAGTGCGAACAGTGGTTTTTCAACACTATCACAAGTGCAAAAAGTGTTTTTTCCACACTAATACAAGTGCAATAGTGGTTTCCTGCACCAACACAAGTGCGAAAAGTGGTTTTTCAACACTATCAAAAGTGCAAAAAGTGTTTTTTCCACACTAATACAAGTGCAAAAGTGGTTTCCTGCACCAACACATGTGCGAAAAGTGGTTTTTCAACATGAACACAAGTGCGAAAAGTGGTTTTTCAACACTAACACAAGTGCGAAAAGTGGTTTTTCAACACTATCACAAGTGCAAAAAGTGTTTTTTCCACACTAATACAAGTGCAATAGTGGTTTCCTGCACCAACACAAGTGCGAAAAGTGGTTTTTCAACACTAACACAAGTGCGAAAAGTGGTTTTTCAACACTATCACAAGTGCAAAAAGTGTTTTATCCACACTAATACAAGTGCAAAAGTTGTTTCCTGCACCAACACAAGTGCGAAAAGTGGTTTTTCAACACTAACACAAGTGCGAAAAGTGGTTTTTCAACACTAACACAAGTGCGAAAAGTGGTTTTTCAACATTAACACAAGTGCGAAAAGTGGTTTTTCCACACTAATACAAGTGCAAAAGTGGTTTCCTGCACCAACACAAGTGCGAAAGGTGGTTTTTCAACACTAACAAAAGTGCGAAAAGTGGTTTTTCAACACTATCACAAGTGCAAAAAGTCTTTTTTCCACACTAATACAATTGCAAAAGTGGTTTCCTGCACCAACACAAGTGCGAAAAGTGGTTTTTCAACACTAACACAAGTGCGAAAAGTGGCTTTTCAACACTAACACAAGTGCGAAAAGTGGTTTTTCCACACTAATACAAGTGCAAAAGTGGTTTCCTGCACCAACACAACTGCGAAAAGTGGGTTTTCAACACTAACACAAGTGCGAAAAGTGGCTTTTCAACACTAACACAAGTGCGAAAAGTGGTTTTTCAACACTAACACAAGTGCCAAAAGTGGGTTTTCCACACTAATACAAGTGCAAAAGTGGTTTCCTGCACCAAAACAAGTGCGAAAAGTGGGTTTTCAACACTAACACAAGTGCGAAAAGTGGCTTTTCAACACTAACACAAGTGCATAAAGTGGTTTTTCCACACTAATACAAGTGCAAAAGTGGTTTCCTGCACCAACACATGTGCGAAAAGTGGTTTTTCAACACGAACACAAGTGCGAAAAGTGGTTTTTCAACACTAACACAAGTGCGAAAAGTGTTTTTTCCACACTAATACAAGTGCAAAAGTGGTTTCCTGCACCAACACAAGTGCGAAAAGTGGTTTTTCAACACTAACACAAGTGCGAAAAGTGGTTTTTCAACACTAACACAAGTGCGAAAAGTGGTTTTTCAACATTAACACAAGTGCGAAAAGTGTTTTTTCCACACTAATACAAGTGCAAAAGTAGTTTCCTGCACCAACACAAGTGCGAAAAGTGGTTTTTCAACACTAACACAAGTGCGAAAAGTGGTTTTTCAACACTAACACAAGTGCGAAAAGTGGTTTTTCAACACTAACAAAAGTGCGAAAAGTGGTTTTTCCACACTAATACAAGTGCAAAAGTGGTTTCCTGCACCAACACATGTGCGAAAAGTGGTTTTTCAACACTAACAAAAGTGCGAAAAGTGGTTTTTCAACACTAACAAAAGTGCGAAAAGTGGTTTTTCAACACTATCACAAGTGCAAAAAGTCTTTTTTCCACACTAATACAAGTGCAAAAGTGGTTTCCTGCACCAACACAAGTGCGAAAAGTGGTTTTTCAACACTAACACAAGTGCGAAAAGTGGTTTTTCAACACTAACACAAGTGCGAAAAGTGGTTTTTCAACACTAACACAAGTGCGAAAAGTGTTTTTTCCACACTAATACAAGTGCAAAAGTGGTTTCCTGCACCAACACAAGTGCAAAAAGTGGTTTTTCAACACTAACACAAGTGCGAAAAGTGGTTTTTCAACACTAACACAAGTGCGAAAAGTGTTTTTTCCACACTAATACAAGTGCAAAAGTGGTTTCCTGCACCAACACAAGTGCGAAAAGTGGTTTTTCAACACTAACACAAGTGCAAAAAGTGGTTTTTCAACACTAACACAAGTGCGAAAAGTGGTTTTTCAACACTAACACAAGTGCGAAAAGTGGTTTTTTCACACTAATACAAGTGCAAAAGTGGTTTCCTGCACCAACACAACTGCGAAAAGTGGTTTTTCAACACTAACACAAGTGCGAAAAGTGGTTTTTCAACACTAACACAAGTGCCAAAAGTGGCTTTCCACACTAATACAAGTGCAAAAGTGGTTTCCTGCACCAACACAAGTGCGAAAAGTTGTCTTTCAACACTAACACAAGTGTGAAAAGTGGTTTTTCCACTCTAATACAAGTGCAAAAGTGGTTTCCTGCACCAACACAAGTGCGAAAAGTGGTTTTTCAACACTAACACAAGTGCGAACAGTGGTTTTTCAACACTATCACAAGTGCAAAAAGTGTTTTTTCCACACTAATACAAGTGCAATAGTGGTTTCCTGCACCAACACAAGTGCGAAAAGTGGTTTTTCAACACTATCAAAAGTGCAAAAAGTGTTTTTTCCACACTAATACAAGTGCAAAAGTGGTTTCCTGCACCAACACAAGTGCGAAAAGTGGGTTTTCAACACTAACACAAGTGTGAAAAGTGGTTTTTCAACACTAACAGAAGTGCGAAAAGTGGTTTTTCCACACTAATACAAGTGTGAAAAGTGGTTTTTCAACACTAACAGAAGTGCATAAAGTGGTTTTTCCACACTAATACAAGTGCAAAAGTGGTTTCCTGCACCAACACATGTGCGAAAAGTGGTTTTTCAACACGAACACAAGTGCGAAAAGTGGTTTTTCAACACTAACACAAGTGCGAAAAGTGTTTTTTCCACACTAATACAAGTGCAAAAGTGGTTTCCTGCACCAACACAAGTGCGAAAAGTGGTTTTTCAACACTAACACAAGTGCGAAAAGTGGTTTTTCAACACTAACACAAGTGCGAAAAGTGGTTTTTCAACATTAACACAAGTGCGAAAAGTGTTTTTTCCACACTAATACAAGTGCAAAAGTAGTTTCCTGCACCAACACAAGTGCGAAAAGTGGTTTTTCAACACTAACACAAGTGCGAAAAGTGGTTTTTCAACACTAACACAAGTGCGAAAAGTGGTTTTTCAACACTAACAAAAGTGCGAAAAGTGGTTTTTCCACACTAATACAAGTGCAAAAGTGGTTTCCTGCACCAACACATGTGCGAAAAGTGGTTTTTCAACACTAACAAAAGTGCGAAAAGTGGTTTTTCAACACTAACAAAAGTGCGAAAAGTGGTTTTTCAACACTATCACAAGTGCAAAAAGTCTTTTTTCCACACTAATACAAGTGCAAAAGTGGTTTCCTGCACCAACACAAGTGCGAAAAGTGGTTTTTCAACACTAACACAAGTGCGAAAAGTGGTTTTTCAACACTAACACAAGTGCGAAAAGTGGTTTTTCAACACTAACACAAGTGCGAAAAGTGTTTTTTCCACACTAATACAAGTGCAAAAGTGGTTTCCTGCACCAACACAAGTGCAAAAAGTGGTTTTTCAACACTAACACAAGTGCGAAAAGTGGTTTTTCAACACTAACACAAGTGCGAAAAGTGTTTTTTCCACACTAATACAAGTGCAAAAGTGGTTTCCTGCACCAACACAAGTGCGAAAAGTGGTTTTTCAACACTAACACAAGTGCAAAAAGTGGTTTTTCAACACTAACACAAGTGCGAAAAGTGGTTTTTCAACACTAACACAAGTGCGAAAAGTGGTTTTTTCACACTAATACAAGTGCAAAAGTGGTTTCCTGCACCAACACAACTGCGAAAAGTGGTTTTTCAACACTAACACAAGTGCGAAAAGTGGTTTTTCAACACTAACACAAGTGCCAAAAGTGGCTTTCCACACTAATACAAGTGCAAAAGTGGTTTCCTGCACCAACACAAGTGCGAAAAGTGGTTTTTCAACACTAACACAAGTGTGAAAAGTGGTTTTTCCACTCTAATACAAGTGCAAAAGTGGTTTCCTGCACCAACACAAGTGCGAAAAGTGGTTTTTCAACACTAACACAAGTGCGAACAGTGGTTTTTCAACACTATCACAAGTGCAAAAAGTGTTTTTTCCACACTAATACAAGTGCAATAGTGGTTTCCTGCACCAACACAAGTGCGAAAAGTGGTTTTTCAACACTATCAAAAGTGCAAAAAGTGTTTTTTCCACACTAATACAAGTGCAAAAGTGGTTTCCTGCACCAACACATGTGCGAAAAGTGGTTTTTCAACATGAACACAAGTGCGAAAAGTGGTTTTTCAACACTAACACAAGTGCGAAAAGTGGTTTTTCAACACTATCACAAGTGCAAAAAGTGTTTTTTCCACACTAATACAAGTGCAATAGTGGTTTCCTGCACCAACACAAGTGCGAAAAGTGGTTTTTCAACACTAACACAAGTGCGAAAAGTGGTTTTTCAACACTATCACAAGTGCAAAAAGTGTTTTATCCACACTAATACAAGTGCAAAAGTTGTTTCCTGCACCAACACAAGTGCGAAAAGTGGTTTTTCAACACTAACACAAGTGCGAAAAGTGGTTTTTCAACACTAACACAAGTGCGAAAAGTGGTTTTTCAACATTAACACAAGTGCGAAAAGTGGTTTTTCCACACTAATACAAGTGCAAAAGTGGTTTCCTGCACCAACACAAGTGCGAAAGGTGGTTTTTCAACACTAACAAAAGTGCGAAAAGTGGTTTTTCAACACTATCACAAGTGCAAAAAGTCTTTTTTCCACACTAATACAATTGCAAAAGTGGTTTCCTGCACCAACACAAGTGCGAAAAGTGGTTTTTCAACACTAACACAAGTGCGAAAAGTGGCTTTTCAACACTAACACAAGTGCGAAAAGTGGTTTTTCCACACTAATACAAGTGCAAAAGTGGTTTCCTGCACCAACACAACTGCGAAAAGTGGGTTTTCAACACTAACACAAGTGCGAAAAGTGGCTTTTCAACACTAACACAAGTGCGAAAAGTGGTTTTTCAACACTAACACAAGTGCCAAAAGTGGGTTTTCCACACTAATACAAGTGCAAAAGTGGTTTCCTGCACCAAAACAAGTGCGAAAAGTGGGTTTTCAACACTAACACAAGTGCGAAAAGTGGCTTTTCAACACTAACACAAGTGCATAAAGTGGTTTTTCCACACTAATACAAGTGCAAAAGTGGTTTCCTGCACCAACACATGTGCGAAAAGTGGTTTTTCAACACGAACACAAGTGCGAAAAGTGGTTTTTCAACACTAACACAAGTGCGAAAAGTGTTTTTTCCACACTAATACAAGTGCAAAAGTGGTTTCCTGCACCAACACAAGTGCGAAAAGTGGTTTTTCAACACTAACACAAGTGCGAAAAGTGGTTTTTCAACACTAACACAAGTGCGAAAAGTGGTTTTTCAACATTAACACAAGTGCGAAAAGTGTTTTTTCCACACTAATACAAGTGCAAAAGTAGTTTCCTGCACCAACACAAGTGCGAAAAGTGGTTTTTCAACACTAACACAAGTGCGAAAAGTGGTTTTTCAACACTAACACAAGTGCGAAAAGTGGTTTTTCAACACTAACAAAAGTGCGAAAAGTGGTTTTTCCACACTAATACAAGTGCAAAAGTGGTTTCCTGCACCAACACATGTGCGAAAAGTGGTTTTTCAACACTAACAAAAGTGCGAAAAGTGGTTTTTCAACACTAACAAAAGTGCGAAAAGTGGTTTTTCAACACTATCACAAGTGCAAAAAGTCTTTTTTCCACACTAATACAAGTGCAAAAGTGGTTTCCTGCACCAACACAAGTGCGAAAAGTGGTTTTTCAACACTAACACAAGTGCGAAAAGTGGTTTTTCAACACTAACACAAGTGCGAAAAGTGGTTTTTCAACACTAACACAAGTGCGAAAAGTGTTTTTTCCACACTAATACAAGTGCAAAAGTGGTTTCCTGCACCAACACAAGTGCAAAAAGTGGTTTTTCAACACTAACACAAGTGCGAAAAGTGGTTTTTCAACACTAACACAAGTGCGAAAAGTGTTTTTTCCACACTAATACAAGTGCAAAAGTGGTTTCCTGCACCAACACAAGTGCGAAAAGTGGTTTTTCAACACTAACACAAGTGCAAAAAGTGGTTTTTCAACACTAACACAAGTGCGAAAAGTGGTTTTTCAACACTAACACAAGTGCGAAAAGTGGTTTTTTCACACTAATACAAGTGCAAAAGTGGTTTCCTGCACCAACACAACTGCGAAAAGTGGTTTTTCAACACTAACACAAGTGCGAAAAGTGGTTTTTCAACACTAACACAAGTGCCAAAAGTGGCTTTCCACACTAATACAAGTGCAAAAGTGGTTTCCTGCACCAACACAAGTGCGAAAAGTTGTCTTTCAACACTAACACAAGTGTGAAAAGTGGTTTTTCCACTCTAATACAAGTGCAAAAGTGGTTTCCTGCACCAACACAAGTGCGAAAAGTGGTTTTTCAACACTAACACAAGTGCGAAAAGTGGTTTTTCAACACTATCACAAGTGCAAAAAGTGTTTTTTCCACACTAATACAAGTGCAATAGTGGTTTCCTGCACCAACACAAGTGCGAAAAGTGGTTTTTCAACACTATCAAAAGTGCAAAAAGTGTTTTTTCCACACTAATACAAGTGCAAAAGTGGTTTCCTGCACCAACACATGTGCGAAAAGTGGTTTTTCAACATGAACGCAAGTGCGAAAAGTGGTTTTTCAACACTATCACAAGTGCTAAAAAGTGTTTTTTCCACACTAATACAAGTGCAATAGTGGTTTCCTGCACCAACACAAGTGCGAAAAGTGGTTTTTCAACACTATCAAAAGTGCAAAAAGTGTTTTTTCCACACTAATACAAGTGCAAAAGTGGTTTCCTGCACCAACACATGTGCGAAAAGTGGTTTTTCAACATGAACACAAGTGCGAAAAGTGGTTTTTCAACACTAACACAAGTGCGAAAAGTAGTTTTTCAACACTATCACAAGTGCAAAAAGTGTTTTTTCCACACTAATACAAGTGCAATAGTGGTTTCCTGCACCAACACAAGTGCGAAAAATGGCTTTTCAACACTAACACAAGTGCAAAAAGTGGTTTTTCCACACTAATACAAGTGCAAAAGTGGTTTCCTGCACCAACACATGTGCGAAAAGTGGTTTTTCAACACGAACACAAGTGCGAAAAGTGGTTTTTCAACACTAACACAAGTGCGAAAAGTGTTTTTTCCACACTAATACAAGTGCAAAAGTGGTTTCCTGCACCAACACAAGTGCGAAAAGTGGTTTTTCAACACTAACATAAGTGCGAAAAGTGGTTTTTCAACATTAACACAAGTGCGAAAAGTGTTTTTTCCACACTAATACAAGTGCAAAAGTGGTTTCCTGCACCAACACAAGTGCGAAAAGTGGTTTTTCAACACTAACACAAGTGCAAAAAGTGGTTTTTCAACACTAACACAAGTGCGAAAAGTGGTTTTTCAACACTAACACAAGTGCGAAAAGTGGTTTTTCCACACTAATACAAGTGCAAAAGTGGTTTCCTGCACCAACACATGTGCGAAAAGTGGTTTTTCAACACTAACAAAAGTGCGAAAAGTGGTTTTTCAACACTAACAAAAGTGCGAAAAGTGGTTTTTCAACACTATCACAAGTGCAAAAAGTCTTTTTTCCACACTAATACAAGTGCAAAAGTGGTTTCCTGCACCAACACAAGTGCGAAAAGTGGTTTTTCAACACTAACACAAGTGCGAAAAGTGGTTTTTCAACACTAACACAAGTGCGAAAAGTGTTTTTTCCACACTAATACAAGTGCAAAAGTGGTTTCCTGCACCAAAACAACTGCGAAAAGTGGTTTTTCAACACTAACACAAGTGCGAAAAGTGGTTTTTCAACACTAACACAAGTGCCAAAAGTGGCTTTCCACACTAATACAAGTGCAAAAGTGGTTTCCTGCACCAACACAAGTGCGAAAAGTTGTCTTTCAACACTAACACAAGTGTGAAAAGTGGTTTTTCCACTCTAATACAAGTGCAAAAGTGGTTTCCTGCACCAACACAAGTGCGAAAAGTGGTTTTTCAACACTAACACAAGTGCGAAAAGTGGTTTTTCAACACTATCACAAGTGCAAAAAGTGTTTTTTCCACACTAATACAAGTGCAATAGTGGTTTCCTGCACCAACACAAGTGCGAAAAGTGGTTTTTCAACACTATCAAAAGTGCAAAAAGTGTTTTTTCCACACTAATACAAGTGCAAAAGTGGTTTCCTGCACCAACACATGTGCGAAAAGTGGTTTTTCAACACTATCACAAGTGCTAAAAAGTGTTTTTTCCACACTAATACAAGTGCAATAGTGGTTTCCTGCACCAACACAAGTGCGAAAAGTGGTTTTTCAACACTATCAAAAGTGCAAAAAGTGTTTTTTCCACACTAATACAAGTGCAAAAGTGGTTTCCTGCACCAACACATGTGCGAAAAGTGGTTTTTCAACATGAACACAAGTGCGAAAAGTGGTTTTTCAACACTAACACAAGTGCGAAAAGTGGTTTTTCAACACTATCACAAGTGCAAAAAGTGTTTTTTCCACACTAATACAAGTGCAATAGTGGTTTCCTGCACCAACACAAGTGCGAAAAATGGCTTTTCAACACTAACACAAGTGCAAAAAGTGGTTTTTCCACACTAATACAAGTGCAAAAGTGGTTTCCTGCACCAACACATGTGCAAAAAGTGGTTTTTCAACACGAACACAAGTGCGAAAAGTGGTTTTTCAACACTAACACAAGTGCGAAAAGTGTTTTTTCCACACTAATACAAGTGCAAAAGTGGTTTCCTGCACCAACACAAGTGCGAAAAGTGGTTTTTCAACACTAACATAAGTGCGAAAAGTGGTTTTTCAACACTAACACAAGTGCGAAAAGTGGTTTTTCAACATTAACACAAGTGCGAAAAGTGTTTTTTCCACACTAATACAAGTGCAAAAGTGGTTTCCTGCACCAACACAAGTGCGAAAAGTGGTTTTTCAACACTAACACAAGTGCAAAAAGTGGTTTTTCAACACTAACACAAGTGCGAAAAGTGGTTTTTCAACACTAACACAAGTGCGAAAAGTGGTTTTTCCACACTAATACAAGTGCAAAAGTGGTTTCCTGCACCAACACATGTGCGAAAAGTGGTTTTTCAACACTAACAAAAGTGCGAAAAGTGGTTTTTCAACACTAACAAAAGTGCGAAAAGTGGTTTTTCAACACTATCACAAGTGCAAAAAGTCTTTTTTCCACACTAATACAAGTGCAAAAGTGGTTTCCTGCACCAACACAAGTGCGAAAAGTGGTTTTTCAACACTAACACAAGTGCGAAAAGTGGTTTTTCAACACTAACACAAGTGCGAAAAGTGTTTTTTCCACACTAATACAAGTGCAAAAGTGGTTTCCTGCACCAAAACAACTGCGAAAAGTGGTTTTTCAACACTAACACAAGTGCGAAAAGTGGTTTTTCAACACTAACACAAGTGCCAAAAGTGGCTTTCCACACTAATACAAGTGCAAAAGTGGTTTCCTGCACCAACACAAGTGCGAAAAGTTGTCTTTCAACACTAACACAAGTGTGAAAAGTGGTTTTTCCACTCTAATACAAGTGCAAAAGTGGTTTCCTGCACCAACACAAGTGCGAAAAGTGGTTTTTCAACACTAACACAAGTGCGAAAAGTGGTTTTTCAACACTATCACAAGTGCAAAAAGTGTTTTTTCCACACTAATACAAGTGCAATAGTGGTTTCCTGCACCAACACAAGTGCGAAAAGTGGTTTTTCAACACTATCAAAAGTGCAAAAAGTGTTTTTTCCACACTAATACAAGTGCAAAAGTGGTTTCCTGCACCAACACATGTGCGAAAAGTGGTTTTTCAACATGAACACAAGTGCGAAAAGTGGTTTTTCAACACTATCACAAGTGCAAAAAGTGTTTTTTCCACACTAATACAAGTGCAATAGTGGTTTCCTGCACCAACACAAGTGCGAAAAGTGGTTTTTCAACACTATCAAAAGTGCAAAAAGTGTTTTTTCCACACTAATACAAGTGCAAAAGTGGTTTCCTGCACCAACACATGTGCGAAAAGTGGTTTTTCAACATGAACACAAGTGCGAAAAGTGGTTTTTCAACACTAACACAAGTGCGAAAAGTGGTTTTTCAACACTATCACAAGTGCAAAAAGTGTTTTTTCCACACTAATACAAGTGCAATAGTGGTTTCCTGCACCAACACAAGTGCGAAAAATGGCTTTTCAACACTAACACAAGTGCAAAAAGTGGTTTTTCCACACTAATACAAGTGCAAAAGTGGTTTCCTGCACCAACACATGTGCGAAAAGTGGTTTTTCAAAACGAACACAAGTGCGAAAAGTGGTTTTTCAACACTAACACAAGTGCGAAAAGTGTTTTTTCCACACTAATACAAGTGCAAAAGTGGTTTCCTGCACCAACACAAGTGTGAAAAGTGGTTTTTCAACACTAACATAAGTGCGAAAAGTGGTTTTTCAACACTAACACAAGTGCGAAAAGTGGTTTTTCAACATTAACACAAGTGCGAAAAGTGTTTTTTCCACACTAATACAAGTGCAAAAGTGGTTTCCTGCACCAACACAAGTGCGAAAAGTGGTTTTTCAACACTAACACAAGTGCAAAAAGTGGTTTTTCAACACTAACACAAGTGCGAAAAGTGGTTTTTCAACACTAACACAAGTGCGAAAAGTGGTTTTTCCACACTAATACAAGTGCAAAAGTGGTTTCCTGCACCAACACATGTGCGAAAAGTGGTTTTTCAACACTAACAAAAGTGCGAAAAGTGGTTTTTCAACACTAACAAAAGTGCGAAAAGTGGTTTTTCAACACTATCACAAGTGCAAAAAGTCTTTTTTCCACACTAATACAAGTGCAAAAGTGGTTTCCTGCACCAACACAAGTGCGAAAAGTGGTTTTTCAACACTAACACAAGTGCGAAAAGTGGTTTTTCAACACTAACACAAGTGCGAAAAGTGGTTTTTCAACACTAACACAAGTGCGAAAAGTGTTTTTTCCACACTAATACAAGTGCAAAAGTGGTTTCCTGCACCAACACAAGTGCAAAAAGTGGTTTTTCAACACTAACACAAGTGCGAAAAGTGGTTTTTCAACACTAACACAAGTGCGAAAAGTGTTTTTTCCACACTAATACAAGTGCAAAAGTGGTTTCCTGCACCAACACAAGTGCGAAAAGTGGTTTTTCAACACTAACACAAGTGCGAAAAGTGGTTTTTCAACACTAACACAAGTGCCAAAAGTGGCTTTCCACACTAATACAAGTGCAAAAGTGGTTTCCTGCACCAACACAAGTGCGAAAAGTTGTCTTTCAACACTAACACAAGTGTGAAAATTGGTTTTTCCACTCTAATACAAGTGCAAAAGTGGTTTCCTGCACCAACACAAGTGCGAAAAGTGGTTTTTCAACACTATCACAAGTGCAAAAAGTGTTTTTTCCACACTAATACAAGTGCAATAGTGGTTTCCTGCACCAACACAAGTGCGAAAAGTGGTTTTTCAACACTATCAAAAGTGCAAAAAGTGTTTTTTCCACACTAATACAAGTGCAAAAGTGGTTTCCTGCACCAACACATGTGCGAAAAGTGGTTTTTCAACACGAACACAAGTGCGAAAAGTGGTTTTTCAACACTATCACAAGTGCAAAAAGTGTTTTTTCCACACTAATACAAGTGCAATAGTGGTTTCCTGCACCAACACAAGTGCGAAAAGTGGTTTTTCAACACTATCAAAAGTGCAAAAAGTGTTTTTTCCACACTAATACAAGTGCAAAAGTGATTTCCTGCACCAACACATGTGCGAAAAGTGGTTTTTCAACACGAACACAAGTGCGAAAAGTGGTTTTTCAACACTAACACAAGTGCGAAAAGTGGTTTTTCAACACTATCACAAGTGCAAAAAGTGTTTTTTCCACACTAATACAAGTGCAATAGTGGTTTCCTGCACCAACACAAGTGCGAAAAATGGCTTTTCAACACTAACACAAGTGCAAAAAGTGGTTTTTCCACACTAATACAAGTGCAAAAGTGGTTTCCTGCACCAACACATGTGCGAAAAGTGGTTTTTCAACATGAACACAAGTGTGAAAAGTGGTTTTTCAACACTATCACAAGTGCAAAAAGTGTTTTTTCCACACTAATACAAGTGCAATAGTGGTTTCCTGCACCAACACAAGTGCGAAAAGTAGTTTTTCAACACTATCAAAAGTGCAAAAAGTGTTTTTTCCACACTAATACAAGTGCAAAAGTGGTTTCCTGCACCAACACATGTGCGAAAAGTGGTTTTTCAACATGAACACAAGTGCGAAAAATGGTTTTTCAACACTAACACAAGTGCGAAAAGTGGTTTTTCAACACTATCACAAGTGCAAAAAGTGTTTTTTCCACACTAATACAAGTGCAATACTGGTTTCCTGCACCAACACAAGTGCGAAAAATGGCTTTTCAACACTAACACAAGTGCAAAAAGTGGTTTTTCCACACTAATACAAGTGCAAAAGTGGTTTCCTGCACCAACACAAGTGCGAAAAGTGGTTTTTCAACATGAACACAAGTGCGAAAAATGGTTTTTCAACACTAACACAAGTGCGAAAAGTGGTTTTTCAACACTATCACAAGTGCAAAAAGTGTTTTTTCCACACTAATACAAGTGCAAAAGTGGTTTCCTGCACCAACACATGTGCGAAAAGTGGTTTTTCAACATGAACACAAGTGCGAAAAATGGTTTTTCAACACTAACACAAGTGCGAAAAGTGGTTTTTCAACACTATCACAAGTGCAAAAAGTGTTTTTTCCACACTAATACAAGTGCAAAAGTGGTTTCCTGCACCAACACAAGTGCGAAAAGTGGTTTTTCAACACTAACATAAGTGCGAAAAGTGGTTTTTCAACACTAACACAAGTGCGAAAAGTGGTTTTTCAACACTAACACAAGTGCGAAAAGTGGTTTTTTCACACTAATACAAGTGCAAAAGTGGTTTCCTGCACCAACACAACTGCGAAAAGTGGTTTTTCAACACTAACACAAGTGCGAAAAGTGGTTTTTCAACACTAACACATGTGCCAAAAGTGGCTTTCCACACTAATACAAGTGCAAAAGTGGTTTCCTGCACCAACACAAGTGCGAAAAGTTGTCTTTCAACACTAACACAAGTGTGAAAAGTGGTTTTTCCACTCTAATACAAGTGCAAAAGTGGTTTCCTGCACCAACACAAGTGCGAAAAGTGGTTTTTCAACACTAACACAAGTGCGAAAAGTGGTTTTTCAACACTATCACAAGTGCAAAAAGTGTTTTTTCCACACTAATACAAGTGCAATAGTGGTTTCCTGCACCAACACAAGTGCGAAAAGTGGTTTTTCAACACTATCAAAAGTGCAAAAAGTGTTTTTTCCACACTAATACAAGTGCAAAAGTGGTTTCCTGCACCAACACATGTGCGAAAAGTGGTTTTTCAACATGAACACAAGTGCGAAAAGTGGTTTTTCAACACTATCACAAGTGCAAAAAGTGTTTTTTCCACACTAATACAAGTGCAATAGTGGTTTCCTGCACCAACACAAGTGCGAAAAGTGGTTTTTCAACACTATCAAAAGTGCAAAAAGTGTTTTTTCCACACTAATACAAGTGCAAAAGTGGTTTCCTGCACCAACACATGTGCGAAAAGTGGTTTTTCAACATGAACACAAGTGCGAAAAGTGGTTTTTCAACACTAACACAAGTGCGAAAAGTGGTTTTTCAACACTATCACAAGTGCAAAAAGTGTTTTTTCCACACTAATACAAGTGCAATAGTGGTTTCCTGCACCAACACAAGTGCGAAAAATGGCTTTTCAACACTAACACAAGTGCAAAAAGTGGTTTTTCCACACTAATACAAGTGCAAAAGTGGTTTCCTGCACCAACACATGTGCGAAAAGTGGTTTTTCAACACGAACACAAGTGCGAAAAGTGGTTTTTCAACACTAACACAAGTGCGAAAAGTGTTTTTTCCACACTAATACAAGTGCAAAAGTGGTTTCCTGCACCAACACAAGTGCGAAAAGTGGTTTTTCTACACTAACATAAGTGCAAAAAGTGGTTTTTCAACATTAACACAAGTGCGAAAAGTGTTTTTTCCACACTAATACAAGTGCAAAAGTGGTTTCCTGCACCAACACAAGTGCGAAAAGTGGTTTTTCAACACTAACACAAGTGCGAAAAGTGGTTTTTCAACACTAACACAAGTGCGAAAAGTGGTTTTTCAACACTAACACAAGTGCGAAAAGTGGTTTTTCCACACTAATACAAGTGCAAAAGTGGTTTCCTGCACCAACACATGTGCGAAAAGTGGTTTTTCAACACTAACAAAAGTGCGAAAAGTGGTTTTTCAACACTAACAAAAGTGCGAAAAGTGGTTTTTCAACACTATCACAAGTGCAAAAAGTCTTTTTTCCACACTAATACAAGTGCAAAAGTGGTTTCCTGCACCAACACAAGTGCGAAAAGTGGTTTTTCAACACTAACACAAGTGCGAAAAGTGGTTTTTCAACACTAACACAAGTGCGAAAAGTGGTTTTTCAACACTAACACAAGTGCGAAAAGTGTTTTTTCCACACTAATACAAGTGCAAAAGTGGTTTCCTGCACCAACACAAGTGCAAAAAGTGGTTTTTCAACACTAACACAAGTGCGAAAAGTGGTTTTTCAACACTAACACAAGTGCGAAAAGTGTTTTTTCCACACTAATACAAGTGCAAAAGTGGTTTCCTGCACCAACACAAGTGCGAAAAGTGGTTTTTCAACACTAACACAAGTGCGAAAAGTGGTTTTTCAACACTAACACAAGTGCCAAAAGTGGCTTTCCACACTAATACAAGTGCAAAAGTGGTTTCCTGCACCAACACAAGTGCGAAAAGTTGTCTTTCAACACTAACACAAGTGTGAAAATTGGTTTTTCCACTCTAATACAAGTGCAAAAGTGGTTTCCTGCACCAACACAAGTGCGAAAAGTGGTTTTTCAACACTATCACAAGTGCAAAAAGTGTTTTTTCCACACTAATACAAGTGCAATAGTGGTTTCCTGCACCAACACAAGTGCGAAAAGTGGTTTTTCAACACTATCAAAAGTGCAAAAAGTGTTTTTTCCACACTAATACAAGTGCAAAAGTGGTTTCCTGCACCAACACATGTGCGAAAAGTGGTTTTTCAACACGAACACAAGTGCGAAAAGTGGTTTTTCAACACTATCACAAGTGCAAAAAGTGTTTTTTCCACACTAATACAAGTGCAATAGTGGTTTCCTGCACCAACACAAGTGCGAAAAGTGGTTTTTCAACACGAACACAAGTGCGAAAAGTGGTTTTTCAACACTAACACAAGTGCGAAAAGTGGTTTTTCAACACTATCACAAGTGCAAAAAGTGTTTTTTCCACACTAATACAAGTGCAATAGTGGTTTCCTGCACCAACACAAGTGCGAAAAATGGCTTTTCAACACTAACACAAGTGCAAAAAGTGGTTTTTCCACACTAATACAAGTGCAAAAGTGGTTTCCTGCACCAACACATGTGCGAAAAGTGGTTTTTCAACATGAGCACAAGTGCGAAAAGTGGTTTTTCAACACTATCACAAGTGCAAAAAGTGTTTTTTCCACACTAATACAAGTGCAATAGTGGTTTCCTGCACCAACACAAGTGCGAAAAGTGGTTTTTCAACACTATCAAAAGTGCAAAAAGTGTTTTTTCCACACTAATACAAGTGCAAAAGTGGTTTCCTGCACCAACACATGTGCGAAAAGTGGTTTTTCAACACGAACACAAGTGCGAAAAGTGGTTTTTCAACACTAACACAAGTGCGAAAAGTGGTTTTTCAACACTATCACAAGTGCAAAAAGTGTTTTTTCCACACTAATACAAGTGCAATAGTGGTTTCCTGCACCAACACAAGTGCGAAAAATGGCTTTTCAACACTAACACAAGTGCAAAAAGTGGTTTTTCCACACTAATACAAGTGCAAAAGTGGTTTCCTGCACCAACACATGTGCGAAAAGTGGTTTTTCAACATGAACACAAGTGCGAAAAGTGGTTTTTCAACACTATCACAAGTGCAAAAAGTGTTTTTTCCACACTAATACAAGTGCAATAGTGGTTTCCTGCACCAACACAAGTGCGAAAAGTGGTTTTTCAACACTATCAAAAGTGCAAAAAGTGTTTTTTCCACACTAATACAAGTGCAAAAGTGGTTTCCTGCACCAACACATGTGCGAAAAGTGGTTTTTCAACATGAACACAAGTGCGAAAAGTGGTTTTTCAACACTAACACAAGTGCGAAAAGTGGTTTTTCAACACTATCACAAGTGCAAAAAGTGTTTTTTCCACACTAATACAAGTGCAATAGTGGTTTCCTGCACCAACACAAGTGCGAAAAATGGCTTTTCAACACTAACACAAGTGCAAAAAGTGGTTTTTCCACACTAATACAAGTGCAAAAGTGGTTTCCTGCACCAACACATGTGCGAAAAGTGGTTTTTCAACACGAACACAAGTGCGAAAAGTGGTTTTTCAACACTAACACAAGTGCGAAAATGGTTTTTTCCACACTAATACAAGTGCAAAAGTGGTTTCCTGCACCAACACAAGTGCGAAAAGTGGTTTTTCAACACTAACATAAGTGCGAAAAGTGGTTTTTCAACACTAACACAAGTGCGAAAAGTGGTTTTTCAACATTAACACAAGTGCGAAAAGTGTTTTTTCCACACTAATACAAGTGCAAAAGTGGTTTCCTGCACCAACACAAGTGCGAAAAGTGGTTTTTCAACACTAACACAAGTGCGAAAAGTGGTTTTTCAACACTAACACAAGTGCGAAAAGTGGTTTTTCAACACTAACACAAGTGCGAAAAGTGGTTTTTCCACACTAATACAAGTGCAAAAGTGGTTTCCTGCACCAACACATGTGCGAAAAGTGGTTTTTCAACACTAACAAAAGTGCGAAAAGTGGTTTTTCAACACTAACAAAAGTGCGAAAAGTGGTTTTTCAACACTATCACAAGTGCAAAAAGTCTTTTTTCCACACTAATACAAGTGCAAAAGTGGTTTCCTGCACCAACACAAGTGCGAAAAGTGGTTTTTCAACACTAACACAAGTGCGAAAAGTGGTTTTTCAACACTAACACAAGTGCGAAAAGTGGTTTTTCAACACTAACACAAGTGCGAAAAGTGTTTTTTCCACACTAATACAAGTGCAAAAGTGGTTTCCTGCACCAACACAAGTGCAAAAAGTGGTTTTTCAACACTAACACAAGTGCGAAAAGTGGTTTTTCAACACTAACACAAGTGCGAAAAGTGGTTTTTCAACACTAACACAAGTGCCAAAAGTGGCTTTCCACACTAATACAAGTGCAAAAGTGGTTTCCTGCACCAACACAAGTGCAAAAAGTGGTTTTTCAACACTAACACAAGTGCGAAAAGTGGTTTTTCAACACTAACAAAAGTGCGAAAAGTGGTTTTTCAACACTATCACAAGTGCAAAAAGTGGTTTTTCAACACTATCACAAGTGCAAAAAGTCTTTTTTCCACACTAATACAAGTGCAAAAGTGGTTTCCTGCACCAACACAAGTGCGAAAAGTGGTTTTTCAACACTAACACAAGTGCGAAAAGTGGTTTTTCAACACTAACACAAGTGCAAAAGTGGTTTCCTGCACCAACACAAGTGCGAAAAGTGGTTTTTCAACACTAACACAAGTGCGAAAAGTGGTTTTTCAACACTAACACAAGTGCGAAAAGTGGTTTTTCTACACTAACACAAGTGCGAAAAGTGTTTTTTCCACACTAACACAAGTGCGAAAAGTGTTTTTTCCACACTAATACAAGTGCAAAAGTGGTTTCCTGCACCAACACAAGTGCGAAAAGTGGTTTTTCAACACTAACACAAGTGCGAAAAGTGGTTTTTCAACACTAACACAAGTGCCAAAAGTGGTTTTTTCCACACTAATACAAGTGCAAAAGTGGTTTCCTGCACCAACACAAGTGCGAAAAGTTGTCTTTCAACACTAACACAAGTGTGAAAAGTGGTTTTTCCACACTAATACAAGTGCAAAAGTGGTTTCCTGCACCAACACAAGTGCGAAAAGTGGTTTTTCAACACTAACACAAGTGCGAAAAGTGGTTTTTCAACACTATCACAAGTGCAAAAAGTGTTTTTTCCACACTAATACAAGTGCAAAAGTGGTTTCCTGCACCAACACAAGTGCGAAAAGTGGTTTTTCAACACTAACGCAAATGCGAAAAGTGGTTTCCTGCACCAACACAAGTGCGAAAAGTGGTTTTTCAACACTAACACAAGTGCGAAAAGTGGTTTTTCAACAATAACACAAGTGCGAAAAGTGGTTTTTCAACACTATCACAAGTGCAAAAAGTGTTTTTTCCACACTAATACAAGTGCAAAGGTGGTTTCCTGCACCAACACAAGTGCGAAAAGTGGTTTTTCTACACTAACACAAGTGCGAAAAGTGGTTTTTCAACACTATCACAAGTGCAAAAAGTGTTTTTTCCACACTAATACAAGTGCAAAAGTGGTTTCCTGCACCAACACAAGTGCGAAAAGTGGTTTTTCAACACTAACACAAGTGCGAAAAGTGGTTTTTCAACACTAACACAAGTGCGAAAAGTGGTTTTTCAACATTAACACAAGTGCGAAAAGTGGTTTTTCCACACTAATACAAGTGCAAAAGTGGTTTCCTGCACCAACACAAGTGCGAAAGGTGGTTTTTCAACACTAACAAAAGTGCGAAAAGTGGTTTTTCAACACTATCACAAGTGCAAAAAGTCTTTTTTCCACACTAATACAATTGCAAAAGTGGTTTCCTGCACCAACACAAGTGCGAAAAGTGGTTTTTCAACACTAACACAAGTGCGAAAAGTGGCTTTTCAACACTAACACAAGTGCGAAAAGTGGTTTTTCCACACTAATACAAGTGCAAAAGTGGTTTCCTGCACCAACACAACTGCGAAAAGTGGGTTTTCAACACTAACACAAGTGCGAAAAGTGGCTTTTCAACACTAACACAAGTGCGAAAAGTGGTTTTTCAACACTAACACAAGTGCCAAAAGTGGGTTTTCCAAACTAATACAAGTGCAAAAGTGGTTTCCTGCACCAACACAAGTGCGAAAAGTGGGTTTTCAACACTAACACAAGTGCGAAAAGTGGCTTTTCAACACTAACACAAGTGCATAAAGTGGTTTTTCCACACTAATACAAGTGCAAAAGTGGATTCCTGCACCAACACATGTGCGAAAAGTGGTTTTTCAACACGAACACAAGTGCGAAAAGTGGTTTTTCAACACTAACACAAGTGCGAAAAGTGTTTTTTCCACACTAATACAAGTGCAAAAGTGGTTTCCTGCACCAACACAAGTGCGAAAAGTGGTTTTTCAACACTAACACAAGTGCGAAAAGTGGTTTTTCAACACTAACACAAGTGCGAAAAGTGGTTTTTCAACATTAACACAAGTGCGAAAAGTGTTTTTTCCACACTAATACAAGTGCAAAAGTAGTTTCCTGCACCAACACAAGTGCGAAAAGTGGTTTTTCAACACTAACACAAGTGCGAAAAGTGGCTTTTCAACACTAACACAAGTGCGAAAAGTGGTTTTTCCACACTAATACAAGTGCAAAAGTGGTTTCCTGCACCAACACAACTGCGAAAAGTGGGTTTTCAACACTAACACAAGTGCGAAAAGTGGCTTTTCAACACTAACACAAGTGCGAAAAGTGGTTTTTCCACACTAATACAAGTGCAAAAGTGGTTTCCTGCACCAACACAACTGCGAAAAGTGGGTTTTCAACACTAACACAAGTGCGAAAAGTGGCTTTTCAACACTAACACAAGTGCGAAAAGTGTTTTTTCCACACTAATACAAGTGCAAAAGTGGTTTCCTGCACCAACACAAGTGCAAAAAGTGGTTTTTCAACACTAACACAAGTGCGAAAAGTGGTTTTTCAACACTAACACAAGTGCGAAAAGTGTTTTTTCCACACTAATACAAGTGCAAAAGTGGTTTCCTGCACCAACACAAGTGCGAAAAGTGGTTTTTCAACACTAACACAAGTGCAAAAAGTCTTTTTTCCACACTAATACAAGTGCAAAAGTGGTTTCCTGCACCAACACAAGTGCGAAAAGTGGTTTTTCAACACTAACACAAGTGCGAAAAGTGGTTTTTCAACACTAACACAAGTGCAAAAGTGGTTTCCTGCACCAACACAAGTGCGAAAAGTGGTTTTTCAACACTAACACAAGTGCGAAAAGTGGTTTTTCAACACTAACACAAGTGCGAAAAGTGGTTTTTCTACACTAACACAAGTGCGAAAAGTGTTTTTTCCACACTAACACAAGTGCGAAAAGTGTTTTTTCCACACTAATACAAGTGCAAAAGTGGTTTCCTGCACCAACACAAGTGCGAAAAGTGGTTTTTCAACACTAACACAAGTGCGAAAAGTGGTTTTTCAACACTAACACAAGTGCCAAAAGTGGTTTTTTCCACACTAATACAAGTGCAAAAGTGGTTTCCTGCACCAACACAAGTGCGAAAAGTTGTCTTTCAACACTAACACAAGTGTGAAAAGTGGTTTTTCCACACTAATACAAGTGCAAAAGTGGTTTCCTGCACCAACACAAGTGCGAAAAGTGGTTTTTCAACACTAACACAAGTGCGAAAAGTGGTTTTTCAACACTATCACAAGTGCAAAAAGTGTTTTTTCCACACTAATACAAGTGCAAAAGTGGTTTCCTGCACCAACACAAGTGCGAAAAGTGGTTTTTCAACACTAACGCAAATGCGAAAAGTGGTTTCCTGCACCAACACAAGTGCGAAAAGTGGTTTTTCAACACTAACACAAGTGCGAAAAGTGGTTTTTCAACAATAACACAAGTGCGAAAAGTGGTTTTTCAACACTATCACAAGTGCAAAAAGTGTTTTTTCCACACTAATACAAGTGCAAAGGTGGTTTCCTGCACCAACACAAGTGCGAAAAGTGGTTTTTCTACACTAACACAAGTGCGAAAAGTGGTTTTTCAACACTATCACAAGTGCAAAAAGTGTTTTTTCCACACTAATACAAGTGCAAAAGTGGTTTCCGGCACCAACACAAGTGCGAAAAGTGGTTTTTCAACACTAACACAAGTGCGAAAAGTGGTTTTTCAACACTAACACAAGTGCGAAAAGTGGTTTTTCAACATTAACACAAGTGCGAAAAGTGGTTTTTCCACACTAATACAAGTGCAAAAGTGGTTTCCTGCACCAACACAAGTGCGAAAGGTGGTTTTTCAACACTAACAAAAGTGCGAAAAGTGGTTTTTCAACACTATCACAAGTGCAAAAAGTCTTTTTTCCACACTAATACAATTGCAAAAGTGGTTTCCTGCACCAACACAAGTGCGAAAAGTGGTTTTTCAACACTAACACAAGTGCGAAAAGTGGCTTTTCAACACTAACACAAGTGCGAAAAGTGGTTTTTCCACACTAATACAAGTGCAAAAGTGGTTTCCTGCACCAACACAACTGCGAAAAGTGGGTTTTCAACACTAACACAAGTGCGAAAAGTGGCTTTTCAACACTAACACAAGTGCGAAAAGTGGTTTTTCAACACTAACACAAGTGCCAAAAGTGGGTTTTCCAAACTAATACAAGTGCAAAAGTGGTTTCCTGCACCAACACAAGTGCGAAAAGTGGGTTTTCAACACTAACACAAGTGCGAAAAGTGGCTTTTCAACACTAACACAAGTGCATAAAGTGGTTTTTCCACACTAATACAAGTGCAAAAGTGGATTCCTGCACCAACACATGTGCGAAAAGTGGTTTTTCAACACGAACACAAGTGCGAAAAGTGGTTTTTCAACACTAACACAAGTGCGAAAAGTGTTTTTTCCACACTAATACAAGTGCAAAAGTGGTTTCCTGCACCAACACAAGTGCGAAAAGTGGTTTTTCAACACTAACACAAGTGCGAAAAGTGGTTTTTCAACACTAACACAAGTGCGAAAAGTGGTTTTTCAACATTAACACAAGTGCGAAAAGTGTTTTTTCCACACTAATACAAGTGCAAAAGTAGTTTCCTGCACCAACACAAGTGCGAAAAGTGGTTTTTCAACACTAACACAAGTGCGAAAAGTGGCTTTTCAACACTAACACAAGTGCGAAAAGTGGTTTTTCCACACTAATACAAGTGCAAAAGTGGTTTCCTGCACCAACACAACTGCGAAAAGTGGGTTTTCAACACTAACACAAGTGCGAAAAGTGGCTTTTCAACACTAACACAAGTGCGAAAAGTGGTTTTTCCACACTAATACAAGTGCAAAAGTGGTTTCCTGCACCAACACAACTGCGAAAAGTGGGTTTTCAACACTAACACAAGTGCGAAAAGTGGCTTTTCAACACTAACACAAGTGCGAAAAGTGTTTTTTCCACACTAATACAAGTGCAAAAGTGGTTTCCTGCACCAACACAAGTGCAAAAAGTGGTTTTTCAACACTAACACAAGTGCGAAAAGTGGTTTTTCAACACTAACACAAGTGCGAAAAGTGTTTTTTCCACACTAATACAAGTGCAAAAGTGGTTTCCTGCACCAACACAAGTGCGAAAAGTGGTTTTTCAACACTAACACAAGTGCGAAAAGTGGTTTTTCAACACTAACACAAGTGCCAAAATTGGCTTTCCACACTAATACAAGTGCAAAAGTGGTTTCCTGCACCAACACAAGTGCGAAAAGTTGTCTTTCAACACTAACACAAGTGTGAAAATTGGTTTTTCAACACTAACACAAGTGCGAAAAGTGGTTTTTCAACACTAACAAAAGTGCGAAAAGTGGTTTTTCAACACTATCACAAGTGCAAAAAGTGGTTTTTCAACACTATCACAAGTGCAAAAAGTCTTTTTTCCACACTAATACAAGTGTAAAAGTGGTTTCCTGCACCAACACAAGTGCGAAAAGTGGTTTTTCAACACTAACACAAGTGCGAAAAGTGGTTTTTCAACACTAACACAAGTGCAAAAGTGGTTTCCTGCACCAACACAAGCGCGAAAAGTGGCTTTTCAACACTAACACAAGTGCGAAAAGTGGTTTTTCCACACTAATACAAGTGCAAAAGTGGTTTCCTGCACCAACACAACTGCGAAAAGTGGGTTTTCAACACTAACACAAGTGCGAAAAGTGGCTTTTCAACACTAACACAAGTGCGAAAAGTGGTTTTTCAACACTAACACAAGTGCCAAAAGTGGGTTTTCCACACTAATACAAGTGCAAAAGTGGTTTCCTGCACCAACACAAGTGCGAAAAGTGGGTTTTCAACACTAACACAAGTGCGAAAAGTAGCTTTTCAACACTAACACAAGTGCATAAAGTGGATTTTCCACACTAATACAAGTGCAAAAGTGGTTCCCTGCACCAACACATGTGCGAAAAGTGGTTTTTCAACACAAACACAAGTGCGAAAAGTGGTTTTTCAACACTAACACAAGTGCGAAAAGTGTTTTTTCCACACTAATACAAGTGCAAAAGTGGTTTCCTGCACCAACACAAGTGCGAAAAGTGGTTTTTCAACACTAACATAAGTGCGAAAAGTGGTTTTTCAACACTAACACAAGTGCGAAAAGTGGTTTTTCAACATTAACACAAGTGCGAAAAGTGTTTTTTCCACACTAATACAAGTGCAAAAGTGGTTTCCTGCACCAACACAAGTGCGAAAAGTGGTTTTTCAACACTAACACAAGTGCGAAAAGTGGTTTTTCAACACTAACACAAGTGCGAAAAGTGGTTTTTCAACACTAACACAAGTGCGAAAAGTGGTTTTTCCACACTAATACAAGTGCAAAAGTAGTTTCCTGCACCAACACATGTGCGAAAAGTGGTTTTTCAACACTAACAAAAGTGCGAAAAGTGGTTTTTCAACACTAACAAAAGTGCGAAAAGTGGTTTTTCAACACTATCACAAGTGCAAAAAGTCTTTTTTCCACACTAATACAAGTGCAAAAGTGGTTTCCTGCACCAACACAAGTGCGAAAAGTGGTTTTTCAACACTAACACAAGTGCGAAAATTTGTTTTTCAACACTAACACAAGTGCGAAAAGTGGTTTTTCAACACTAACACAAGTGCGAAAAGTGTTTTTTCCACACTAATACAAGTGCAAAAGTGGTTTCCTGCACCAACACAAGTGCAAAAAGTGGTATTTCAACACTAACACAAGTGCGAAAAGTGGTTTTTCAACACTAACACAAGTGCGAAAAGTGTTTTTTCCACACTAATACAAGTGCAAAAGTGGTTTCCTGCACCAACACAAGTGCGAAAAGTGGTTTTTCAACACTAACACAAGTGCGAAAAGTGGTTTTTAAACACTAACACAAGTGCCAAAAGTGGCTTTCCACACTAATACAAGTGCAAAAGTGGTTTCCTGCACCAACACAAGTGCGAAAAGTTGTCTTTCAACACTAACACAAGTGTGAAAATTGGTTTTTCAACACTAACACAAGTGCGAAAAGTGGTTTTTCAACACTAACAAAAGTGCGAAAAGTGGTTTTTCAACACTATCACAAGTGCAAAAAGTGGTTTTTCAACACTATCACAAGTGCAAAAAGTCTTTTTTCCACACTAATACAAGTGCAAAAGTGGTTTCCTGCACCAACACAAGTGCGAAAAGTGGTTTTTCAACACTAACACAAGTGCGAAAAGTGGTTTTTCAACACTAACACAAGTGCAAAAGTGGTTTCCTGCACCAACACAAGTGCGAAAAGTGGTTTTTCAACACTAACACAAGTGCGAAAAGTGGTTTTTCAACACTAACACAAGTGCGAAAAGTGGTTTTTCTACACTAACACAAGTGCGAAAAGTGTTTTTTCCACACTAACACAAGTGCGAAAAGTGTTTTTTCCACACTAATACAAGTGCAAAAGTGGTTTCCTGCACCAACACAAGTGCGAAAAGTGGTTTTTCAACACTAACACAAGTGCGAAAAGTGGTTTTTCAACACTAACACAAGTGCGAAAAGTGGTTTTTCAACACTATCGCAAGTGCAAAAAGTGTTTTTTCCACACTAATACAAGTGCAAAAGTGGTTTCCTGCACCAACACAAGTGCAAAAAGTGGTTTTTCAACACTAACACAAGTGCGAAAAGTGGTTTTTCAACACTATCACAAGTGCAAAAAGTGTTTTTCCACACTAATACAAGTGCAAAAGTGGTTTCCTGCTCCAACACAAGTGCAAAAAGTGGTTTTTCAACACTAACACAAGTGCGAAAAGTGGTTTTTCAACACTAACAGAAGTGTGAAAAGTGGTTTTTCCACACTAATACAAGTGCAAAAGTGGTTTCCTGCACCAACACAAGTGCGAAAAGTGGTTTTTCAACACTAACACAAGTGCGAAAAGTGGTTTTTCAACACTAACACAAGTGCCAAAAGTGGTTTTTTCCACACTAATACAAGTGCAAAAGTGGTTTCCTGCACCAACACAAGTGCGAAAAGTTGTCTTTCAACACTAACACAAGTGTGAAAAGTGGTTTTTCCACACTAATACAAGTGCAAAAGTGGTTTCCTGCACCAACACAAGTGCGAAAAGTGGTTTTTCAACACTAACACAAGTGCGAAAAGTGGTTTTTCAACACTATCACAAGTGCAAAAAGTGTTTTTTCCACACTAATACAAGTGCAAAAGTGGTTTCCTGCACCAACACAAGTGCGAAAAGTGGTTTTTCAACACTAACACAAATGCGAAAAGTGGTTTCCTGCACCAACACAAGTGCGAAAAGTGGTTTTTCAACACTAACACAAGTGCGAAAAGTGGTTTTTCAACAATAACACAAGTGCGAAAAGTGGTTTTTCAACACTATCACAAGTGCAAAAAGTGTTTTTTCCACACTAATACAAGTGCAAAGGTGGTTTCCTGCACCAACACAAGTGCGAAAAGTGGTTTTTCAACACTAACACAAGTGCGAAAAGTGGTTTTTCAACACTATCACAAGTGCAAAAAGTGTTTTATCCACACTAATACAAGTGCAAAAGTTGTTTCCTGCACCAACACAAGTGCGAAAAGTGGTTTTTCAACACTAACACAAGTGCGAAAAGTGGTTTTTCAACACTAACACAAGTGCGAAAAGTGGTTTTTCAACATTAACACAAGTGCGAAAAGTGGTTTTTCCACACTAATACAAGTGCAAAAGTGGTTTCCTGCACCAACACAAGTGCGAAAGGTGGTTTTTCAACACTAACAAAAGTGCGAAAAGTGGTTTTTCAACACTATCACAAGTGCAAAAAGTCTTTTTTCCACACTAATACAATTGCAAAAGTGGTTTCCTGCACCAACACAAGTGCGAAAAGTGGTTTTTCAACACTAACACAAGTGCGAAAAGTGGCTTTTCAACACTAACACAAGTGCGAAAAGTGGTTTTTCCACACTAATACAAGTGCAAAAGTGGTTTCCTGCACCAACACAACTGCGAAAAGTGGGTTTTCAACACTAACACAAGTGCGAAAAGTGGCTTTTCAACACTAACACAAGTGCGAAAAGTGGTTTTTCAACACTAACACAAGTGCCAAAAGTGGGTTTTCCACACTAATACAAGTGCAAAAGTGGTTTCCTGCACCAACACAAGTGCGAAAAGTGGGTTTTCAACACTAACACAAGTGCGAAAAGTGGCTTTTCAACACTAACACAAGTGCATAAAGTGGTTTTTCCACACTAATACAAGTGCAAAAGTGGTTTCCTGCACCAACACATGTGCGAAAAGTGGTTTTTCAACACGAACACAAGTGCGAAAAGTGGTTTTTCAACACTAACACAAGTGCGAAAAGTGTTTTTTCCACACTAATACAAGTGCAAAAGTGGTTTCCTGCACCAACACAAGTGCGAAAAGTGGTTTTTCAACACTAACACAAGTGCGAAAAGTGGTTTTTCAACACTAACACAAGTGCGAAAAGTGGTTTTTCAACATTAACACAAGTGCGAAAAGTGTTTTTTCCACACTAATACAAGTGCAAAAGTAGTTTCCTGCACCAACACAAGTGCGAAAAGTGGTTTTTCAACACTAACACAAGTGCGAAAAGTGGTTTTTCAACACTAACACAAGTGCGAAAAGTGGTTTTTCAACACTAACAAAAGTGCGAAAAGTGGTTTTTCCACACTAATACAAGTGCAAAAGTGGTTTCCTGCACCAACACATGTGCGAAAAGTGGTTTTTCAACACTAACAAAAGTGCGAAAAGTGGTTTTTCAACACTAACAAAAGTGCGAAAAGTGGTTTTTCAACACTATCACAAGTGCAAAAAGTCTTTTTTCCACACTAATACAAGTGCAAAAGTGGTTTCCTGCACCAACACAAGTGCGAAAAGTGGTTTTTCAACACTAACACAAGTGCGAAAAGTGGTTTTTCAACACTAACACAAGTGCGAAAAGTGGTTTTTCAACACTAACACAAGTGCGAAAAGTGTTTTTTCCACACTAATACAAGTGCAAAAGTGGTTTCCTGCACCAACACAAGTGCAAAAAGTGGTTTTTCAACACTAACACAAGTGCGAAAAGTGGTTTTTCAACACTAACACAAGTGCGAAAAGTGTTTTTTCCACACTAATACAAGTGCAAAAGTGGTTTCCTGCAACCAACACAAGTGCGAAAAGTGGTTTTTCAACACTAACACAAGTGCGAAAAGTGGTTTTTCAACACTAACACAAGTGCGAAAAGTGGTTTTTCAACACTAACACAAGTGCGAAAAGTGGTTTTTTCACACTAATACAAGTGCAAAAGTGGTTTCCTGCACCAACACAACTGCGAAAAGTGGTTTTTCAACACTAACACAAGTGCGAAAAGTGGTTTTTCAACACTAACACAAGTGCCAAAAGTGGCTTTCCACACTAATACAAGTGCAAAAGTGGTTTCCTGCACCAACACAAGTGCGAAAAGTTGTCTTTCAACACTAACACAAGTGTGAAAAGTGGTTTTTCCACTCTAATACAAGTGCAAAAGTGGTTTCCTGCACCAACACAAGTGCGAAAAGTGGTTTTTCAACACTAACACAAGTGCGAAAAGTGGTTTTTCAACACTATCACAAGTGCAAAAAGTGTTTTTTCCACACTAATACAAGTGCAATAGTGGTTTCCTGCACCAACACAAGTGCGAAAAGTGGTTTTTCAACACTATCAAAAGTGCAAAAAGTGTTTTTTCCACACTAATACAAGTGCAAAAGTGGTTTCCTGCACCAACACATGTGCGAAAAGTGGTTTTTCAACATGAACGCAAGTGCGAAAAGTGGTTTTTCAACACTATCACAAGTGCTAAAAAGTGTTTTTTCCACACTAATACAAGTGCAATAGTGGTTTCCTGCACCAACACAAGTGCGAAAAGTGGTTTTTCAACACTATCAAAAGTGCAAAAAGTGTTTTTTCCACACTAATACAAGTGCAAAAGTGGTTTCCTGCACCAACACATGTGCGAAAAGTGGTTTTTCAACATGAACACAAGTGCGAAAAGTGGTTTTTCAACACTAACACAAGTGCGAAAAGTAGTTTTTCAACACTATCACAAGTGCAAAAAGTGTTTTTTCCACACTAATACAAGTGCAATAGTGGTTTCCTGCACCAACACAAGTGCGAAAAATGGCTTTTCAACACTAACACAAGTGCAAAAAGTGGTTTTTCCAAACTAATACAAGTGCAAAAGTGGTTTCCTGCACCAACACATGTGCGAAAAGTGGTTTTTCAACACGAACACAAGTGCGAAAAGTGTTTTTTCCACACTAATACAAGTGCAAAAGTGGTTTCCTGCACCAACACAAGTGCGAAAAGTGGTTTTTCAACACTAACATAAGTGCGAAAAGTGGTTTTTCAACACTAACACAAGTGCGAAAAGTGGTTTTTCAACATTAACACAAGTGCGAAAAGTGTTTTTTCCACACTAATACAAGTGCAAAAGTGGTTTCCTGCACCAACACAAGTGCGAAAAGTGGTTTTTCAACACTAACACAAGTGCAAAAAGTGGTTTTTCAACACTAACACAAGTGCGAAAAGTGGTTTTTCAACACTAACACAAGTGCGAAAAGTGGTTTTTCCACACTAATACAAGTGCAAAAGTGGTTTCCTGCACCAACACATGTGCGAAAAGTGGTTTTTCAACACTAACAAAAGTGCGAAAAGTGGTTTTTCAACACTAACAAAAGTGCGAAAAGTGGTTTTTCAACACTATCACAAGTGCAAAAAGTCTTTTTTCCACACTAATACAAGTGCAAAAGTGGTTTCCTGCACCAACACAAGTGCGAAAAGTGGTTTTTCAACACTAACACAAGTGCGAAAAGTGTTTTTTCCACACTAATACAAGTGCAAAAGTGGTTTCCTGCACCAACACAACTGCGAAAAGTGGTTTTTCAACACTAACACAAGTGCGAAAAGTGGTTTTTCAACACTAACACAAGTGCCAAAAGTGGCTTTCCACACTAATACAAGTGCAAAAGTGGTTTCCTGCACCAACACAAGTGCGAAAAGTTGTCTTTCAACACTAACACAAGTGCGAAAAGTGGTTTTTCAACACTATCACAAGTGCAAAAAGTGTTTTTTCCACACTAATACAAGTGCAATAGTGGTTTCCTGCACCAACACAAGTGCGAAAAGTGGTTTTTCAACACTATCAAAAGTGCAAAAAGTGTTTTTTCCACACTAATACAAGTGCAAAAGTGGTTTCCTGCACCAACACATGTGCGAAAAGTGGTTTTTCAACATGAACACAAGTGCGAAAAGTGGTTTTTCAACACTATCACAAGTGCAAAAAGTGTTTTTTCCACACTAATACAAGTGCAATAGTGGTTTCCTGCACCAACACAAGTGCGAAAAGTGGTTTTTCAACACTATCAAAAGTGCAAAAAGTGTTTTTTCCACACTAATACAAGTGCAAAAGTGGTTTCCTGCACCAACACATGTGCGAAAAGTGGTTTTTCAACATGAACACAAGTGCGAAAAGTGGTTTTTCAACACTAACACAAGTGCGAAAAGTGGTTTTTCAACACTATCACAAGTGCAAAAAGTGTTTTTTCCACACTAATACAAGTGCAATAGTGGTTTCCTGCACCAACACAAGTGCGAAAAGTGGTTTTTCAACACTAACACAAGTGCGAAAAGTGGTTTTTCAACACTATCACAAGTGCAAAAAGTGTTTTATCCACACTAATACAAGTGCAAAAGTTGTTTCCTGCACCAACACAAGTGCGAAAAGTGGTTTTTCAACACTAACACAAGTGCGAAAAGTGGTTTTTCAACACTAACACAAGTGCGAAAAGTGGTTTTTCAACATTAACACAAGTGCGAAAAGTGGTTTTTCCACACTAATACAAGTGCAAAAGTGGTTTCCTGCACCAACACAAGTGCGAAAGGTGGTTTTTCAACACTAACAAAAGTGCGAAAAGTGGTTTTTCAACACTATCACAAGTGCAAAAAGTCTTTTTTCCACACTAATACAATTGCAAAAGTGGTTTCCTGCACCAACACAAGTGCGAAAAGTGGTTTTTCAACACTAACACAAGTGCGAAAAGTGGCTTTTCAACACTAACACAAGTGCGAAAAGTGGTTTTTCCACACTAATACAAGTGCAAAAGTGGTTTCCTGCACCAACACAACTGCGAAAAGTGGGTTTTCAACACTAACACAAGTGCGAAAAGTGGCTTTTCAACACTAACACAAGTGCGAAAAGTGGTTTTTCAACACTAACACAAGTGCCAAAAGTGGGTTTTCCACACTAATACAAGTGCAAAAGTGGTTTCCTGCACCAAAACAAGTGCGAAAAGTGGGTTTTCAACACTAACACAAGTGCGAAAAGTGGCTTTTCAACACTAACACAAGTGCATAAAGTGGTTTTTCCACACTAATACAAGTGCAAAAGTGGTTTCCTGCACCAACACATGTGCGAAAAGTGGTTTTTCAACACGAACACAAGTGCGAAAAGTGGTTTTTCAACACTAACACAAGTGCGAAAAGTGTTTTTTCCACACTAATACAAGTGCAAAAGTGGTTTCCTGCACCAACACAAGTGCGAAAAGTGGTTTTTCAACACTAACACAAGTGCGAAAAGTGGTTTTTCAACACTAACACAAGTGCGAAAAGTGGTTTTTCAACATTAACACAAGTGCGAAAAGTGTTTTTTCCACACTAATACAAGTGCAAAAGTAGTTTCCTGCACCAACACAAGTGCGAAAAGTGGTTTTTCAACACTAACACAAGTGCGAAAAGTGGTTTTTCAACACTAACACAAGTGCGAAAAGTGGTTTTTCAACACTAACAAAAGTGCGAAAAGTGGTTTTTTCCACACTAATACAAGTGCAAAAGTGGTTTCCTGCACCAACACATGTGCGAAAAGTGGTTTTTCAACACTAACAAAAGTGCGAAAAGTGGTTTTTCAACACTAACAAAAGTGCGAAAAGTGGTTTTTCAACACTATCACAAGTGCAAAAAAGTCTTTTTTCCACACTAATACAAGTGCAAAAGTGGTTTCCTGCACCAACACAAGTGCGAAAAGTGGTTTTTCAACACTAACACAAGTGCGAAAAGTGGTTTTTCAACACTAACACAAGTGCGAAAAGTGGTTTTTCAACACTAACACAAGTGCGAAAAGTGTTTTTTCCACACTAATACAAGTGCAAAAGTGGTTTCCTGCACCAACACAAGTGCAAAAAGTGGTTTTTCAACACTAACACAAGTGCGAAAAGTGGTTTTTCAACACTAACACAAGTGCGAAAAGTGTTTTTTCCACACTAATACAAGTGCAAAAGTGGTTTCCTGCACCAACACAAAGTGCGAAAAGTGGTTTTTCAACACTAACACAAGTGCAAAAAGTGGTTTTTCAACACTAACACAAGTGCGAAAAGTGGTTTTTCAACACTAACACAAGTGCGAAAAGTGGTTTTTTCACACTAATACAAGTGCAAAAGTGGTTTCCTGCACCAACACAACTGCGAAAAGTGGTTTTTCAACACTAACACAAGTGCGAAAAGTGGTTTTTCAACACTAACACAAGTGCCAAAAGTGGCTTTCCACACTAATACAAGTGCAAAAGTGGTTTCCTGCACCAACACAAGTGCGAAAAGTTGTCTTTCAACACTAACACAAGTGTGAAAAGTGGTTTTTCTACTCTAATACAAGTGCAAAAGTGGTTTCCTGCACCAACACAAGTGCGAAAAGTGGTTTTTCAACACTAACACAAGTGCGAAAAGTGGTTTTTCAACACTATCACAAGTGCAAAAAGTGTTTTTTCCACACTAATACAAGTGCAATAGTGGTTTCCTGCACCAACACAAGTGCGAAAAGTGGTTTTTCAACACTATCAAAAGTGCAAAAAGTGTTTTTTCCACACTAATACAAGTGCAAAAGTGGTTTCCTGCACCAACACATGTGCGAAAAGTGGTTTTTCAACATGAACGCAAGTGCGAAAAGTGGTTTTTCAACACTATCACAAGTGCTAAAAAGTGTTTTTTCCACACTAATACAAGTGCAATAGTGGTTTCCTGCACCAACACAAGTGCGAAAAGTGGTTTTTCAACACTATCAAAAGTGCAAAAAGTGTTTTTTCCACACTAATACAAGTGCAAAAGTGGTTTCCTGCACCAACACATGTGCGAAAAGTGGTTTTTCAACATGAACACAAGTGCGAAAAGTGGTTTTTCAACACTAACACAAGTGCGAAAAGTAGTTTTTCAACACTATCACAAGTGCAAAAAGTGTTTTTTCCACACTAATACAAGTGCAATAGTGGTTTCCTGCACCAACACAAGTGCGAAAAATGGCTTTTCAACACTAACACAAGTGCAAAAAGTGGTTTTTCCACACTAATACAAGTGCAAAAGTGGTTTCCTGCACCAACACATGTGCGAAAAGTGGTTTTTCAACACGAACACAAGTGCGAAAAGTGGTTTTTCAACACTAACACAAGTGCGAAAAGTGTTTTTTCCACACTAATACAAGTGCAAAAGTGGTTTCCTGCACCAACACAAGTGCGAAAAGTGGTTTTTCAACACTAACATAAGTGCGAAAAGTGGTTTTTCAACACTAACACAAGTGCGAAAAGTGGTTTTTCAACATTAACACAAGTGCGAAAAGTGTTTTTTTCCACACTAATACAAGTGCAAAAGTGGTTTCCTGCACCAACACAAGTGCGAAAAGTGGTTTTTCAACACTAACACAAGTGCAAAAAGTGGTTTTTCAACACTAACACAAGTGCGAAAAGTGGTTTTTCAACACTAACACAAGTGCGAAAAGTGGTTTTTCCACACTAATACAAGTGCAAAAGTGGTTTCCTGCACCAACACATGTGCGAAAAGTGGTTTTTCAACACTAACAAAAGTGCGAAAAGTGGTTTTTCAACACTAACAAAAGTGCGAAAAGTGGTTTTTCAACACTATCACAAGTGCAAAAAGTCTTTTTTCCACACTAATACAAGTGCAAAAGTGGTTTCCTGCACCAACACAAGTGCGAAAAGTGGTTTTTCAACACTAACACAAGTGCGAAAAGTGTTTTTTCCACACTAATACAAGTGCAAAAGTGGTTTCCTGCACCAACACAACTGCGAAAAGTGGTTTTTCAACACTAACACAAGTGCGAAAAGTGGTTTTTCAACACTAACACAAGTGCCAAAAGTGGCTTTCCACACTAATACAAGTGCAAAAGTGGTTTCCTGCACCAACACAAGTGCGAAAAGTTGTCTTTCAACACTAACACAAGTGCGAAAAGTGGTTTTTCAACACTATCACAAGTGCAAAAAGTGTTTTTTCCACACTAATACAAGTGCAATAGTGGTTTCCTGCACCAACACAAGTGCGAAAAGTGGTTTTTCAACACTATCAAAAGTGCAAAAAGTGTTTTTTCCACACTAATACAAGTGCAAAAGTGGTTTCCTGCACCAACACATGTGCGAAAAGTGGTTTTTCAACATGAACACAAGTGCGAAAAGTGGTTTTTCAACACTATCACAAGTGCAAAAAGTGTTTTTTCCACACTAATACAAGTGCAATAGTGGTTTCCTGCACCAACACAAGTGCGAAAAGTGGTTTTTCAACACTATCAAAAGTGCAAAAAGTGTTTTTTCCACACTAATACAAGTGCAAAAGTGGTTTCCTGCACCAACACATGTGCGAAAAGTGGTTTTTCAACATGAACACAAGTGCGAAAAGTGGTTTTTCAACACTAACACAAGTGCGAAAAGTGGTTTTTCAACATGAACACAAGTGCGAAAAGTGGTTTTTCAACATGAACACAAGTGCGAAAAGTGGTTTTTCAACATGAACACAAGTGCGAAAAGTGGTTTTTCAACACTAACACAAGTGCGAAAAGTGTTTTTTCCACACTAATACAAGTGCAAAAGTGGTTTCCTGCACCAACACAAGTGCGAAAAGTGGTTTTTCAACACTAACACAAGTGCGAAAAGTGGTTTTTCAACACTAACACAAGTGCGAAAAGTGGTTTTTTCACACTAATACAAGTGCAAAAGTGGTTTCCTGCACCAACACATGTGCGAAAAGTGGTTTTTCAACACGAACACAAGTGCGAAAAGTGTTTTTTCCACACTAATACAAGTGCAAAAGTGGTTTCCTGCACCAACACAAGTGCGAAAAGTGGTTTTTCAACACTAACATAAGTGCGAAAAGTGGTTTTTCAACACTAACACAAGTGCGAAAAGTGGTTTTTCAACATTAACACAAGTGCGAAAAGTGTTTTTTCCACACTAATACAAGTGCAAAAGTGGTTTCCTGCACCAACACAAGTGCGAAAAGTGGTTTTTCAACACTAACACAAGTGCAAAAAGTGGTTTTTCAACACTAACACAAGTGCGAAAAGTGGTTTTTCAACACTAACACAAGTGCGAAAAGTGGTTTTTCCACACTAATACAAGTGCAAAAGTGGTTTCCTGCACCAACACATGTGCGAAAAGTGGTTTTTCAACACTAACAAAAGTGCGAAAAGTGGTTTTTCAACACTAACAAAAGTGCGAAAAGTGGTTTTTCAACACTATCACAAGTGCAAAAAGTCTTTTTTCCACACTAATACAAGTGCAAAAGTGGTTTCCTGCACCAACACAAGTGCGAAAAGTGGTTTTTCAACACTAACACAAGTGCGAAAAGTGTTTTTTCCACACTAATACAAGTGCAAAAGTGGTTTCCTGCACCAACACAACTGCGAAAAGTGGTTTTTCAACACTAACACAAGTGCGAAAAGTGGTTTTTCAACACTAACACAAGTGCCAAAAGTGGCTTTCCACACTAATACAAGTGCAAAAGTGGTTTCCTGCACCAACACAAGTGCGAAAAGTTGTCTTTCAACACTAACACAAGTGCGAAAAGTGGTTTTTCAACACTATCACAAGTGCAAAAAGTGTTTTTTCCACACTAATACAAGTGCAATAGTGGTTTCCTGCACCAACACAAGTGCGAAAAGTGGTTTTTCAACACTATCAAAAGTGCAAAAAGTGTTTTTTCCACACTAATACAAGTGCAAAAGTGGTTTCCTGCACCAACACATGTGCGAAAAGTGGTTTTTCAACATGAACACAAGTGCGAAAAGTGGTTTTTCAACACTATCACAAGTGCAAAAAGTGTTTTTTCCACACTAATACAAGTGCAATAGTGGTTTCCTGCACCAACACAAGTGCGAAAAGTGGTTTTTCAACACTATCAAAAGTGCAAAAAGTGTTTTTTCCACACTAATACAAGTGCAAAAGTGGTTTCCTGCACCAACACATGTGCGAAAAGTGGTTTTTCAACATGAACACAAGTGCGAAAAGTGGTTTTTCAACACTAACACAAGTGCGAAAAGTGGTTTTTCAACACTATCACAAGTGCAAAAAGTGTTTTTTCCACACTAATACAAGTGCAATAGTGGTTTCCTGCACCAACACAAGTGCGAAAAGTGGTTTTTCAACACTAACACAAGTGCGAAAAGTGGTTTTTCAACACTATCACAAGTGCAAAAAGTGTTTTATCCACACTAATACAAGTGCAAAAGTTGTTTCCTGCACCAACACAAGTGCGAAAAGTGGTTTTTCAACACTAACACAAGTGCGAAAAGTGGTTTTTCAACACTAACACAAGTGCGAAAAGTGGTTTTTCAACATTAACACAAGTGCGAAAAGTGGTTTTTCCACACTAATACAAGTGCAAAAGTGGTTTCCTGCACCAACACAAGTGCGAAAGGTGGTTTTTCAACACTAACAAAAGTGCGAAAAGTGGTTTTTCAACACTATCACAAGTGCAAAAAGTCTTTTTTCCACACTAATACAATTGCAAAAGTGGTTTCCTGCACCAACACAAGTGCGAAAAGTGGTTTTTCAACACTAACACAAGTGCGAAAAGTGGCTTTTCAACACTAACACAAGTGCGAAAAGTGGTTTTTCCACACTAATACAAGTGCAAAAGTGGTTTCCTGCACCAACACAACTGCGAAAAGTGGGTTTTCAACACTAACACAAGTGCGAAAAGTGGCTTTTCAACACTAACACAAGTGCGAAAAGTGGTTTTTCAACACTAACACAAGTGCCAAAAGTGGGTTTTCCACACTAATACAAGTGCAAAAGTGGTTTCCTGCACCAAAACAAGTGCGAAAAGTGGGTTTTCAACACTAACACAAGTGCGAAAAGTGGCTTTTCAACACTAACACAAGTGCATAAAGTGGTTTTTCCACACTAATACAAGTGCAAAAGTGGTTTCCTGCACCAACACATGTGCGAAAAGTGGTTTTTCAACACGAACACAAGTGCGAAAAGTGGTTTTTCAACACTAACACAAGTGCGAAAAGTGTTTTTTCCACACTAATACAAGTGCAAAAGTGGTTTCCTGCACCAACACAAGTGCGAAAAGTGGTTTTTCAACACTAACACAAGTGCGAAAAGTGGTTTTTCAACACTAACACAAGTGCGAAAAGTGGTTTTTCAACATTAACACAAGTGCGAAAAGTGTTTTTTCCACACTAATACAAGTGCAAAAGTAGTTTCCTGCACCAACACAAGTGCGAAAAGTGGTTTTTCAACACTAACACAAGTGCGAAAAGTGGTTTTTCAACACTAACACAAGTGCGAAAAGTGGTTTTTCAACACTAACAAAAGTGCGAAAAGTGGTTTTTCCACACTAATACAAGTGCAAAAGTGGTTTCCTGCACCAACACATGTGCGAAAAGTGGTTTTTCAACACTAACAAAAGTGCGAAAAGTGGTTTTTCAACACTAACAAAAGTGCGAAAAGTGGTTTTTCAACACTATCACAAGTGCAAAAAGTCTTTTTTCCACACTAATACAAGTGCAAAAGTGGTTTCCTGCACCAACACAAGTGCGAAAAGTGGTTTTTCAACACTAACACAAGTGCGAAAAGTGGTTTTTCAACACTAACACAAGTGCGAAAAGTGGTTTTTCAACACTAACACAAGTGCGAAAAGTGTTTTTTCCACACTAATACAAGTGCAAAAGTGGTTTCCTGCACCAACACAAGTGCAAAAAGTGGTTTTTCAACACTAACACAAGTGCGAAAAGTGGTTTTTCAACACTAACACAAGTGCGAAAAGTGTTTTTTCCACACTAATACAAGTGCAAAAGTGGTTTCCTGCACCAACACAAGTGCGAAAAGTGGTTTTTCAACACTAACACAAGTGCAAAAAGTGGTTTTTCAACACTAACACAAGTGCGAAAAGTGGTTTTTCAACACTAACACAAGTGCGAAAAGTGGTTTTTTCACACTAATACAAGTGCAAAAGTGGTTTCCTGCACCAACACAACTGCGAAAAGTGGTTTTTCAACACTAACACAAGTGCGAAAAGTGGTTTTTCAACACTAACACAAGTGCCAAAAGTGGCTTTCCACACTAATACAAGTGCAAAAGTGGTTTCCTGCACCAACACAAGTGCGAAAAGTGGTTTTTCAACACTAACACAAGTGTGAAAAGTGGTTTTTCCACTCTAATACAAGTGCAAAAGTGGTTTCCTGCACCAACACAAGTGCGAAAAGTGGTTTTTCAACACTAACACAAGTGCGAACAGTGGTTTTTCAACACTATCACAAGTGCAAAAAGTGTTTTTTCCACACTAATACAAGTGCAATAGTGGTTTCCTGCACCAACACAAGTGCGAAAAGTGGTTTTTCAACACTATCAAAAGTGCAAAAAGTGTTTTTTCCACACTAATACAAGTGCAAAAGTGGTTTCCTGCACCAACACAAGTGCGAAAAGTGGGTTTTCAACACTAACACAAGTGTGAAAAGTGGTTTTTCAACACTAACAGAAGTGCGAAAAGTGGTTTTTCCACACTAATACAAGTGTGAAAAGTGGTTTTTCAACACTAACAGAAGTGCGAAAAGTGGTTTTTCCACACTAATACAAGTGCAAAAGTGGTTTCCTGCACCAACACAAGTGCGAAAAGTGGTTTTTCAACACTAACACAAGTGCGAAAAGTGGTTTTTCAACACTAACACAAGTGCGAAATGTGTTTTTTCCACACTAATACAAGTGTAAAAGTGGTCTCCTGCACCAACACAAGTGCGAAAAGTGGTTTTTCAACACTAACACAAGTGCGAAAAGTGGTTTTTCAACACTAACACAAGTGCGAAAAGTGGTTTTTCAACACTAACACAAGTGCGAAAACTGTTTTTTCCACACTAATACAAGTGCAAAAGTGGTTTCCTGCACCAACACAAGTGCGAAAAGTGGTTTTTCAACACTAACACAAGTGCGAAAAGTGGTTTTTCAACACTAACACAAGTGCGAAAAGTGTTTTTTCCACACTAATACAAGTGCAAAAGTGGTTTCCTGCACCAACACAAGTGCGAAAAGTGGTTTTTCAACACTAACACAAGTGCGAAAAGTGGTTTTTCAACACTAATACAAGTGCAAAAGTGGTTTCCTGCACCAACACAAGTGCGAAAAGTGGATTTTCCACACTAACACAAGTGCGAAAAGTGGGTTTTCAACACTAACACAAGTGCGAAAAGTGGGTTTTCAACACTAACACAAGTGCGAAAAGTGGTTTTTCAACATTAACACAAGTGCGAAAAGTGTTTTTTCCACACTAATACAAGTGCAAAAGTGGTTTCCTGCACCAACACAAGTGCGAAAAGTGGTTTTTCAACACTAACACAAGTGCGAAAAGTGGTTTTTCCACACTAATACAAGTGCAAAAGTGATTTCCTGCACCAACACAAGTGCGAAAAGTGGTTTTTCAACACTAACACAAGTGTGAAAAGTGGTTTTTCAACAATATCACAAGTGCAAAAAGTGCTTTTTCCACACTAATACAAGTGCAAAAGTGGATTCCTGCACCAACACAAGTGGGAAAAGTGGATTTTCAACACTAACACAAGTGCAAAAAGTGTTTTTTCCACACTAATACAAGTGCAAAAGTGGTTTCCTGCACCAACACAAGTGCGAAAAGTGGATTTTCAACACTAACACAAGTGCGAAAAGTGGGTTTTCAACACTAACACAAGTGCGAAAAGTGGTTTCCTTCACTAACACAAGTGCGAAAAGTGGTTTTTCAACACTAACACAAGTGCGAAAAGTGGTTTTTCAACACTAACACAAGTGCGAAAAGTGGTTTTTCAACACTAACACAAGTGCGAAAAGTGGTTTTTCCACACTAATACAAGTGCAAAAGTGGTTTCCTGCACCAACACAAGTGCGAAAAGTGGATTTTCAACACTAACACAAGTGCGAAAAGTGGGTTTTCAACACTATCACAAGTGCAAAAAGTGTTTTTTCCACACTAATACAAGTGCAATAGTGGTTTCCTGCACCAACACAAGTGCGAAAAGTGGTTTTTCAACACTATCAAAAGTGCAAAAAGTGTTTTTTCCACACTAATACAAGTGCAAAAGTGGTTTCCTGCACCAACACATGTGCGAAAAGTGGTTTTTCAACATGAACACAAGTGCGAAAAGTGGTTTTTCAACACTAACACAAGTGCGAAAAGTGGTTTTTCAACACTATCACAAGTGCAAAAAGTGTTTTTTCCACACTAATACAAGTGCAATAGTGGTTTCCTGCACCAACACAAGTGCGAAAAGTGGTTTTTCAACACTAACACAAGTGCGAAAAGTGGTTTTTCAACACTATCACAAGTGCAAAAAGTGTTTTATCCACACTAATACAAGTGCAAAAGTTGTTTCCTGCACCAACACAAGTGCGAAAAGTGGTTTTTCAACACTAACACAAGTGCGAAAAGTGGTTTTTCAACACTAACACAAGTGCGAAAAGTGGTTTTTCAACATTAACACAAGTGCGAAAAGTGGTTTTTCCACACTAATACAAGTGCAAAAGTGGTTTCCTGCACCAACACAAGTGCGAAAGGTGGTTTTTCAACACTAACAAAAGTGCGAAAAGTGGTTTTTCAACACTATCACAAGTGCAAAAAGTCTTTTTTCCACACTAATACAATTGCAAAAGTGGTTTCCTGCACCAACACAAGTGCGAAAAGTGGTTTTTCAACACTAACACAAGTGCGAAAAGTGGCTTTTCAACACTAACACAAGTGCGAAAAGTGGTTTTTCCACACTAATACAAGTGCAAAAGTGGTTTCCTGCACCAACACAACTGCGAAAAGTGGGTTTTCAACACTAACACAAGTGCGAAAAGTGGCTTTTCAACACTAACACAAGTGCGAAAAGTGGTTTTTCAACACTAACACAAGTGCCAAAAGTGGGTTTTCCACACTAATACAAGTGCAAAAGTGGTTTCCTGCACCAAAACAAGTGCGAAAAGTGGGTTTTCAACACTAACACAAGTGCGAAAAGTGGCTTTTCAACACTAACACAAGTGCATAAAGTGGTTTTTCCACACTAATACAAGTGCAAAAGTGGTTTCCTGCACCAACACATGTGCGAAAAGTGGTTTTTCAACACGAACACAAGTGCGAAAAGTGGTTTTTCAACACTAACACAAGTGCGAAAAGTGTTTTTTCCACACTAATACAAGTGCAAAAGTGGTTTCCTGCACCAACACAAGTGCGAAAAGTGGTTTTTCAACACTAACACAAGTGCGAAAAGTGGTTTTTCAACACTAACACAAGTGCGAAAAGTGGTTTTTCAACATTAACACAAGTGCGAAAAGTGTTTTTTCCACACTAATACAAGTGCAAAAGTAGTTTCCTGCACCAACACAAGTGCGAAAAGTGGTTTTTCAACACTAACACAAGTGCGAAAAGTGGTTTTTCAACACTAACACAAGTGCGAAAAGTGGTTTTTCAACACTAACAAAAGTGCGAAAAGTGGTTTTTCCACACTAATACAAGTGCAAAAGTGGTTTCCTGCACCAACACATGTGCGAAAAGTGGTTTTTCAACACTAACAAAAGTGCGAAAAGTGGTTTTTCAACACTAACAAAAGTGCGAAAAGTGGTTTTTCAACACTATCACAAGTGCAAAAAGTCTTTTTTCCACACTAATACAAGTGCAAAAGTGGTTTCCTGCACCAACACAAGTGCGAAAAGTGGTTTTTCAACACTAACACAAGTGCGAAAAGTGGTTTTTCAACACTAACACAAGTGCGAAAAGTGGTTTTTCAACACTAACACAAGTGCGAAAAGTGTTTTTTCCACACTAATACAAGTGCAAAAGTGGTTTCCTGCACCAACACAAGTGCAAAAAGTGGTTTTTCAACACTAACACAAGTGCGAAAAGTGGTTTTTCAACACTAACACAAGTGCGAAAAGTGTTTTTTCCACACTAATACAAGTGCAAAAGTGGTTTCCTGCACCAACACAAGTGCGAAAAGTGGTTTTTCAACACTAACACAAGTGCAAAAAGTGGTTTTTCAACACTAACACAAGTGCGAAAAGTGGTTTTTCAACACTAACACAAGTGCGAAAAGTGGTTTTTTCACACTAATACAAGTGCAAAAGTGGTTTCCTGCACCAACACAACTGCGAAAAGTGGTTTTTCAACACTAACACAAGTGCGAAAAGTGGTTTTTCAACACTAACACAAGTGCCAAAAGTGGCTTTCCACACTAATACAAGTGCAAAAGTGGTTTCCTGCACCAACACAAGTGCGAAAAGTTGTCTTTCAACACTAACACAAGTGTGAAAAGTGGTTTTTCCACTCTAATACAAGTGCAAAAGTGGTTTCCTGCACCAACACAAGTGCGAAAAGTGGTTTTTCAACACTAACACAAGTGCGAAAAGTGGTTTTTCAACACTATCACAAGTGCAAAAAGTGTTTTTTCCACACTAATACAAGTGCAATAGTGGTTTCCTGCACCAACACAAGTGCGAAAAGTGGTTTTTCAACACTATCAAAAGTGCAAAAAGTGTTTTTTCCACACTAATACAAGTGCAAAAGTGGTTTCCTGCACCAACACAAGTGCGAAAAGTGGGTTTTCAACACTAACACAAGTGTGAAAAGTGGTTTTTCAACACTAACAGAAGTGCGAAAAGTGGTTTTTCCACACTAATACAAGTGTGAAAAGTGGTTTTTCAACACTAACAGAAGTGCGAAAAGTGGTTTTTCCACACTAATACAAGTGCAAAAGTGGTTTCCTGCACCAACACAAGTGCGAAAAGTGGTTTTTCAACACTAACACAAGTGCGAAAAGTGGTTTTTCAACACTAACACAAGTGCGAAATGTGTTTTTTCCACACTAATACAAGTGTAAAAGTGGTCTCCTGCACCAACACAAGTGCGAAAAGTGGTTTTTCAACACTAACACAAGTGCGAAAAGTGGTTTTTCAACACTAACACAAGTGCGAAAAGTGGTTTTTCAACACTAACACAAGTGCGAAAACTGTTTTTTCCACACTAATACAAGTGCAAAAGTGGTTTCCTGCACCAACACAAGTGCGAAAAGTGGTTTTTCAACACTAACACAAGTGCGAAAAGTGGTTTTTCAACACTAACACAAGTGCGAAAAGTGTTTTTTCCACACTAATACAAGTGCAAAAGTGGTTTCCTGCACCAACACAAGTGCGAAAAGTGGTTTTTCAACACTAACACAAGTGCGAAAAGTGGTTTTTCAACACTAATACAAGTGCAAAAGTGGTTTCCTGCACCAACACAAGTGCGAAAAGTGGATTTTCCACACTAACACAAGTGCGAAAAGTGGGTTTTCAACACTAACACAAGTGCGAAAAGTGGGTTTTCAACACTAACACAAGTGCGAAAAGTGGTTTTTCAACATTAACACAAGTGCGAAAAGTGTTTTTTCCACACTAATACAAGTGCAAAAGTGGTTTCCTGCACCAACACAAGTGCGAAAAGTGGTTTTTCAACACTAACACAAGTGCGAAAAGTGGTTTTTCCACACTAATACAAGTGCAAAAGTGATTTCCTGCACCAACACAAGTGCGAAAAGTGGTTTTTCAACACTAACACAAGTGTGAAAAGTGGTTTTTCAACAATATCACAAGTGCAAAAAGTGCTTTTTCCACACTAATACAAGTGCAAAAGTGGATTCCTGCACCAACACAAGTGGGAAAAGTGGATTTTCAACACTAACACAAGTGCAAAAAGTGTTTTTTCCACACTAATACAAGTGCAAAAGTGGTTTCCTGCACCAACACAAGTGCGAAAAGTGGATTTTCAACACTAACACAAGTGCGAAAAGTGGGTTTTCAACACTAACACAAGTGCGAAAAGTGGTTTCCTTCACTAACACAAGTGCGAAAAGTGGTTTTTCAACACTAACACAAGTGCGAAAAGTGGTTTTTCAACACTAACACAAGTGCGAAAAGTGGTTTTTCAACACTAACACAAGTGCGAAAAGTGGTTTTTCCACACTAATACAAGTGCAAAAGTGGTTTCCTGCACCAACACAAGTGCGAAAAGTGGATTTTCAACACTAACACAAGTGCGAAAAGTGGGTTTTCAACACTATCACAAGTGCAAAAAGTGTTTTTTCCACACTAATACAAGTGCAAAAGTGGTTTCCTGCACCAACACAAGTGCGAAAAGTGGTTTTTCAACACTAACACAAGTGCGAAAAGTGGTTTTTCAACACTATCACAAGTGCAAAAAGTGTTTTTCCACACTAATACAAGTGCAAAAAGTGTTTTTTCCACACTAATACAAGTGCAAAAGTGGTTTCCTGCACCAACACAAGTGCGAAAAGTGGTTTTTCAACACTAACACAAGTGCGAAAAGTGGTTTTTCAACACTAACACAAGTGCGAAATGTGTTTTTTCCACACTAATACAAGTGCAAAAGTGGTTTCCTGCACCAACACAAGTGCGAAAAGTGGTTTTTCAACACCAACACAAGTGTGAAATGTGGTTTTTCAACACTAACACAAGTGCAAAAAGTGGTTTTTCAACACTAACACAAGTGTGAAAAGTGGTTTTTCCACACTAATACAAGTGCAAAGGTGGTTTCCTGCACCAACACAAGTGCGAAAAGTGGATTTTCAACACTAACACAAGTGCGAAAAGTGGGCTTTCAACACTAAAACAAATGCGAAAAGTGGTTTTTCACACTTACACAAGTGCGAAAAGTGGTTTTTCAACACGAACACAAGTGCGAAAAGTGTTTTTTCCACACTAATACAAGTGCAAAAGTGGTTTCCTGCACCAACACAAGTGCGAAAAGTGGATTTTCAACACTAACACAAGTGCGAAAAGTGGTTTTTCAACACTAACACAAGTGCGAAAAGTGGTTTTTCAACACTAACACAAGTGCGAAAAGTGGTTTTTCAACACTAACACAAGTGCGAAATGTGTTTTTTCCACACTAATACAAGTGCAAAAGTGGTTTCCTGCACCAACACAAGTGCGAAAAGTGGTTTTTCAACACTAACACAAGTGCGAAAAGTGGTTTTTCAACACTAACACAAGTGCGAAAAGTGGTTTTTCAACACTAACACAAGTGCGAAATGTGTTTTTTCCACACTAATACAAGTGCAAAAGTGGTCTCCTGCACCAACACAAGTGCAAAAAGTGTTTTTTCCACACTAATACAAGTGCAAAAGTGGTTTCCTGCACCAACACAAGTGCGAAAAGTGGTTTTTCAACACTAACACAAGTGCGAAAAGTGGTTTTTCAACACTAACACAAGTGCGAAATGTGTTTTTTCCACACTAATACAAGTGCAAAAGTGGTTTCCTGCACCAACACAAGTGCGAAAAGTGGTTTTTCAACACCAACACAAGTGCGAAATGTGGTTTTTCAACACTAACGCAAGTGCGAAAAGTGGTTTTTCAACACTAACACAAGTGCGAAAAGTGTTTTTTCCACACTAATACAAGTGCAAAAGTGGTTTCCTGCACCAACACAAGTGCGAAAAGTGGATTTTCAACACTAACACAAGTGCGAAAAGTGGGTTTTCAACACTATCACAAGTGCAAAAAGTGTTTTTTCCACACTAATACAAGTGCAAAAGTGGTTTCCTGCACCAACACAAGTGCGAAAAGTGGTTTTTCAAAACTAACACAAGTGCGAAAAGTGGTTTTTCAACACTAACACAAGTGCGAAAAGTGTTTTTTCCACACTAATACAAGTGCAAAAGTGGTTTCCTGCACCAACACAAGTGCGAAAAGTGGTTTTTCAACACTAACACAAGTGCGAAAAGTGGTTTTTCCACACTAATACAAGTGCAAAAGTGATTTCCTGCACCAACACAAGTGCGAAAAGTGGTTTTTCAACACTAACACAAGTGCGAAAAGTGGTTTTTCAACAATATCACAAGTGCAAAAAGTGCTTTTTCCACACTAATACAAGTGCAAAAGTGGTTTCCTGCACCAACACAAGTGCGAAAAGTGGATTTTCAACACTAACACAAGTGCGAAAAGTGGGTTTTCAACACTAACACAAGTGCGAAATGTGTTTTTTCCACACTAATACAAGTGCAAAAGTGGTTTCCTGCACCAACACAAGTGCGAAAAGTGGTTTTTCAACACCAACACAAGTGCGAAATGTGGTTTTTCAACACTAACACAAGTGCAAAAAGTGGTTTTTCAACACTAACACAAGTGCGAAAAGTGGTTTTTCCACACTAATACAAGTGCAAAGGTGGTTTCCTGCACCAACACAAGTGCGAAAAGTGGATTTTCAACACTAACACAAGTGCGAAAAGTGGGCTTTCAACACTAACACAAGTGCGAAAAGTGGTTTTTCACACTTACACAAGTGCGAAAAGTGGTTTTTCAACACGAACACAAGTGCGAAAAGTGTTTTTTCCACACTAATACAAGTGCAAAAGTGGTTTCCTGCACCAACACAAGTGCGAAAAGTGGATTTTCAACACTAACACAAGTGCGAAAAGTGGTTTTTCAACACTAACACAAGTGCGAAAAGTGGTTTTTCAACACTAACACAAGTGCGAAAAGTGGCTTTTCAACACTAACACAAGTGCAAAAAGTGGTTTTTCCACACTAATACAAGTGTAAAAGTGGTTTCCTGCACCAACACAAGTGCGAAAAGTGGTTTTTCAACATGAACACAAGTGCGAAAAGTGGTTTTTCAACACTAACACAAGTGCGAAAAGTGTTTTTTCCACACTAATACAAGTGCAAAAGTGGTTTCCTGCACCAACACAAGTGCGAAAAGTGGTTTTTCAACACTAACACAAGTGCGAAAAGTGGTTTTTCAACACTATCACAAGTGCAAAAAGTGTTTTTTCCACACTAATACAAGTGCAAAAGTGGTTTCCTGCACCAACACAAGTGCGAAAAGTGGTTTTTCAACACTAACACAAGTGCGAAAAGTGGTTTTTCAACACTAACACAAGTGCGAAAAGTGGTTTTTCAACATTAACACAAGTGCGAAAAGTGTTTTTTCCACACTAATACAAGTGCAAAAGTGGTTTCCTGCACCAACACAAGTGCGGAAAGTGGTTTTTCAACACTAACACAATTGCGAAAAGTGGTTTTTCAACACTAACACAAGTGTGAAAAGTGGTTTTTCAACACTAACACAAGTGCGAAAAGTGGTTTTTCCACACTAATACAAGTGCAAAAGTGGTTTCCTGCACCAACACAAGTGCGAAAAGTGGTTTTTCAACACTAACAAAAGTGCGAAAAGTGGTTTTTCAACACTATCACAAGTGCAAAAAGTCTTTTTTCCACACTAATACAAGTGCAAAAGTGGTTTCCTGCACCAACACAAGTGCGAAAAGTGGTTTTACAACACTAACACAAGTGCGAAAAGTGGATTTTCAACACTAACACAAGTGCGAAATGTGTTTTTTCCACACTAATACAAGTGCAAAAGTGGTCTCCTGCACCAACACAAGTGGGAAAAGTGGATTTTCAACACTAACACAAGTGCAAAAAGTGTTTTTTCCACACTAATACAAGTGCGAAATGTGGTTTTTCAACACTAACACAAGTGCAAAAAGTGGTTTTTCAACACTAACACAAGTGCGAAAAGTGGTTTTTCCACACTAATACAAGTGCAAAGGTGGTTTCCTGCACCAACACAAGTGCGAAAAGTGGATTTTCAACACTAACACAAGTGCGAAAAGTGGGCTTTCAACACTAACACAAGTGCGAAAAGTGGTTTTTCACACTTACACAAGTGCGAAAAGTGGTTTTTCAACACGAACACAAGTGCGAAAAGTGTTTTTTCCACACTAATACAAGTGCAAAAGTGGTTTCCTGCACCAACACAAGTGCGAAAAGTGGATTTTCAACACTAACACAAGTGCGAAAAGTGGTTTTTCAACACTAACACAAGTGCGAAAAGTGTTTTTTCCACACTAATACAAGTGCAAAAGTGGTTTCCTGCACCAACACAAATGCGAAAAGTGGTTTTTCAACACTAACACAAGTGCGAAAAGTGGTTTTTCAACACTAACACAAGTGCGAAAAGTGGTTTTTCAAGACCAACACAAGTGCGAAATGTGGTTTTTCAACACTAACGCAAGTGCGAAAAGTGGTTTTTCAACACTAACACAAGTGCGAAAAGTGTTTTTTCCACACTAATACAAGTGCAAAAGTGGTTTCCTGCACCAACACAAGTGCGAAAAGTGGATTTTCAACACTAACACAAGTGCGAAAAGTGGGTTTTCAACACTATCACAAGTGCAAAAAGTGTTTTTTCCACACTAATACAAGTGCAAAAGTGGTTTCCTGCACCAACACAAGTGCGAAAAGTGGTTTTTCAAAACTAACACAAGTGCGAAAAGTGGTTTTTCAACACTAACACAAGTGCGAAAAGTGTTTTTTCCACACTAATACAAGTGCAAAAGTGGTTTCCTGCACCAACACAAGTGCGAAAAGTGGTTTTTCAACACTAACACAAGTGCGAAAAGTGGTTTTTCAACACTATCACAAGTGCAAAAAGTGTTTTTTCCACACTAATACAAGTGCAAAAGTGGTTTCCTGCACCAACACAAGTGCGAAAAGTGGTTTTTCAACACTAACACAAGTGCGAAAAGTGGTTTTTCAACACTAACACAAGTGCGAAAAGTGTTTTTTCTAACACTAATACAAGTGCAAAAGTGGTTTCCTGCACCAACACAAGTGCGAAAAGTGGTTTTTCAACACTAACACGAGTGCGAAAAGTGGTTTTTCAACACTAACACAAGTGCGAAAAGTGGATTTTCAACACTAACACAAGTGCGAAAAGTGGGTTTTCAACACTAACACAAGTGCGAAAAGTGGTTTCCTTCACTAACACAAGTGCGAAAAGTGGTTTTTCAACACTAACACAAGTGCGAAAAGTGGTTTTTCAACACTAACACAAGTGCGAAAAGTGGTTTTTCAACACTAACACAAGTGCGAAAAGTGGTTTTTCCACACTAATACAAGTGCAAAAGTGGTTTCCTGCACCAACACAAGTGCGAAAAGTGGATTTTCAACACTAACACAAGTGCGAAAAGTGGGTTTTCAACACTATCACAAGTGCAAAAAGTGTTTTTTCCACACTAATACAAGTGCAAAAGTGGTTTCCTGCACCAACACAACTGCGAAAAGTGGTTTTTCAACACTAACACAAGTGCGAAAAGTGGTTTTTCAACACTAACACAAGTGCCAAAAGTGGCTTTCCACACTAATACAAGTGCAAAAGTGGTTTCCTGCACCAACACAAGTGCGAAAAGTTGTCTTTCAACACTAACACAAGTGTGAAAAGTGGTTTTTCCACTCTAATACAAGTGCAAAAGTGGTTTCCTGCACCAACACAAGTGCGAAAAGTGGTTTTTCAACACTAACACAAGTGCGAAAAGTGGTTTTTCAACACTATCACAAGTGCAAAAAGTGTTTTTTCCACACTAATACAAGTGCAATAGTGGTTTCCTGCACCAACACAAGTGCGAAAAGTGGTTTTTCAACACTATCAAAAGTGCAAAAAGTGTTTTTTCCACACTAATACAAGTGCAAAAGTGGTTTCCTGCACCAACACAAGTGCGAAAAGTGGGTTTTCAACACTAACACAAGTGTGAAAAGTGGTTTTTCAACACTAACAGAAGTGCGAAAAGTGGTTTTTCCACACTAATACAAGTGTGAAAAGTGGTTTTTCAACACTAACAGAAGTGCGAAAAGTGGTTTTTCCACACTAATACAAGTGCAAAAGTGGTTTCCTGCACCAACACAAGTGCGAAAAGTGGTTTTTCAACACTAACACAAGTGCGAAAAGTGGTTTTTCAACACTAACACAAGTGCGAAATGTGTTTTTTCCACACTAATACAAGTGTAAAAGTGGTCTCCTGCACCAACACAAGTGCGAAAAGTGGTTTTTCAACACTAACACAAGTGCGAAAAGTGGTTTTTCAACACTAACACAAGTGCGAAAAGTGGTTTTTCAACACTAACACAAGTGCGAAAACTGTTTTTTCCACACTAATACAAGTGCAAAAGTGGTTTCCTGCACCAACACAAGTGCGAAAAGTGGTTTTTCAACACTAACACAAGTGCGAAAAGTGGTTTTTCAACACTAACACAAGTGCGAAAAGTGTTTTTTCCACACTAATACAAGTGCAAAAGTGGTTTCCTGCACCAACACAAGTGCGAAAAGTGGTTTTTCAACACTAACACAAGTGCGAAAAGTGGTTTTTCAACACTAATACAAGTGCAAAAGTGGTTTCCTGCACCAACACAAGTGCGAAAAGTGGATTTTCCACACTAACACAAGTGCGAAAAGTGGGTTTTCAACACTAACACAAGTGCGAAAAGTGGGTTTTCAACACTAACACAAGTGCGAAAAGTGGTTTTTCAACATTAACACAAGTGCGAAAAGTGTTTTTTCCACACTAATACAAGTGCAAAAGTGGTTTCCTGCACCAACACAAGTGCGAAAAGTGGTTTTTCAACACTAACACAAGTGCGAAAAGTGGTTTTTCCACACTAATACAAGTGCAAAAGTGATTTCCTGCACCAACACAAGTGCGAAAAGTGGTTTTTCAACACTAACACAAGTGTGAAAAGTGGTTTTTCAACAATATCACAAGTGCAAAAAGTGCTTTTTCCACACTAATACAAGTGCAAAAGTGGATTCCTGCACCAACACAAGTGGGAAAAGTGGATTTTCAACACTAACACAAGTGCAAAAAGTGTTTTTTCCACACTAATACAAGTGCAAAAGTGGTTTCCTGCACCAACACAAGTGCGAAAAGTGGATTTTCAACACTAACACAAGTGCGAAAAGTGGGTTTTCAACACTAACACAAGTGCGAAAAGTGGTTTCCTTCACTAACACAAGTGCGAAAAGTGGTTTTTCAACACTAACACAAGTGCGAAAAGTGGTTTTTCAACACTAACACAAGTGCGAAAAGTGGTTTTTCAACACTAACACAAGTGCGAAAAGTGGTTTTTCCACACTAATACAAGTGCAAAAGTGGTTTCCTGCACCAACACAAGTGCGAAAAGTGGATTTTCAACACTAACACAAGTGCGAAAAGTGGGTTTTCAACACTATCACAAGTGCAAAAAGTGTTTTTTCCACACTAATACAAGTGCAAAAGTGGTTTCCTGCACCAACACAAGTGCGAAAAGTGGTTTTTCAACACTAACACAAGTGCGAAAAGTGGTTTTTCAACACTATCACAAGTGCAAAAAGTGTTTTTCCACACTAATACAAGTGCAAAAAGTGTTTTTTCCACACTAATACAAGTGCAAAAGTGGTTTCCTGCACCAACACAAGTGCGAAAAGTGGTTTTTCAACACTAACACAAGTGCGAAAAGTGGTTTTTCAACACTAACACAAGTGCGAAATGTGTTTTTTCCACACTAATACAAGTGCAAAAGTGGTTTCCTGCACCAACACAAGTGCGAAAAGTGGTTTTTCAACACCAACACAAGTGTGAAATGTGGTTTTTCAACACTAACACAAGTGCAAAAAGTGGTTTTTCAACACTAACACAAGTGTGAAAAGTGGTTTTTCCACACTAATACAAGTGCAAAGGTGGTTTCCTGCACCAACACAAGTGCGAAAAGTGGATTTTCAACACTAACACAAGTGCGAAAAGTGGGCTTTCAACACTAAAACAAATGCGAAAAGTGGTTTTTCACACTTACACAAGTGCGAAAAGTGGTTTTTCAACACGAACACAAGTGCGAAAAGTGTTTTTTCCACACTAATACAAGTGCAAAAGTGGTTTCCTGCACCAACACAAGTGCGAAAAGTGGATTTTCAACACTAACACAAGTGCGAAAAGTGGTTTTTCAACACTAACACAAGTGCGAAAAGTGGTTTTTCAACACTAACACAAGTGCGAAAAGTGGTTTTTCAACACTAACACAAGTGCGAAATGTGTTTTTTCCACACTAATACAAGTGCAAAAGTGGTTTCCTGCACCAACACAAGTGCGAAAAGTGGTTTTTCAACACTAACACAAGTGCGAAAAGTGGTTTTTCAACACTAACACAAGTGCGAAAAGTGGTTTTTCAACACTAACACAAGTGCGAAATGTGTTTTTTCCACACTAATACAAGTGCAAAAGTGGTCTCCTGCACCAACACAAGTGCAAAAAGTGTTTTTTCCACACTAATACAAGTGCAAAAGTGGTTTCCTGCACCAACACAAGTGCGAAAAGTGGTTTTTCAACACTAACACAAGTGCGAAAAGTGGTTTTTCAACACTAACACAAGTGCGAAATGTGTTTTTTCCACACTAATACAAGTGCAAAAGTGGTTTCCTGCACCAACACAAGTGCGAAAAGTGGTTTTTCAACACCAACACAAGTGCGAAATGTGGTTTTTCAACACTAACGCAAGTGCGAAAAGTGGTTTTTCAACACTAACACAAGTGCGAAAAGTGTTTTTTCCACACTAATACAAGTGCAAAAGTGGTTTCCTGCACCAACACAAGTGCGAAAAGTGGATTTTCAACACTAACACAAGTGCGAAAAGTGGGTTTTCAACACTATCACAAGTGCAAAAAGTGTTTTTTCCACACTAATACAAGTGCAAAAGTGGTTTCCTGCACCAACACAAGTGCGAAAAGTGGTTTTTCAAAACTAACACAAGTGCGAAAAGTGGTTTTTCAACACTAACACAAGTGCGAAAAGTGTTTTTTCCACACTAATACAAGTGCAAAAGTGGTTTCCTGCACCAACACAAGTGCGAAAAGTGGTTTTTCAACACTAACACAAGTGCGAAAAGTGGTTTTTCCACACTAATACAAGTGCAAAAGTGATTTCCTGCACCAACACAAGTGCGAAAAGTGGTTTTTCAACACTAACACAAGTGCGAAAAGTGGTTTTTCAACAATATCACAAGTGCAAAAAGTGCTTTTTCCACACTAATACAAGTGCAAAAGTGGTTTCCTGCACCAACACAAGTGCGAAAAGTGGATTTTCAACACTAACACAAGTGCGAAAAGTGGGTTTTCAACACTAACACAAGTGCGAAATGTGTTTTTTCCACACTAATACAAGTGCAAAAGTGGTTTCCTGCACCAACACAAGTGCGAAAAGTGGTTTTTCAACACCAACACAAGTGCGAAATGTGGTTTTTCAACACTAACACAAGTGCAAAAAGTGGTTTTTCAACACTAACACAAGTGCGAAAAGTGGTTTTTCCACACTAATACAAGTGCAAAGGTGGTTTCCTGCACCAACACAAGTGCGAAAAGTGGATTTTCAACACTAACACAAGTGCGAAAAGTGGGCTTTCAACACTAACACAAGTGCGAAAAGTGGTTTTTCACACTTACACAAGTGCGAAAAGTGGTTTTTCAACACGAACACAAGTGCGAAAAGTGTTTTTTCCACACTAATACAAGTGCAAAAGTGGTTTCCTGCACCAACACAAGTGCGAAAAGTGGATTTTCAACACTAACACAAGTGCGAAAAGTGGTTTTTCAACACTAACACAAGTGCGAAAAGTGGTTTTTCAACACTAACACAAGTGCGAAAAGTGGCTTTTCAACACTAACACAAGTGCAAAAAGTGGTTTTTCCACACTAATACAAGTGTAAAAGTGGTTTCCTGCACCAACACAAGTGCGAAAAGTGGTTTTTCAACATGAACACAAGTGCGAAAAGTGGTTTTTCAACACTAACACAAGTGCGAAAAGTGTTTTTTCCACACTAATACAAGTGCAAAAGTGGTTTCCTGCACCAACACAAGTGCGAAAAGTGGTTTTTCAACACTAACACAAGTGCGAAAAGTGGTTTTTCAACACTATCACAAGTGCAAAAAGTGTTTTTTCCACACTAATACAAGTGCAAAAGTGGTTTCCTGCACCAACACAAGTGCGAAAAGTGGTTTTTCAACACTAACACAAGTGCGAAAAGTGGTTTTTCAACACTAACACAAGTGCGAAAAGTGGTTTTTCAACATTAACACAAGTGCGAAAAGTGTTTTTTCCACACTAATACAAGTGCAAAAGTGGTTTCCTGCACCAACACAAGTGCGGAAAGTGGTTTTTCAACACTAACACAATTGCGAAAAGTGGTTTTTCAACACTAACACAAGTGTGAAAAGTGGTTTTTCAACACTAACACAAGTGCGAAAAGTGGTTTTTCCACACTAATACAAGTGCAAAAGTGGTTTCCTGCACCAACACAAGTGCGAAAAGTGGTTTTTCAACACTAACAAAAGTGCGAAAAGTGGTTTTTCAACACTATCACAAGTGCAAAAAGTCTTTTTTCCACACTAATACAAGTGCAAAAGTGGTTTCCTGCACCAACACAAGTGCGAAAAGTGGTTTTACAACACTAACACAAGTGCGAAAAGTGGATTTTCAACACTAACACAAGTGCGAAATGTGTTTTTTCCACACTAATACAAGTGCAAAAGTGGTCTCCTGCACCAACACAAGTGGGAAAAGTGGATTTTCAACACTAACACAAGTGCAAAAAGTGTTTTTTCCACACTAATACAAGTGCGAAATGTGGTTTTTCAACACTAACACAAGTGCAAAAAGTGGTTTTTCAACACTAACACAAGTGCGAAAAGTGGTTTTTCCACACTAATACAAGTGCAAAGGTGGTTTCCTGCACCAACACAAGTGCGAAAAGTGGATTTTCAACACTAACACAAGTGCGAAAAGTGGGCTTTCAACACTAACACAAGTGCGAAAAGTGGTTTTTCACACTTACACAAGTGCGAAAAGTGGTTTTTCAACACGAACACAAGTGCGAAAAGTGTTTTTTCCACACTAATACAAGTGCAAAAGTGGTTTCCTGCACCAACACAAGTGCGAAAAGTGGATTTTCAACACTAACACAAGTGCGAAAAGTGGTTTTTCAACACTAACACAAGTGCGAAAAGTGTTTTTTCCACACTAATACAAGTGCAAAAGTGGTTTCCTGCACCAACACAAATGCGAAAAGTGGTTTTTCAACACTAACACAAGTGCGAAAAGTGGTTTTTCAACACTAACACAAGTGCGAAAAGTGGTTTTTCAAGACCAACACAAGTGCGAAATGTGGTTTTTCAACACTAACGCAAGTGCGAAAAGTGGTTTTTCAACACTAACACAAGTGCGAAAAGTGTTTTTTCCACACTAATACAAGTGCAAAAGTGGTTTCCTGCACCAACACAAGTGCGAAAAGTGGATTTTCAACACTAACACAAGTGCGAAAAGTGGGTTTTCAACACTATCACAAGTGCAAAAAGTGTTTTTTCCACACTAATACAAGTGCAAAAGTGGTTTCCTGCACCAACACAAGTGCGAAAAGTGGTTTTTCAAAACTAACACAAGTGCGAAAAGTGGTTTTTCAACACTAACACAAGTGCGAAAAGTGTTTTTTCCACACTAATACAAGTGCAAAAGTGGTTTCCTGCACCAACACAAGTGCGAAAAGTGGTTTTTCAACACTAACACAAGTGCGAAAAGTGGTTTTTCAACACTATCACAAGTGCAAAAAGTGTTTTTTCCACACTAATACAAGTGCAAAAGTGGTTTCCTGCACCAACACAAGTGCGAAAAGTGGTTTTTCAACACTAACACAAGTGCGAAAAGTGGTTTTTCAACACTAACACAAGTGCGAAAAGTGTTTTTTCTAACACTAATACAAGTGCAAAAGTGGTTTCCTGCACCAACACAAGTGCGAAAAGTGGTTTTTCAACACTAACACGAGTGCGAAAAGTGGTTTTTCAACACTAACACAAGTGCGAAAAGTGGATTTTCAACACTAACACAAGTGCGAAAAGTGGGTTTTCAACACTAACACAAGTGCGAAAAGTGGTTTCCTTCACTAACACAAGTGCGAAAAGTGGTTTTTCAACACTAACACAAGTGCGAAAAGTGGTTTTTCAACACTAACACAAGTGCGAAAAGTGGTTTTTCAACACTAACACAAGTGCGAAAAGTGGTTTTTCCACACTAATACAAGTGCAAAAGTGGTTTCCTGCACCAACACAAGTGCGAAAAGTGGATTTTCAACACTAACACAAGTGCGAAAAGTGGGTTTTCAACACTATCACAAGTGCAAAAAGTGTTTTTTCCACACTAATACAAGTGCAAAAGTGGTTTCCTGCACCAACACAAGTGCGAAAAGTGGTTTTTCAACACTAACACAAGTGCGAAAAGTGGTTTTTCAACACTATCACAAGTGCAAAAAGTGTTTTTCCACACTAATACAAGTGCAAAAAGTGTTTTTTCCACACTAATACAAGTGCAAAAGTGGTTTCCTGCACCAACACAAGTGCGAAAAGTGGTTTTTCAACACTAACACAAGTGCGAAAAGTGGTTTTTCAACACTAACACAAGTGCGAAATGTGTTTTTTCCACACTAATACAAGTGCAAAAGTGGTTTCCTGCACCAACACAAGTGCGAAAAGTGGTTTTTCAACACTAACACAAGTGTGAAATGTGGTTTTTCAACACTAACACAAGTGCAAAAAGTGGTTTTTCAACACTAACACAAGTGCGAAAAGTGGTTTTTCCACACTAATACAAGTGCAAAGGTGGTTTCCTGCACCAACACAAGTGCGAAAAGTGGATTTTCAACACTAACACAAGTGCGAAAAGTGGGCTTTCAACACTAAAACAAATGCGAAAAGTGGTTTTTCACACTTACACAAGTGCGAAAAGTGGTTTTTCAACACGAACACAAGTGCGAAAAGTATTTTTTCCACACTAATACAAGTGCAAAAGTGGTTTCCTGCACCAACACAAGTGCGAAAAGTGGATTTTCAACACTAACACAAGTGCGAAAAGTGGTTTTTCAACACTAACACAAGTGCGAAAAGTGGTTTTTCAACACTAACACAAGTGCGAAAAGTGGTTTTTCAACACTAACACAAGTGCGAAATGTGTTTTTTCCACACTAATACAAGTGCAAAAGTGGTTTCCTGCACCAACACAAGTGCGAAAAGTGGTTTTTCAACACTAACACAAGTGCGAAAAGTGGTTTTTCAACACTAACACAAGTGCGAAAAGTGGTTTTTCAACACTAACACAAGTGCGAAATGTGTTTTTTCCACACTAATACAAGTGCAAAAGTGGTCTCCTGCACCAACACAAGTGCAAAAAGTGTTTTTTCCACACTAATACAAGTGCAAAAGTGGTTTCCTGCACCAACACAAGTGCGAAAAGTGGTTTTTCAACACTAACACAAGTGCGAAAAGTGGTTTTTCAACACTAACACAAGTGCGAAATGTGTTTTTTCCACACTAATACAAGTGCAAAAGTGGTTTCCTGCACCAACACAAGTGCGAAAAGTGGTTTTTCAACACCAACACAAGTGCGAAATGTGGTTTTTCAACACTAACGCAAGTGCGAAAAGTGGTTTTTCAACACTAACACAAGTGCGAAAAGTGTTTTTTCCACACTAATACAAGTGCAAAAGTGGTTTCCTGCACCAACACAAGTGCGAAAAGTGGATTTTCAACACTAACACAAGTGCGAAAAGTGGGTTTTCAACACTATCACAAGTGCAAAAAGTGTTTTTTCCACACTAATACAAGTGCAAAAGTGGTTTCCTGCACCAACACAAGTGCGAAAAGTGGTTTTTCAAAACTAACACAAGTGCGAAAAGTGGTTTTTCAACACTAACACAAGTGCGAAAAGTGTTTTTTCCACACTAATACAAGTGCAAAAGTGGTTTCCTGCACCAACACAAGTGCGAAAAGTGGTTTTTCAACACTAACACAAGTGCGAAAAGTGGTTTTTCCACACTAATACAAGTGCAAAAGTGATTTCCTGCACCAACACAAGTGCGAAAAGTGGTTTTTCAACACTAACACAAGTGCGAAAAGTGGTTTTTCAACAATATCACAAGTGCAAAAAGTGCTTTTTCCACACTAATACAAGTGCAAAAGTGGTTTCCTGCACCAACACAAGTGCGAAAAGTGGATTTTCAACACTAACACAAGTGCGAAAAGTGGGTTTTCAACACTAACACAAGTGCGAAATGTGTTTTTTCCACACTAATACAAGTGCAAAAGTGGTTTCCTGCACCAACACAAGTGCGAAAAGTGGTTTTTCAACACCAACACAAGTGCGAAATGTGGTTTTTCAACACTAACACAAGTGCAAAAAGTGGTTTTTCAACACTAACACAAGTGCGAAAAGTGGTTTTTCCACACTAATACAAGTGCAAAGGTGGTTTCCTGCACCAACACAAGTGCGAAAAGTGGATTTTCAACACTAACACAAGTGCGAAAAGTGGGCTTTCAACACTAACACAAGTGCGAAAAGTGGTTTTTCACACTTACACAAGTGCGAAAAGTGGTTTTTCAACACGAACACAAGTGCGAAAAGTGTTTTTTCCACACTAATACAAGTGCAAAAGTGGTTTCCTGCACCAACACAAGTGCGAAAAGTGGATTTTCAACACTAACACAAGTGCGAAAAGTGGTTTTTCAACACTAACACAAGTGCGAAAAGTGGTTTTTCAACACTAACACAAGTGCGAAAAGTGGCTTTTCAACACTAACACAAGTGCAAAAAGTGGTTTTTCCACACTAATACAAGTGTAAAAGTGGTTTCCTGCACCAACACAAGTGCGAAAAGTGGTTTTTCAACATGAACACAAGTGCGAAAAGTGGTTTTTCAACACTAACACAAGTGCGAAAAGTGTTTTTTCCACACTAATACAAGTGCAAAAGTGGTTTCCTGCACCAACACAAGTGCGAAAAGTGGTTTTTCAACACTAACACAAGTGCGAAAAGTGGTTTTTCAACACTATCACAAGTGCAAAAAGTGTTTTTTCCACACTAATACAAGTGCAAAAGTGGTTTCCTGCACCAACACAAGTGCGAAAAGTGGTTTTTCAACACTAACACAAGTGCGAAAAGTGGTTTTTCAACACTAACACAAGTGCGAAAAGTGGTTTTTCAACATTAACACAAGTGCGAAAAGTGTTTTTTCCACACTAATACAAGTGCAAAAGTGGTTTCCTGCACCAACACAAGTGCGGAAAGTGGTTTTTCAACACTAACACAATTGCGAAAAGTGGTTTTTCAACACTAACACAAGTGTGAAAAGTGGTTTTTCAACACTAACACAAGTGCGAAAAGTGGTTTTTCCACACTAATACAAGTGCAAAAGTGGTTTCCTGCACCAACACAAGTGCGAAAAGTGGTTTTTCAACACTAACAAAAGTGCGAAAAGTGGTTTTTCAACACTATCACAAGTGCAAAAAGTCTTTTTTCCACACTAATACAAGTGCAAAAGTGGTTTCCTGCACCAACACAAGTGCGAAAAGTGGTTTTACAACACTAACACAAGTGCGAAAAGTGGATTTTCAACACTAACACAAGTGCGAAATGTGTTTTTTCCACACTAATACAAGTGCAAAAGTGGTCTCCTGCACCAACACAAGTGGGAAAAGTGGATTTTCAACACTAACACAAGTGCAAAAAGTGTTTTTTCCACACTAATACAAGTGCGAAATGTGGTTTTTCAACACTAACACAAGTGCAAAAAGTGGTTTTTCAACACTAACACAAGTGCGAAAAGTGGTTTTTCCACACTAATACAAGTGCAAAGGTGGTTTCCTGCACCAACACAAGTGCGAAAAGTGGATTTTCAACACTAACACAAGTGCGAAAAGTGGGCTTTCAACACTAACACAAGTGCGAAAAGTGGTTTTTCACACTTACACAAGTGCGAAAAGTGGTTTTTCAACACGAACACAAGTGCGAAAAGTGTTTTTTCCACACTAATACAAGTGCAAAAGTGGTTTCCTGCACCAACACAAGTGCGAAAAGTGGATTTTCAACACTAACACAAGTGCGAAAAGTGGTTTTTCAACACTAACACAAGTGCGAAAAGTGTTTTTTCCACACTAATACAAGTGCAAAAGTGGTTTCCTGCACCAACACAAATGCGAAAAGTGGTTTTTCAACACTAACACAAGTGCGAAAAGTGGTTTTTCAACACTAACACAAGTGCGAAAAGTGGTTTTTCAAGACCAACACAAGTGCGAAATGTGGTTTTTCAACACTAACGCAAGTGCGAAAAGTGGTTTTTCAACACTAACACAAGTGCGAAAAGTGTTTTTTCCACACTAATACAAGTGCAAAAGTGGTTTCCTGCACCAACACAAGTGCGAAAAGTGGATTTTCAACACTAACACAAGTGCGAAAAGTGGGTTTTCAACACTATCACAAGTGCAAAAAGTGTTTTTTCCACACTAATACAAGTGCAAAAGTGGTTTCCTGCACCAACACAAGTGCGAAAAGTGGTTTTTCAAAACTAACACAAGTGCGAAAAGTGGTTTTTCAACACTAACACAAGTGCGAAAAGTGTTTTTTCCACACTAATACAAGTGCAAAAGTGGTTTCCTGCACCAACACAAGTGCGAAAAGTGGTTTTTCAACACTAACACAAGTGCGAAAAGTGGTTTTTCAACACTATCACAAGTGCAAAAAGTGTTTTTTCCACACTAATACAAGTGCAAAAGTGGTTTCCTGCACCAACACAAGTGCGAAAAGTGGTTTTTCAACACTAACACAAGTGCGAAAAGTGGTTTTTCAACACTAACACAAGTGCGAAAAGTGTTTTTTCTAACACTAATACAAGTGCAAAAGTGGTTTCCTGCACCAACACAAGTGCGAAAAGTGGTTTTTCAACACTAACACGAGTGCGAAAAGTGGTTTTTCAACACTAACACAAGTGCGAAAAGTGGTTTTTCAACACTAACAAAAGTGCGAAAAGTGGTTTTTCAACACGAACACAAGTGCGAAAAGTGTTTTTTCCACACTAATACAAGTGCAAAAGTGGTTTCCTGCACCAACACAAGTGCGAAAAGTGGTTTTTCAACACTAACAAAAGTGCGAAAAGTGGTTTTTCAACACTATCACAAGTGCAAAAAGTCTTTTTTCCACACTAATACAAGTGCAAAAGTGGTTTCCTGCACCAACACAAGTGCGAAAAGTGGTTTTACAACACTAACACAAGTGCGAAAAGTGGTTTTTCAACACTAACACAAGTGCGAAAAGTGTTTTTTCCACACTAATACAAGTGCAAAAGTGGTTTCCTGCACCAACACAAGTGCGAAAAGTGGTTTTTCAACACTAACACAAGTGCGAAAAGTGGTTTTTCCACACTAATACAAGTGCAAAAGTGATTTCCTGCACCAACACAAGTGCGAAAAGTGGTTTTTCAACACTAACACAAGTGCGAAAAGTGGTTTTTCAACAATATCACAAGTGCAAAAAGTGCTTTTTCCACACTAATACAAGTGCAAAAGTGGATTCCTGCACCAACACAAGTGGGAAAAGTGGATTTTCAACACTAACACAAGTGCGAAAAGTGTTTTTTCCACACTAATACAAGTGCAAAAGTGGTTTCCTGCACCAACACAAGTGCGAAAAGTGGATTTTCAACACTAACACAAGTGCGAAAAGTGGGTTTTCAACACTAACACAAGTGCGAAAAGTGGTTTCCTTCACTAACACAAGTGCGAAAAGTGGTTTTTCAACACTAACACAAGTGCGAAAAGTGGTTTTTCAACACTAACACAAGTGCGAAAAGTGGTTTTTCAACACTAACACAAGTGCGAAAAGTGGTTTTTCCACACTAATACAAGTGCAAAAGTGGTTTCCTGCACCAACACAAGTGCGAAAAGTGGATTTTCAACACTAACACAAGTGCGAAAAGTGGGTTTTCAACACTATCACAAGTGCAAAAAGTGTTTTTTCCACACTAATACAAGTGCAAAAGTGGTTTCCTGCACCAACACAAGTGCGAAAAGTGGTTTTTCAACACTAACACAAGTGCGAAAAGTGGTTTTTCAACACTATCACAAGTGCAAAAAGTGTTTTTCCACACTAATACAAGTGCAAAAAGTGTTTTTTCCACACTAATACAAGTGCAAAAGTGGTTTCCTGCACCAACACAAGTGCGAAAAGTGGTTTTTCAACACTAACACAAGTGCGAAAAGTGGTTTTTCAACACTAACACAAGTGCGAAATGTGTTTTTTCCACACTAATACAAGTGCAAAAGTGGTTTCCTGCACCAACACAAGTGCGAAAAGTGGTTTTTCAACACCAACACAAGTGCGAAATGTGGTTTTTCAACACTAACACAAGTGCAAAAAGTGGTTTTTCAACACTAACACAAGTGCGAAAAGTGGTTTTTCCACACTAATACAAGTGCAAAGGTGGTTTCCTGCACCAACACAAGTGCGAAAAGTGGATTTTCAACACTAACACAAGTGCGAAAAGTGGGCTTTCAACACTAACACAAGTGCGAAAAGTGGTTTTTCACACTTACACAAGTGCGAAAAGTGGTTTTTCAACACGAACACAAGTGCGAAAAGTGTTTTTTCCACACTAATACAAGTGCAAAAGTGGTTTCCTGCACCAACACAAGTGCGAAAAGTGGATTTTCAACACTAACACAAGTGCGAAAAGTGGTTTTTCAACACTAACACAAGTGCGAAAAGTGGTTTTTCAACACTAACACAAGTGCGAAAAGTGGTTTTTCAACACTAACACAAGTGCGAAATGTGTTTTTTCCACACTAATACAAGTGCAAAAGTGGTTTCCTGCACCAACACAAGTGCGAAAAGTGGTTTTTCAACACTAACACAAGTGCGAAAAGTGGTTTTTCAACACTAACACAAGTGCGAAAAGTGGTTTTTCAACACTAACACAAGTGCGAAATGTGTTTTTTCCACACTAATACAAGTGCAAAAGTGGTCTCCTGCACCAACACAAGTGCAAAAAGTGTTTTTTCCACACTAATACAAGTGCAAAAGTGGTTTCCTGCACCAACACAAGTGCGAAAAGTGGTTTTTCAACACTAACACAAGTGCGAAAAGTGGTTTTTCAACACTAACACAAGTGCGAAATGTGTTTTTTCCACACTAATACAAGTGCAAAAGTGGTTTCCAGCACCAACACAAGTGCGAAAAGTGGTTTTTCAACACCAACACAAGTGCGAAATGTGGTTTTTCAACACTAACGCAAGTGCGAAAAGTGGTTTTTCAACACTAACACAAGTGCGAAAAGTGTTTTTTCCACACTAATACAAGTGCGAAAAGGTGGTTTTTCAACACTATCACAAGTACAAAAAGTCTTTTTTCCACACTAATACAAGTGCAAAAGTGGTTTCCTGCACCAACACAAGTGCGAAAAGTGGTTTTACAACACTAACACAAGTGCGAAAAGTGGTTTTTCAACACTAACACAAGTGCGAAAAGTGTTTTTTCCACACTAATACAAGTGCAAAAAGTGGTTTTTCCACACTAATACAAGTGCAAAAGTGGTTTCCTGCACCAACACAAGTGCGAAAAGTGGTTTTTCCACACTAATACAAGTGCAAAGGTGGTTTCCTGCACCAACACAAGTGCGAAAAGTGGTTTTTCAACACTAACACAAGTGCGAAAAGTGTTTTTTCCACACTAATACAAGTGCAAAAGTGGTTTCCTGCACCAACACAAGTGCGAAAAGTGGATTTTCAACACTAACACAAGTGCGAAAAGTGGGTTTTCAACACTATCACAAGTGCAAAAAGTGTTTTTTCCACACTAATACAAGTGCAAAAGTGGTTTCCTGCACCAACACAAGTGCGAAAAGTGGTTTTTCAAAACTAACACAAGTGCGAAAAGTGGTTTTTCAACACTAACACAAGTGCGAAAAGTGTTTTTTCCACACTAATACAAGTGCAAAAGTGGTTTCCTGCACCAACACAAGTGCGAAAAGTGGTTTTTCAACACTAACACAAGTGCGAAAAGTGGTTTTTCCACACTAATACAAGTGCAAAAGTGATTTCCTGCACCAACACAAGTGCGAAAAGTGGTTTTTCAACACTAACACAAGTGCGAAAAGTGGTTTTTCAACAATATCACAAGTGCAAAAAGTGCTTTTTCCACACTAATACAAGTGCAAAAGTGGATTCCTGCACCAACACAAGTGGGAAAAGTGGATTTTCAACACTAACACAAGTGCAAAAAGTGTTTTTTCCACACTAATACAAGTGCAAAAGTGGTTTCCTGCACCAACACAAGTGCGAAAAGTGGATTTTCAACACTAACACAAGTGCGAAAAGTGGGTTTTCAACACTAACACAAGTGCGAAAAGTGGTTTCCTTCACTAACACAAGTGCGAAAAGTGGTTTTTCAACACTAACACAAGTGCGAAAAGTGGTTTTTCAACACTAACACAAGTGCGAAAAGTGGTTTTTCAACACTAACACAAGTGCGAAAAGTGGTTTTTCCACACTAATACAAGTGCAAAAGTGGTTTCCTGCACCAACACAAGTGCGAAAAGTGGATTTTCAACACTAACACAAGTGCGAAAAGTGGGTTTTCAACACTATCACAAGTGCAAAAAGTGTTTTTTCCACACTAATACAAGTGCAAAAGTGGTTTCCTGCACCAACACAAGTGCGAAAAGTGGTTTTTCAACACTAACACAAGTGCGAAAAGTGGTTTTTCAACACTATCACAAGTGCAAAAAGTGTTTTTCCACACTAATACAAGTGCAAAAAGTGTTTTTTCCACACTAATACAAGTGCAAAAGTGGTTTCCTGCACCAACACAAGTGCGAAAAGTGGTTTTTCAACACTAACACAAGTGCGAAAAGTGGTTTTTCAACACTAACACAAGTGCGAAATGTGTTTTTTCCACACTAATACAAGTGCAAAAGTGGTTTCCTGCACCAACACAAGTGCGAAAAGTGGTTTTTCAACACCAACACAAGTGCGAAATGTGGTTTTTCAACACTAACACAAGTGCAAAAAGTGGTTTTCAACACTAACACAAGTGCGAAAAGTGGTTTTTCCACACTAATACAAGTGCGAAAAGGTGGTTTTTCAACACTATCACAAGTACAAAAAGTCTTTTTTCCACACTAATACAAGTGCAAAAGTGGTTTCCTGCACCAACACAAGTGCGAAAAGTGGTTTTACAACACTAACACAAGTGCGAAAAGTGGTTTTTCAACACTAACACAAGTGCGAAAAGTGTTTTTTCCACACTAATACAAGTGCAAAAAGTGGTTTTTCCACACTAATACAAGTGCAAAAGTGGTTTCCTGCACCAACACAAGTGCGAAAAGTGGTTTTTCCACACTAATACAAGTGCAAAGGTGGTTTCCTGCACCAACACAAGTGCGAAAAGTGGTTTTTCAACACTAACACAAGTGCGAAAAGTGGTTTTTCCACACTAATACAAGTGCAAAAGTGATTTCCTGCACCAACACAAGTGCGAAAAGTGGTTTTTCAACACTAACACAAGTGCGAAAAGTGGTTTTTCAACAATATCACAAGTGCAAAAAGTGCTTTTTCCACACTAATACAAGTGCAAAAGTGGATTCCTGCACCAACACAAGTGGGAAAAGTGGATTTTCAACACTAACACAAGTGCAAAAAGTGTTTTTTCCACACTAATACAAGTGCAAAAGTGGTTTCCTGCACCAACACAAGTGCGAAAAGTGGATTTTCAACACTAACACAAGTGCGAAAAGTGGGTTTTCAACACTAACACAAGTGCGAAAAGTGGTTTCCTTCACTAACACAAGTGCGAAAAGTGGTTTTTCAACACTAACACAAGTGCGAAAAGTGGTTTTTCAACACTAACACAAGTGCGAAAAGTGGTTTTTCAACACTAACACAAGTGCGAAAAGTGGTTTTTCCACACTAATACAAGTGCAAAAGTGGTTTCCTGCACCAACACAAGTGCGAAAAGTGGATTTTCAACACTAACACAAGTGCGAAAAGTGGGTTTTCAACACTATCACAAGTGCAAAAAGTGTTTTTTCCACACTAATACAAGTGCAAAAGTGGTTTCCTGCACCAACACAAGTGCGAAAAGTGGTTTTTCAACACTAACACAAGTGCGAAAAGTGGTTTTTCAACACTATCACAAGTGCAAAAAGTGTTTTTCCACACTAATACAAGTGCAAAAAGTGTTTTTTCCACACTAATACAAGTGCAAAAGTGGTTTCCTGCACCAACACAAGTGCGAAAAGTGGTTTTTCAACACTAACACAAGTGCGAAAAGTGGTTTTTCAACACTAACACAAGTGCGAAATGTGTTTTTTCCACACTAATACAAGTGCAAAAGTGGTTTCCTGCACCAACACAAGTGCGAAAAGTGGTTTTTCAACACCAACACAAGTGCGAAATGTGGTTTTTCAACACTAACACAAGTGCAAAAAGTGGTTTTCAACACTAACACAAGTGCGAAAAGTGGTTTTTCCACACTAATACAAGTGCAAAGGTGGTTTCCTGCACCAACACAAGTGCGAAAAGTGGATTTTCAACACTAACACAAGTGCGAAAAGTGGGCTTTCAACACTAACACAAGTGCGAAAAGTGGTTTTTCACACTTACACAAGTGCGAAAAGTGGTTTTTCAACACGAACACAAGTGCGAAAAGTGTTTTTTCCACACTAATACAAGTGCAAAAGTGGTTTCCTGCACCAACACAAGTGCGAAAAGTGGATTTTCAACACTAACACAAGTGCGAAAAGTGGTTTTTCAACACTAACACAAGTGCGAAAAGTGGTTTTTCAACACTAACACAAGTGCGAAAAGTGGTTTTTCAACACTAACACAAGTGCGAAATGTGTTTTTTCCACACTAATACAAGTGCAAAAGTGGTTTCCTGCACCAACACAAGTGCGAAAAGTGGTTTTTCAACACTAACACAAGTGCGAAAAGTGGTTTTTCAACACTAACACAATTGCGAAAAGTGGTTTTTCAACACTAACACAAGTGCGAAAAGTGGTTTTTCAACACTAACACAAGTGCGAAAAGTGGTTTTTCCACACTAATACAAGTGCAAAAGTGGTTTCCTGCACCAACACAAGTGCGAAAAGTGGTTTTTCAACACTAACAAAAGTGCGAAAAGTGGTTTTTCAACACTATCACAAGTGCAAAAAGTCTTTTTTCCACACTAATACAAGTGCAAAAGTGGTTTCCTGCACCAACACAAGTGCGAAAAGTGGTTTTACAACACTAACACAAGTGCGAAAAGTGGTTTTTCAACACTAACACAAGTGCGAAATGTGTTTTTTCCACACTAATACAAGTGCAAAAGTGGTCTCCTGCACCAACACAAGTGCGAAAAGTGGTTTTTCAACACTAACACAAGTGCGAAAAGTGGTTTTTCAACACTAACACAAGTGCGAAAAGTAGTTTTTCAACACTAACACAAGTGCGAAAAGTGGTTTTTCAACACTAACACAAGTGCGAAATGTGTTTTTTCCACACTAATACAAGTGCAAAAGTGGTTTCCTGCACCAACACAAATGCGAAAAGTGGTTTTTCAACACCAACACAAGTGCGAAATGTGGTTTTTCAACACTAACGCAAGTGGGAAAAGTGGTTTTTCAACACTAACACAAGTGCGAAAAGTGTTTTTTCCACACTAATACAAGTGCAAAAGTGGTTTCCTGCACCAACACAAGTGCGAAAAGTGGATTTTCAACACTAACACAAGTGCGAAAAGTGGGTTTTCAACACTATCACAAGTGCAAAAAGTGTTTTTTCCACACTAATACAAGTGCAAAAGTGGTTTCCTGCACCAACACAATTGCGAAAAGTGGTTTTTCAAAACTAACACAAGTGCGAAAAGTGGTTTTTCAACACTAACACAAGTGCGAAAAGTGTTTTTTCCACACTAATACAAGTGCAAAAGTGGTTTCCTGCACCAACACAAGTGCGAAAAGTGGTTTTTCAACACTAACACAAGTGCGAAAAGTGGTTTTTCCACACTAATACAAGTGCAAAAGTGATTTCCTGCACCAACACAAGTGCGAAAAGTGGTTTTTCAACACTAACACAAGTGCGAAAAGTGGTTTTTCAACAATATCACAAGTGCAAAAAGTGCTTTTTCCACACTAATACAAGTGCAAAAGTGGATTCCTGCACCAACACAAGTGGGAAAAGTGGATTTTCAACACTAACACAAGTGCAAAAAGTGTTTTTTCCACACTAATACAAGTGCAAAAGTGGTTTCCTGCACCAACACAAGTGCGAAAAGTGGATTTTCAACACTAACACAAGTGCGAAAAGTGGGTTTTCAACACTAACACAAGTGCGAAAAGTGGTTTCCTTCACTAACACAAGTGCGAAAAGTGGTTTTTCAACACTAACACAAGTGCGAAAAGTGGTTTTTCAACACTAACACAAGTGCGAAAAGTGGTTTTTCAACACTAACACAAGTGCGAAAAGTGGTTTTTCCACACTAATACAAGTGCAAAAGTGGTTTCCTGCACCAACACAAGTGCGAAAAGTGGATTTTCAACACTAACACAAGTGCGAAAAGTGGGTTTTCAACACTATCACAAGTGCAAAAAGTGTTTTTTCCACACTAATACAAGTGCAAAAGTGGTTTCCTGCACCAACACAAGTGCGAAAAGTGGTTTTTCAACACTAACACAAGTGCGAAAAGTGGTTTTTCAACACTATCACAAGTGCAAAAAGTGTTTTTCCACACTAATACAAGTGCAAAAAGTGTTTTTTCCACACTAATACAAGTGCAAAAGTGGTTTCCTGCACCAACACAAGTGCGAAAAGTGGTTTTTCAACACTAACACAAGTGCGAAAAGTGGTTTTTTAACACTAACACAAGTGCGAAATGTGTTTTTTCCACACTAATACAAGTGCAAAAGTGGTTTCCTGCACCAACACAAGTGCGAAAAGTGGTTTTTCAACACCAACACAAGTGCGAAATGTGGTTTTTCAACACTAACACAAGTGCAAAAAGTGGTTTTTCAACACTAACACAAGTGCGAAAAGTGGTTTTTCCACACTAATACAAGTGCAAAGGTGGTTTCCTGCACCAACACAAGTGCGAAAAGTGGATTTTCAACACTAACACAAGTGCGAAAAGTGGGCTTTCAACACTAACACAAGTGCGAAAAGTGGTTTTTCACACTTACACAAGTGCGAAAAGTGGTTTTTCAACACGAACACAAGTGCGAAAAGTGTTTTTTCCACACTAATACAAGTGCAAAAGTGGTTTCCTGCACCAACACAAGTGCGAAAAGTGGATTTTCAACACTAACACAAGTGCGAAAAGTGGTTTTTCAACACTAACACAAGTGCGAAAAGTGGTTTTTCAACACTAACACAAGTGCGAAAAGTGGTTTTTCAACACTAACACAAGTGCGAAATGTGTTTTTTCCACACTAATACAAGTGCAAAAGTGGTTTCCTGCACCAACACAAGTGCGAAAAGTGGTTTTTCAACACTAACACAAGTGCGAAAAGTGGTTTTTCAACACTAACACAAGTGCGAAAAGTGGTTTTTCAACACTAACACAAGTGTGAAATGTGTTTTTTCCACACTAATACAAGTGCAAAAGTGGTCTCCTGCACCAACACAAGTGCGAAAAGTGGTTTTTCAACACTAACACAAGTGCGAAAAGTGGTTTTTCAACACTAACACAAGTGCGAAAAGTAGTTTTTCAACACTATCACAAGTGCAAAAAGTGTTTTTCCACACTAATACAAGTGCAAAAGTGGTTTCCTGCTCCAACACAAGTGCAAAAGTGGTTTTTCAACACTAACACAAGTGCGAAAAGTGGTTTTTCAACACTAACACAAGTGCGAAAAGTGGTTTTTCCACACTAATACAAGTGCAAAAGTGGTTTCCTGCACCAACACAAGTGCGAAAAGTGGTTTTTCAACACTAACACAAGTGCGAAAAGTGGTTTTTCAACACTAACACAAGTGCGAAAAGTGGTTTTTCAACATTAACACAAGTGCGAAAAGTGTTTTTTCCACACTAATACAAGTGCAAAAGTGGTTTCCTGCACCAACACAAGTGCGAAAAGTGGTTTTTCAACACTAACACAGGTGCAAAAAGTGGTTTTTCAACACTAACACAAGTGCGAAAAGTGGTTTTTCAACATTAACACAAGTGCGAAAAGTGTTTTTTCCACACTAATACAAGTGCAAAAGTGGTTTCCTGCACCAACACAAGTGCGAAAAGTGGTTTTTCAACACTAACACAAGTGCAAAAAGTGGTTTTTCAACACTAACACAAGTGCGAAAAGTGGTTTTTCAACACTAACACAAGTGCGAAAAGTGGTTTTTCCACACTAATACAAGTGCAAAAGTGGTTTCCTGCACCAACACAAGTGCGAAAAGTGGTTTTTCAACACCAACACAAGTGCGAAATGTGGTTTTTCAACACTAACACAAGTGCAAAAAGTGGTTTTTCAACACTAACGCAAGTGGGAAAAGTGGTTTTTCAACACTAACACAAGTGCGAAAAGTGTTTTTTCCACACTAATACAAGTGCAAAAGTGGTTTCCTGCACCAACACAAGTGCGAAAAGTGGATTTTCAACACTAACACAAGTGCGAAAAGTGGGTTTTCAACACTATCACAAGTGCAAAAAGTGTTTTTTCCACACTAATACAAGTGCAAAAGTGGTTTCCTGCACCAACACAAGTGCGAAAAGTGGTTTTTCAAAACTAACACAAGTGCGAAAAGTGGTTTTTCAACACTAACACAAGTGCGAAAAGTGTTTTTTCCACACTAATACAAGTGCAAAAGTGGTTTCCTGCACCAACACAAGTGCGAAAAGTGGTTTTTCAACACTAACACAAGTGCGAAAAGTGGTTTTTCCACACTAATACAAGTGCAAAAGTGATTTCCTGCACCAACACAAGTGCGAAAAGTGGTTTTTCAACACTAACACAAGTGCGAAAAGTGGTTTTTCAACAATATCACAAGTGCAAAAAGTGCTTTTTCCACACTAATACAAGTGCAAAAGTGGATTCCTGCACCAACACAAGTGGGAAAAGTGGATTTTCAACACTAACACAAGTGCAAAAAGTGTTTTTTCCACACTAATACAAGTGCAAAAGTGGTTTCCTGCACCAACACAAGTGCGAAAAGTGGATTTTCAACACTAACACAAGTGCGAAAAGTGGGTTTTCAACACTAACACAAGTGTGAAAAGTGGTTTCCTTCACTAACACAAGTGCGAAAAGTGGTTTTTCAACACTAACACAAGTGCGAAAAGTGGTTTTTCAACACTAACACAAGTGCGAAAAGTGGTTTTTCAACACTAACACAAGTGCGAAAAGTGGTTTTTCCACACTAATACAAGTGCAAAAGTGGTTTCCTGCACCAACACAAGTGCGAAAAGTGGATTTTCAACACTAACACAAGTGCGAAAAGTGGGTTTTCAACACTATCACAAGTGCAAAAAGTGTTTTTTCCACACTAATACAAGTGCAAAAGTGGTTTCCTGCACCAACACAAGTGCGAAAAGTGGTTTTTCAACACTAACACAAGTGCGAAAAGTGGTTTTTCAACACTATCACAAGTGCAAAAAGTGTTTTTCCACACTAATACAAGTGCAAAAAGTGTTTTTTCCACACTAATACAAGTGCAAAAGTGGTTTCCTGCACCAACACAAGTGCGAAAAGTGGTTTTTCAACACTAACACAAGTGCGAAAAGTGGTTTTTCAACACTAACACAAGTGTGAAATGTGTTTTTTCCACACTAATACAAGTGCAAAAGTGGTTTCCTGCACCAACACAAGTGCGAAAAGTGGTTTTTCAACACCAACACAAGTGCGAAATGTGGTTTTTCAACACTAACACAAGTGCAAAAAGTGGTTTTTCAACACTAACACAAGTGCGAAAAGTGGTTTTTCCACACTAATACAAGTGCAAAGGTGGTTTCCTGCACCAACACAAGTGCGAAAAGTGGATTTTCAACACTAACACAAGTGCGAAAAGTGGGCTTTCAACACTAACACAAGTGCGAAAAGTGGTTTTTCACACTTACACAAGTGCGAAAAGTGGTTTTTCAACACGAACACAAGTGCGAAAAGTGTTTTTTCCACACTAATACAAGTGCAAAAGTGGTTTCCTGCACCAACACAAGTGCGAAAAGTGGATTTTCAACACTAACACAAGTGCGAAAAGTGGTTTTTCAACACTAACACAAGTGCGAAAAGTGGTTTTTCAACACTAACACAAGTGCGAAAAGTGGTTTTTCAACACTAACACAAGTGCGAAATGTGTTTTTTCCACACTAATACAAGTGCAAAAGTGGTTTCCTGCACCAACACAAGTGCGAAAAGTGGTTTTTCAACACTAACACAAGTGCGAAAAGTGGTTTTTCAACACTAACACAAGTGTGAAATGTGTTTTTTCCACACTAATACAAGTGCAAAAGTGGTCTCCTGCACCAACACAAGTGCGAAAAGTGGTTTTTCAACACTAACACAAGTGCGAAAAGTGGTTTTTCAACACTAACACAAGTGCGAAAAGTAGTTTTTCAACACTATCACAAGTGCAAAAAGTGTTTTTCCACACTAATACAAGTGCAAAAGTGGTTTCCTGCTCCAACACAAGTGCAAAAGTGGTTTTTCAACACTAACACAAGTGCGAAAAGTGGTTTTTCAACACTAACACAAGTGCGAAAAGTGGTTTTTCCACACTAATACAAGTGCAAAAGTGGTTTCCTGCACCAACACAAGTGCGAAAAGTGGTTTTTCAACACTAACACAAGTGCGAAAAGTGGTTTTTCAACACTAACACAAGTGCGAAAAGTGGTTTTTCAACATTAACACAAGTGCGAAAAGTGTTTTTTCCACACTAATACAAGTGCAAAAGTGGTTTCCTGCACCAACACAAGTGCGAAAAGTGGTTTTTCAACACTAACACAGGTGCAAAAAGTGGTTTTTCAACACTAACACAAGTGCGAAAAGTGGTTTTTCAACATTAACACAAGTGCGAAAAGTGTTTTTTCCACACTAATACAAGTGCAAAAGTGGTTTCCTGCACCAACACAAGTGCGAAAAGTGGTTTTTCAACACTAACACAAGTGCAAAAAGTGGTTTTTCAACACTAACACAAGTGCGAAAAGTGGTTTTTCAACACTAACACAAGTGCGAAAAGTGGTTTTTCCACACTAATACAAGTGCAAAAGTGGTTTCCTGCACCAACACAAGTGCGAAAAGTGGTTTTACAACACTAACACAAGTGCGAAAAGTGGCTTTTCAACACTAACACAAGTGCGAAAAGTGGTTTTTCCACACTAATACAAGTGGAAAAGTGGTTTCCTGCACCAACACAAGTGCGAAAAGTGGTTTTACAACACTAACACAAGTGCGAAAAGTGGCTTTTCAACACTAACACAAGTGCGAAAAGTGGTTTTTCCACACTAATACAAGTGCAAAAGTGGTTTCCTGCACCAACACAAGTGCGAAAAGTGGTTTTTCAACATTAACACAAGTGCGAAAAGTGGTTTTTCAACACTAACACAAGTGCGAAAAGTGGTTTTTCAACACTAACACAAATGCGAAAAGTGTTTTTTCCACACTAATACAAGTGCAAAAGTGGTTTCCTGCACCAACACAAATGCGAAAAGTGGTTTTTCAACACTAACACAAGTGCGAAAAGTGGTTTCACAACACTAACACAAGTGCGAAAAGTTGTTTTTCAACACTAACACAAGTGTGAAAAGTGGTTTTTCCACACTAATACAAGTGCAAAAGTGGTTTCCTGCACCAACACAAGTGCGAAAAGTGGTTTTTCAACACTAACACAAGTGCGAAAAGTGGCTTTTCAACACTAACACAAGTGCAAAAAGTGGTTTTTCCACACTAATACAAGTGTAAAAGTGGTTTCCTGCACCAACACAAGTGCGAAAAGTGGTTTTTCAACATGAACACAAGTGCGAAAAGTGGTTTTTCAACACTAACACAAGTGCGAAAAGTGTTTTTTCCACACTAATACAAGTGCAAAAGTGGTTTCCTGCACCAACACAAGTGCGAAAAGTGGTTTTTCAACACTAACACAAGTGCGAAAAGTGGTTTTTCAACACTATCACAAGTGCAAAAAGTGTTTTTTCCACACTAATACAAGTGCAAAAGTGGTTTCCTGCACCAACACAAGTGCGAAAAGTGGTTTTTCAACACTAACACAAGTGCGAAAAGTGGTTTTTCAACACTAACACAAGTGCGAAAAGTGGTTTTTCAACATTAACACAAGTGCGAAAATTGTTTTTTCCACACTAATACAAGTGCAAAAGTGGTTTCCTGCACCAACACAAGTGCGGAAAGTGGTTTTTCAACACTAACACAATTGCGAAAAGTGGTTTTTCAACACTAACACAAGTGCGAAAAGTGGTTTTTCAACACTAACACAAGTGCGAAAAGTGGTTTTTCCACACTAATACAAGTGCAAAAGTGGTTTCCTGCACCAACACAAGTGCGAAAAGTGGTTTTTCAACACTAACAAAAGTGCGAAAAGTGGTTTTTCAACACTATCACAAGTGCAAAAAGTCTTTTTTCCACACTAATACAAGTGCAAAAGTGGTTTCCTGCACCAACACAAGTGCGAAAAGTGGTTTTACAACACTAACACAAGTGCGAAAAGTGGTTTTTCAACACTAACACAAGTGCGAAATGTGTTTTTTCCACACTAATACAAGTGCAAAAGTGGTCTCCTGCACCAACACAAGTGGGAAAAGTGGATTTTCAACACTAACACAAGTGCAAAAAGTGTTTTTTCCACACTAATACAAGTGCAAAAGTGGTTTCCTGCACCAACACAAGTGCGAAAAGTGGATTTTCAACACCAACACAAGTGCGAAATGTGGTTTTTCAACACTAACACAAGTGCAAAAAGTGGTTTTTCAACACTAACACAAGTGCGAAAAGTGGTTTTTCCACACTAATACAAGTGCAAAGGTGGTTTCCTGCACCAACATAAGTGCGAAAAGTGGATTTTCAACACTAACACAAGTGCAAAAAGTGTTTTTTCCACACTAATACAAGTGCAAAAGTGGTTTCCTGCACCAACACAAGTGCGAAAAGTGGATTTTCAACACTAACACAAGTGCGAAAAGTGGGTTTTCAACACTATCACAGGTGCAAAAAGTGTTTTTTCCACACTAATACAAGTGCAAAAGTGGTTTCCTGCACCAACACAAGTGCGAAAAGTGGTTTTTCAAAACTAACACAAGTGCGAAAAGTGGTTTTTCAACACTAACACAAGTGCGAAAAGTGTTTTTTCCACACTAATACAAGTGCAAAAGTGGTTTCCTGCACCAACACAAGTGCGAAAAGTGGTTTTTCAACACTAACACAAGTGCGAAAAGTGGTTTTTCAACACTATCACAAGTGCAAAAAGTGTTTTTTCCACACTAATACAAGTGCAAAAGTGGTTTCCTGCACCAACACAAGTGCGAAAAGTGGTTTTTCAACACTAACACAAGTGCGAAAAGTGGTTTTTCAACACTAACACAAGTGCGAAAAGTGTTTTTTCTAACACTAATACAAGTGCAAAAGTGGTTTCCTGCACCAACACAAGTGCGAAAAGTGGTTTTTCAACACTAACACGAGTGCGAAAAGTGGTTTTTCAACACTAACACAAGTGCGAAAAGTGGTTTTTCAACACTAACAAAAGTGCTAAAAGTGGTTTTTCAACACGAACACAAGTGCGAAAAGTGTTTTTTCCACACTAATACAAGTGCAAAAGTGGTTTCCTGCACCAACACAAGTGCGAAAAGTGGTTTTTCAACACTAACAAAAGTGCGAAAAGTGGTTTTTCAACACTATCACAAGTGCAAAAAGTCTTTTTTCCACACTAATACAAGTGCAAAAGTGGTTACCTGCACCAACACAAGTGCGAAAAGTGGTTTTACAACACTAACACAAGTGCGAAAAGTGGTTTTTCAACACTAACACAAGTGCAAAATGTGTTTTTTCCACACTAATACAAGTGCAAAAGTGGTCTCCTGCACCAACACAAGTGCGAAAAGTGGTTTTTCAACACTAACACAAGTGCGAAAAGTGGTTTTTCAACACTAACACAAGTGCGAAAAGTAGTTTTTCAACACTAACACAAGTGCGAAAAGTAGTTTTTCAACACTAACACAAGTGCGAAAAGTGGTTTTTCAACACTAACACAAGTGCGAAATGTGTTTTTTCCACACTAATACAAGTGCAAAAGTGGTTTCCTGCACCAACACAAGTGCGAAAAGTGGTTTTTCAACACCAACACAAGTGTGAAATGTGGTTTTTCAACACTAACGCAAGTGCGAAAAGTGGTTTTTCAACACTAACACAAGTGCGAAAAGTGTTTTTTCCACACTAATACAAGTGCAAAAGTGGTTTCCTGCACCAACACAAGTGCGAAAAGTGGATTTTCAACACTAACACAAGTGCGAAAAGTGGGTTTTCAACACTATCACAAGTGCAAAAAGTGTTTTTTCCACACTAATACAAGTGCAAAAGTGGTTTCCTGCACCAACACAAGTGCGAAAAGTGGTTTTTCAAAACTAACACAAGTGCGAAAAGTGTTTTTTCCACACTAATACAAGTGCAAAAGTGGTTTCCTGCACCAACACAAGTGCGAAAAGTGGTTTTTCAACACTAACACAAGTGCGAAAAGTGGTTTTTCCACACTAATACAAGTGCAAAAGTGATTTCCTGCACCAACACAAGTGCGAAAAGTGGTTTTTCAACACTAACACAAGTGCGAAAAGTGGTTTTTCCACACTAATACAAGTGCAAAAGTGATTTCCTGCACCAACACAAGTGCGAAAAGTGGTTTTTCAACACTAACACAAGTGCGAAAAGTGGTTTCCTTCACTAACACAAGTGTGAAAAGTGGTTTTTCAACACTAACACAAGTGCGAAAAGTGGTTTTTCAACACTAACACAAGTGCGAAAAGTGGTTTTTCAACACTAACACAAGTGCGAAAAGTGGTTTTTCCACACTAATACAAGTGCAAAAGTGGTTTCCTGCACCAACACAAGTGCGAAAAGTGGATTTTCAACACTAACACAAGTGCGAAAAGTGGGTTTTCAACACTATCACAAGTGCAAAAAGTGTTTTTTCCACACTAATACAAGTGCAAAAGTGGTTTCCTGCACCAACACAAGTGCGAAAAGTGGTTTTTCAACACTAACACAAGTGCGAAAAGTGGTTTTTCAACACTATCACAAGTGCAAAAAGTGTTTTTCCACACTAATACAAGTGCAAAAAGTGTTTTTTCCACACTAATACAAGTGCAAAAGTGGTTTCCTGCACCAACACAAGTGCGAAAAGTGGTTTTTCAACACTAACACAAGTGCGAAAATTGGTTTTTCAACACTAACACAAGTGCGAAATGTGTTTTTTCCACACTAATACAAGTGCAAAAGTGGTTTCCTGCACCAACACAAGTGCGAAAAGTGGTTTTTCAACACCAACACAAGTGCGAAATGTGGTTTTTCAACACTAACACAAGTGCAAAAAGTGGTTTTTCAACACTAACACAAGTGCGAAAAGTGGTTTTTCCACACTAATACAAGTGCAAAGGTGGTTTCCTGCACCAACACAAGTGCGAAAAGTGGATTTTCAACACTAACACAAGTGCGAAAAGTGGGCTTTCAACACTAACACAAGTGCGAAAAGTGGTTTTTCACACTTACACAAGTGCGAAAAGTGGTTTTTCAACACGAACACAAGTGCGAAAAGTGTTTTTTCCACACTAATACAAGTGCAAAAGTGGTTTCCTGCACCAACACAAGTGCGAAAAGTGGATTTTCAACACTAACACAAGTGCGAAAAGTGGTTTTTCAACACTAACACAAGTGCGAAAAGTGTTTTTTCCACACTAATACAAGTGCAAAAGTGGTTTCCTGCACCAACACAAATGCGAAAAGTGGTTTTTCAACACTAACACAAGTGCGAAAAGTGGTTTTTCAACACTAACACAAGTGCGAAATGTGTTTTTTCCACACTAATACAAGTGCAAAAGTGGTTTCCTGCACCAACACAAGTGCGAAAAGTGGTTTTTCAACACCAACACAAGTGCGAAATGTGGTTTTTCAACACTAACGCAAGTGCGAAAAGTGGTTTTTCAACACTAACACAAGTGCGAAAAGTGTTTTTTCCACACTAATACAAGTGCAAAAGTGGTTTCCTGCACCAACACAAGTGCGAAAAGTGGATTTTCAACACTAACACAAGTGCGAAAAGTGGGTTTTCAACACTATCACAAGTGCAAAAAGTGTTTTTTCCACACTAATACAAGTGCAAAAGTGGTTTCCTGCACCAACACAAGTGCGAAAAGTGGTTTTTCAAAACTAACACAAGTGCGAAAAGTGGTTTTTCAACACTAACACAAGTGCGAAAAGTGTTTTTTCCACACTAATACAAGTGCAAAAGTGGTTTCCTGCACCAACACAAGTGCGAAAAGTGGTTTTTCAACACTAACACAAGTGCGAAAAGTGGTTTTTCAACACTAATACAAGTGCAAAAGTGATTTCCTGCACCAACACAAGTGCGAAAAGTAGTTTTTCAACACTAACACAAGTGCGAAAAGTGGTTTTTCAACAATATCACAAGTGCAAAAAGTGCTTTTTCCACACTAATACAAGTGCAAAAGTGGATTCCTGCACCAACACAAGTGGGAAAAGTGGATTTTCAACACTAACACAAGTGCAAAAAGTGTTTTTTCCACACTAATACAAGTGCAAAAGTGGTTTCCTGCACCAACACAAGTGCGAAAAGTGGATTTTCAACACTAACACAAGTGCGAAAAGTGGGTTTTCAACACTAACACAAGTGCGAAAAGTGGTTTCCTTCACTAACACAAGTGCGAAAAGTGGTTTTTCAACACTAACACAAGTGCGAAAAGTGGTTTTTCAACACTAACACAAGTGCGAAAAGTGGTTTTTCAACACTAACACAAGTGCGAAAAGTGGTTTTTCCACACTAATACAAGTGCAAAAGTGGTTTCCTGCACCAACACAAGTGCGAAAAGTGGATTTTCAACACTAACACAAGTGCGAAAAGTGGGTTTTCAACACTATCACAAGTGCAAAAAGTGTTTTTTCCACACTAATACAAGTGCAAAAGTGGTTTCCTGCACCAACACAAGTGCGAAAAGTGGTTTTTCAACACTAACACAAGTGCGAAAAGTGGTTTTTCAACACTATCACAAGTGCAAAAAGTGTTTTTCCACACTAATACAAGTGCAAAAAGTGTTTTTTCCACACTAATACAAGTGCAAAAGTGGTTTCCTGCACCAACACAAGTGCGAAAAGTGGTTTTTCAACGCTAACACAAGTGCGAAAAGTGGTTTTTCAACACTAACACAAGTGCGAAATGTGTTTTTTCCACACTAATACAAGTGCAAAAGTGGTTTCCTGCACCAACACAAGTGCGAAAAGTGGTTTTTCAACACCAACACAAGTGCGAAATGTGGTTTTTCAACACTAACACAAGTGCAAAAAGTGGTTTTTCAACACTAACACAAGTGCGAAAAGTGGTTTTTCCACACTAATACAAGTGCAAAGGTGGTTTCCTGCACCAACACAAGTGCGAAAAGTGGATTTTCAACACTAACACAAGTGCGAAAAGTGGGCTTTCAACACTAACACAAGTGCGAAAAGTGGTTTTTCACACTTACACAAGTGCGAAAAGTGGTTTTTCAACACGAACACAAGTGCGAAAAGTGTTTTTTCCACACTAATACAAGTGCAAAAGTGGTTTCCTGCACCAACACAAGTGCGAAAAGTGGATTTTCAACACTAACACAAGTGCGAAAAGTGGTTTTTCAACACTAACACAAGTGCGAAAAGTGTTTTTTCCACACTAATACAAGTGCAAAAGTGGTTTCCTGCACCAACACAAATGCGAAAAGTGGTTTTTCAACACTAACACAAGTGCGAAAAGTGGTTTTTCAACACTAACACAAGTGCGAAATGTGTTTTTTCCACACTAATACAAGTGCAAAAGTGGTTTCCTGCACCAACACAAGTGCGAAAAGTGGTTTTTCAACACCAACACAAGTGCGAAATGTGGTTTTTCAACACTAACGCAAGTGCGAAAAGTGGTTTTTCAACACTAACACAAGTGCGAAAAGTGTTTTTTCCACACTAATACAAGTGCAAAAGTGGTTTCCTGCACCAACACAAGTGCGAAAAGTGGATTTTCAACACTAACACAAGTGCGAAAAGTGGGTTTTCAACACTATCACAAGTGCAAAAAGTGTTTTTTCCACACTAATACAAGTGCAAAAGTGGTTTCCTGCACCAACACAAGTGCGAAAAGTGGTTTTTCAAAACTAACACAAGTGCGAAAAGTGGTTTTTCAACACTAACACAAGTGCGAAAAGTGTTTTTTCCACACTAATACAAGTGCAAAAGTGGTTTCCTGCACCAACACAAGTGCGAAAAGTGGTTTTTCAACACTAACACAAGTGCGAAAAGTGGTTTTTCAACACTATCACAAGTGCAAAAAGTGTTTTTTCCACACTAATACAAGTGCAAAAGCGGTTTCCTGCACCAACACAAGTGCGAAAAGTGGTTTTTCAACACTAACACAAGTGCGAAAAGTGGTTTTTCAACACTAACACAAGTGCGAAAAGTGTTTTTTCTAACACTAATACAAGTGCAAAAGTGGTTTCCTGCACCAACACAAGTGCGAAAAGTGGTTTTTCAACACTAACACGAGTGCGAAAAGTGGTTTTTCAACACTAACACAAGTGCGAAAAGTGGTTTTTCAACACGAACACAAGTGCGAAAAGTGTTTTTTCCACACTAATACAAGTGCAAAAGTGGTTTCCTGCACCAACACAAGTGCGAAAAGTGGTTTTTCAACACTAACAAAAGTGCGAAAAGTGGTTTTTCAACACTATCACAAGTGCAAAAAGTCTTTTTTCCACACTAATACAAGTGCAAAAGTGGTTTCCTGCACCAACACAAGTGCGAAAAGTGGTTTTACAACACTAACACAAGTGCGAAAAGTGGTTTTTCAACACGAACACAAGTGCGAAAAGTGTTTTTTCCACACTAATACAAGTGCAAAAGTGGTTTCCTGCACCAACACAAGTGCGAAAAGTGGTTTTTCAACACTAACAAAAGTGCGAAAAGTGGTTTTTCAACACTATCACAAGTGCAAAAAGTCTTTTTTCCACACTAATACAAGTGCAAAAGTGGTTTCCTGCACCAACACAAGTGCGAAAAGTGGTTTTACAACACTAACACAAGTGCGAAAAGTGGTTTTTCAACACTAACACAAGTGCGAAATGTGTTTTTTCCACACTAATACAAGTGCAAAAGTGGTCTCCTGCACCAACACAAGTGCGAAAAGTGGTTTTTCAACATTAACACAAGTGCGAAAAGTGGTTTTTCAACACTAACACAAGTGCGAAAAGTGGTTTTTCAACACTAACACAAGTGCGAAAAGTGTTTTTTCCACACTAATACAAGTGCAAAAGTGGTTTCCTGCACCAACACAAATGCGAAAAGTGGTTTTTCAACACTAACACAAGTGCGAAAAGTGGTTTTTCAACACTAACACAAGTGCGAAATGTGTTTTTTCCACACTAATACAAGTGCAAAAGTGGTTTCCTGCACCAACACAAGTGCGAAAAGTGGTTTTTCAACACCAACACAAGTGCGAAATGTGGTTTTTCAACACTAACGCAAGTGCGAAAAGTGGTTTTTCAACACTAACACAAGTGCGAAAAGTGTTTTTTCCACACTAATACAAGTGCAAAAGTGGTTTCCTGCACCAACACAAGTGCGAAAAGTGGTTTTTCAACACTAACACAAGTGCGAAAAGTGGTTTTTCAACACTATCACAAGTGCAAAAAGTGTTTTTTCCACACTAATACAAGTGCAAAAGTGGTTTCCTGCACCAACACAAGTGCGAAAAGTGGTTTTTCAACACTAACACAAGTGCGAAAAGTGGTTTTTCAACACTAACACAAGTGCGAAAAGTGGTTTTTCAACATTAACACAAGTGCGAAAAGTGTTTTTTCCACACTAATACAAGTGCAAAAGTGGTTTCCTGCACCAACACAAGTGCGAAAAGTGGATTTTCAACACTAACACAAGTGCGAAAAGTGGGCTTTCAACACTAACACAAGTGCGAAAAGTGGTTTTTCACACTTACACAAGTGCGAAAAGTGGTTTTTCAACACGAACACAAGTGCGAAAAGTGTTTTTTCCACACTAATACAAGTGCAAAAGTGGTTTCCTGCACCAACACAAGTGCGAAAAGTGGATTTTCAACACTAACACAAGTGCGAAAAGTGGTTTTTCAACACTAACACAAGTGCGAAAAGTGTTTTTTCCACACTAATACAAGTGCAAAAGTGGTTTCCTGCACCAACACAAATGCGAAAAGTGGTTTTTCAACACTAACACAAGTGCGAAAAGTGGTTTTTCAACACTAATACAAGTGCAAAAGTGATTTCCTGCACCAACACAAGTGCGAAAAGTGGTTTTTCAACACTAACACAAGTGCGAAAAGTGGTTTTTCAACAATATCACAAGTGCAAAAAGTGCTTTTTCCACACTAATACAAGTGCAAAAGTGGATTCCTGCACCAACACAAGTGGGAAAAGTGGATTTTCAACACTAACACAAGTGCAAAAAGTGTTTTTTCCACACTAATACAAGTGCAAAAGTGGTTTCCTGCACCAACACAAGTGCGAAAAGTGGATTTTCAACACTAACACAAGTGCGAAAAGTGGGTTTTCAACACTAACACAAGTGCGAAAAGTGGTTTCCTTCACTAACACAAGTGCGAAAAGTGGTTTTTCAACACTAACACAAGTGCGAAAAGTGGTTTTTCAACACTAACACAAGTGCGAAAAGTGGTTTTTCAACACTAACACAAGTGCGAAAAGTGGTTTTTCCACACTAATACAAGTGCAAAAGTGGTTTCCTGCACCAACACAAGTGCGAAAAGTGGATTTTCAACACTAACACAAGTGCGAAAAGTGGGTTTTCAACACTATCACAAGTGCAAAAAGTGTTTTTTCCACACTAATACAAGTGCAAAAGTGGTTTCCTGCACCAACACAAGTGCGAAAAGTGGTTTTTCAACACTAACACAAGTGCGAAAAGTGGTTTTTCAACACTATCACAAGTGCAAAAAGTGTTTTTCCACACTAATACAAGTGCAAAAAGTGTTTTTTCCACACTAATACAAGTGCAAAAGTGGTTTCCTGCACCAACACAAGTGCGAAAAGTGGTTTTTCAACGCTAACACAAGTGCGAAAAGTGGTTTTTCAACACTAACACAAGTGCGAAATGTGTTTTTTCCACACTAATACAAGTGCAAAAGTGGTTTCCTGCACCAACACAAGTGCGAAAAGTGGTTTTTCAACACCAACACAAGTGCGAAATGTGGTTTTTCAACACTAACACAAGTGCAAAAAGTGGTTTTTCAACACTAACACAAGTGCGAAAAGTGGTTTTTCCACACTAATACAAGTGCAAAGGTGGTTTCCTGCACCAACACAAGTGCGAAAAGTGGATTTTCAACACTAACACAAGTGCGAAAAGTGGGCTTTCAACACTAACACAAGTGCGAAAAGTGGTTTTTCACACTTACACAAGTGCGAAAAGTGGTTTTTCAACACGAACACAAGTGCGAAAAGTGTTTTTTCCACACTAATACAAGTGCAAAAGTGGTTTCCTGCACCAACACAAGTGCGAAAAGTGGATTTTCAACACTAACACAAGTGCGAAAAGTGGTTTTTCAACACTAACACAAGTGCGAAAAGTGTTTTTTCCACACTAATACAAGTGCAAAAGTGGTTTCCTGCACCAACACAAATGCGAAAAGTGGTTTTTCAACACTAACACAAGTGCGAAAAGTGGTTTTTCAACACTAACACAAGTGCGAAATGTGTTTTTTCCACACTAATACAAGTGCAAAAGTGGTTTCCTGCACCAACACAAGTGCGAAAAGTGGTTTTTCAACACCAACACAAGTGCGAAATGTGGTTTTTCAACACTAACGCAAGTGCGAAAAGTGGTTTTTCAACACTAACACAAGTGCGAAAAGTGTTTTTTCCACACTAATACAAGTGCAAAAGTGGTTTCCTGCACCAACACAAGTGCGAAAAGTGGATTTTCAACACTAACACAAGTGCGAAAAGTGGGTTTTCAACACTATCACAAGTGCAAAAAGTGTTTTTTCCACACTAATACAAGTGCAAAAGTGGTTTCCTGCACCAACACAAGTGCGAAAAGTGGTTTTTCAAAACTAACACAAGTGCGAAAAGTGGTTTTTCAACACTAACACAAGTGCGAAAAGTGTTTTTTCCACACTAATACAAGTGCAAAAGTGGTTTCCTGCACCAACACAAGTGCGAAAAGTGGTTTTTCAACACTAACACAAGTGCGAAAAGTGGTTTTTCAACACTATCACAAGTGCAAAAAGTGTTTTTTCCACACTAATACAAGTGCAAAAGCGGTTTCCTGCACCAACACAAGTGCGAAAAGTGGTTTTTCAACACTAACACAAGTGCGAAAAGTGGTTTTTCAACACTAACACAAGTGCGAAAAGTGTTTTTTCTAACACTAATACAAGTGCAAAAGTGGTTTCCTGCACCAACACAAGTGCGAAAAGTGGTTTTTCAACACTAACACGAGTGCGAAAAGTGGTTTTTCAACACTAACACAAGTGCGAAAAGTGGTTTTTCAACACTAACAAAAGTGCGAAAAGTGGTTTTTCAACACGAACACAAGTGCGAAAAGTGTTTTTTCCACACTAATACAAGTGCAAAAGTGGTTTCCTGCACCAACACAAGTGCGAAAAGTGGTTTTTCAACACTAACAAAAGTGCGAAAAGTGGTTTTTCAACACTATCACAAGTGCAAAAAGTCTTTTTTCCACACTAATACAAGTGCAAAAGTGGTTTCCTGCACCAACACAAGTGCGAAAAGTGGTTTTACAACACTAACACAAGTGCGAAAAGTGGTTTTTCAACACTAACACAAGTGCGAAATGTGTTTTTTCCACACTAATACAAGTGCAAAAGTGGTCTCCTGCACCAACACAAGTGCGAAAAGTGGTTTTTCAACATTAACACAAGTGCGAAAAGTGGTTTTTCAACACTAACACAAGTGCGAAAAGTGGTTTTTCAACACTAACACAAGTGCGAAAAGTGTTTTTTCCACACTAATACAAGTGCAAAAGTGGTTTCCTGCACCAACACAAATGCGAAAAGTGGTTTTTCAACACTAACACAAGTGCGAAAAGTGGTTTTTCAACACTAACACAAGTGCGAAATGTGTTTTTTCCACACTAATACAAGTGCAAAAGTGGTTTCCTGCACCAACACAAGTGCGAAAAGTGGTTTTTCAACACCAACACAAGTGCGAAATGTGGTTTTTCAACACTAACGCAAGTGCGAAAAGTGGTTTTTCAACACTAACACAAGTGCGAAAAGTGTTTTTTCCACACTAATACAAGTGCAAAAGTGGTTTCCTGCACCAACACAAGTGCGAAAAGTGGTTTTTCAACACTAACACAAGTGCGAAAAGTGGTTTTTCAACACTATCACAAGTGCAAAAAGTGTTTTTTCCACACTAATACAAGTGCAAAAGTGGTTTCCTGCACCAACACAAGTGCGAAAAGTGGTTTTTCAACACTAACACAAGTGCGAAAAGTGGTTTTTCAACACTAACACAAGTGCGAAAAGTGGTTTTTCAACATTAACACAAGTGCGAAAAGTGTTTTTTCCACACTAATACAAGTGCAAAAGTGGTTTCCTGCACCAACACAAGTGCGAAAAGTGGATTTTCAACACTAACACAAGTGCGAAAAGTGGGCTTTCAACACTAACACAAGTGCGAAAAGTGGTTTTTCACACTTACACAAGTGCGAAAAGTGGTTTTTCAACACGAACACAAGTGCGAAAAGTGTTTTTTCCACACTAATACAAGTGCAAAAGTGGTTTCCTGCACCAACACAAGTGCGAAAAGTGGATTTTCAACACTAACACAAGTGCGAAAAGTGGTTTTTCAACACTAACACAAGTGCGAAAAGTGTTTTTTCCACACTAATACAAGTGCAAAAGTGGTTTCCTGCACCAACACAAATGCGAAAAGTGGTTTTTCAACACTAACACAAGTGCGAAAAGTGGTTTTTCAACACTAACACAAGTGCGAAATGTGTTTTTTCCACACTAATACAAGTGCAAAAGTGGTTTCCTGCACCAACACAAGTGCGAAAAGTGGTTTTTCAACACCAACACAAGTGCGAAATGTGGTTTTTCAACACTAACGCAAGTGCGAAAAGTGGTTTTTCAACACTAACACAAGTGCGAAAAGTGTTTTTTCCACACTAATACAAGTGCAAAAGTGGTTTCCTGCACCAACACAAGTGCGAAAAGTGGTTTTTCAACACTAACACAAGTGCGAAAAGTGGTTTTTCAACACTATCACAAGTGCAAAAAGTGTTTTTTCCACACTAATACAAGTGCAAAAGCGGTTTCCTGCACCAACACAAGTGCGAAAAGTGGTTTTTCAACACTAACACAAGTGCGAAAAGTGGTTTTTCAACACTAACACAAGTGCGAAAAGTGTTTTTTCTAACACTAATACAAGTGCAAAAGTGGTTTCCTGCACCAACACAAGTGCGAAAAGTGGTTTTTCAACACTAACACGAGTGCGACAAGTGGTTTTTCAACACTAACACAAGTGCGAAAAGTGGTTTTTCAACACTAACAAAAGTGCGAAAAGTGGTTTTTCAACACGAACACAAGTGCGAAAAGTGTTTTTTCCACACTAATACAAGTGCAAAAGTGGTTTCCTGCACCAACACAAGTGCGAAAAGTGGTTTTTCAACACTAACAAAAGTGCGAAAAGTGGTTTTTCAACACTATCACAAGTGCAAAAAGTCTTTTTTCCACACTAATACAAGTGCAAAAGTGGTTTCCTGCACCAACACAAGTGCGAAAAGTGGTTTTACAACACTAACACAAGTGCGAAAAGTGGTTTTTCAACACTAACACAAGTGCGAAATGTGTTTTTTCCACACTAATACAAGTGCAAAAGTGGTCTCCTGCACCAACACAAGTGCGAAAAGTGGTTTTTCAACATTAACACAAGTGCGAAAAGTGGTTTTTCAACACTAACACAAGTGCGAAAAGTGGTTTTTCAACACTAACACAAGTGCGAAAAGTGTTTTTTCCACACTAATACAAGTGCAAAAGTGGTTTCCTGCACCAACACAAATGCGAAAAGTGGTTTTTCAACACTAACACAAGTGCGAAAAGTGGTTTTTCAACACTAACACAAGTGCGAAATGTGTTTTTTCCACACTAATACAAGTGCAAAAGTGGTTTCCTGCACCAACACAAGTGCGAAAAGTGGTTTTTCAACACCAACACAAGTGCGAAATGTGGTTTTTCAACACTAACGCAAGTGCGAAAAGTGGTTTTTCAACACTAACACAAGTGCGAAAAGTGTTTTTTCCACACTAATACAAGTGCAAAAGTGGTTTCCTGCACCAACACAAGTGCGAAAAGTGGTTTTTCAACACTAACACAAGTGCGAAAAGTGGTTTTTCAACACTATCACAAGTGCAAAAAGTGTTTTTTCCACACTAATACAAGTGCAAAAGTGGTTTCCTGCACCAACACAAGTGCGAGAAGTGGTTTTTCAACACTAACACAAGTGCGAAAAGTCGTTTTTCAACACTAACACAAGTGCGAAAAGTGGTTTTTCAACATTAACACAAGTGCGAAAAGTGTTTTTTCCACACTAATACAAGTGCAAAAGTGGTTTCCTGCACCAACACAAGTGCGGAAAGTGGTTTTTCAACACTAACACAATTGCGAAAAGTGGTTTTTCAACACTAACACAAGTGCGAAAAGTGGTTTTTCAACACTAACACAAGTGCGAAAAGTGGTTTTTCCACACTAATACAAGTGCAAAAGTGGTTTCCTGCACCAACACAAGTGCGAAAAGTGGTTTTTCAACACTAACAAAAGTGCGAAAAGTGGTTTTTCAACACTATCACAAGTGCAAAAAGTCTTTTTTCCACACTAATACAAGTGCAAAAGTGGTTTCCTGCACCAACACAAGTGCGAAAAGTGGTTTTACAACACTAACACAAGTGCGAAAAGTGGTTTTTCAACACTAACACAAGTGCGAAATGTGTTTTTTCCACACTAATACAAGTGCAAAAGTGGTCTCCTGCACCAACACAAGTGCGAAAAGTGGTTTTTCAACACTAACACAAGTGCGAAAAGTGGTTTTTCAACACTAACACAAGTGCGAAAAGTAGTTTTTCAACACTAACACAAGTGCGAAAAGTGGTTTTTCAACACTAACACAAGTGCGAAATGTGTTTTTTCCACACTAATACAAGTGCAAAAGTGGTTTCCTGCACCAACACAAGTGCGAAAAGTGGTTTTTCAACACCAACACAAGTGCGAAATGTGGTTTTTCAACACTAACGCAAGTGCGAAAAGTGGTTTTTCAACACTAACACAAGTGCGAAAAGTGTTTTTTCCACACTAATACAAGTGCAAAAGTGGTTTCCTGCACCAACACAAGTGCGAAAAGTGGATTTTCAACACTAACACAAGTGCGAAAAGTGGGTTTTCAACACTATCACAAGTGCAAAAAGTGTTTTTTCCACACTAATACAAGTGCAAAAGTGGTTTCCTGCACCAACACAAGTGCGAAAAGTGGTTTTTCAAAACTAACACAAGTGCGAAAAGTGGTTTTTCAACACTAACACAAGTGCGAAAAGTGTTTTTTCCACACTAATACAAGTGCAAAAGTGGTTTCCTGCACCAACACAAGTGCGAAAAGTGGTTTTTCAACACTAACACAAGTGCGAAAAGTGGTTTTTCCACACTAATACAAGTGCAAAAGTGATTTCCTGCACCAACACAAGTGCGAAAAGTGGTTTTTCAACACTAACACAAGTGCGAAAAGTGGTTTTTCAACAATATCACAAGTGCAAAAAGTGCTTTTTCCACACTAATACAAGTGCAAAAGTGGATTCCTGCACCAACACAAGTGGGAAAAGTGGATTTTCAACACTAACACAAGTGCAAAAAGTGTTTTTTCCACACTAATACAAGTGCAAATGTGGTTTCCTGCACCAACACAAGTGCGAAAAGTGGATTTTCAACACTAACACAAGTGCGAAAAGTGGGTTTTCAACACTAACACAAGTGCGAAAAGTGGTTTCCTTCACTAACACAAGTGCGAAAAGTGGTTTTTCAACACTAACACAAGTGCGAAAAGTGGTTTTTCAACACTAACACAAGTGCGAAAAGTGGTTTTTCAACACTAACACAAGTGCGAAAAGTGGTTTTTCCACACTAATACAAGTGCAAAAGTGGTTTCCTGCACCAACACAAGTGCGAAAAGTGGATTTTCAACACTAACACAAGTGCGAAAAGTGGTTTTTCAACACTAACACAAGTGCGAAATGTGTTTTTTCCACACTAATACAAGTGCAAAAGTGGTCTCCTGCACCAACACAAGTGCGAAAAGTGGTTTTTCAACATTAACACAAGTGCGAAAAGTGGTTTTTCAACACTAACGCAAGTGCGAAAAGTGGTTTTTCAACACTAACACAAGTGCGAAAAGTGTTTTTTCCACACTAATACAAGTGCAAAAGTGGTTTCCTGCACCAACACAAGTGCGAAAAGTGGTTTTTCAACACTAACACAAGTGCGAAAAGTGGTTTTTCAACACTATCACAAGTGCAAAAAGTGTTTTTTCCACACTAATACAAGTGCAAAAGTGGTTTCCTGCACCAACACAAGTGCGAAAAGTGGTTTTTCAACACTAACACAAGTGCGAAAAGTGGTTTTTCAACACTAACACAAGTGCGAAAAGTGGTTTTTCAACATTAACACAAGTGTGAAAAGTGTTTTTTCCACACTAATACAAGTGCAAAAGTGGTTTCCTGCACCAACACAAGTGCGGAAAGTGGTTTTTCAACACTAACACAATTGCGAAAAGTGGTTTTTCAACACTAACACAAGTGCGAAAAGTGGTTTTTCAACACTAACACAAGTGCGAAAAGTGGTTTTTCCACACTAATACAAGTGCAAAAGTGGTTTCCTGCACCAACACAAGTGCGAAAAGTGGTTTTTCAACACTAACAAAAGTGCGAAAAGTGGTTTTTCAACACTATCACAAGTGCAAAAAGTCTTTTTTCCACACTAATACAAGTGCAAAAGTGGTTTCCTGCACCAACACAAGTGCGAAAAGTGGTTTTACAACACTAACACAAGTGCGAAAAGTGGTTTTTCAACACTAACACAAGTGCGAAATGTGTTTTTTCCACACTAATACAAGTGCAAAAGTGGTCTCCTGCACCAACACAAGTGCGAAAAGTGGTTTTTCAACACTAACACAAGTGCGAAAAGTGGTTTTTCAACACTAACACAAGTGCGAAAAGTAGTTTTTCAACACTAACACAAGTGCGAAAAGTGGTTTTTCAACACTAACACAAGTGCGAAATGTGTTTTTTCCACACTAATACAAGTGCAAAAGTGGTTTCCTGCACCAACACAAGTGCGAAAAGTGGTTTTTCAACACCAACACAAGTGCGAAATGTGGTTTTTCAACACTAACGCAAGTGCGAAAAGTGGTTTTTCAACACTAACACAAGTGCGAAAAGTGTTTTTTCCACACTAATACAAGTGCAAAAGTGGTTTCCTGCACCAACACAAGTGCGAAAAGTGGATTTTCAACACTAACACAAGTGCGAAAAGTGGGTTTTCAACACTATCACAAGTGCAAAAAGTGTTTTTTCCACACTAATACAAGTGCAAAAGTGGTTTCCTGCACCAACACAAGTGCGAAAAGTGGTTTTTCAAAACTAACACAAGTGCGAAAAGTGGTTTTTCAACACTAACACAAGTGCGAAAAGTGTTTTTTCCACACTAATACAAGTGCAAAAGTGGTTTCCTGCACCAACACAAGTGCGAAAAGTGGTTTTTCAACACTAACACAAGTGCGAAAAGTGGTTTTTCCACACTAATACAAGTGCAAAAGTGATTTCCTGCACCAACACAAGTGCGAAAAGTGGTTTTTCAACACTAACACAAGTGCGAAAAGTGGTTTTTCAACAATATCACAAGTGCAAAAAGTGCTTTTTCCACACTAATACAAGTGCAAAAGTGGATTCCTGCACCAACACAAGTGGGAAAAGTGGATTTTCAACACTAACACAAGTGCAAAAAGTGTTTTTTCCACACTAATACAAGTGCAAATGTGGTTTCCTGCACCAACACAAGTGCGAAAAGTGGATTTTCAACACTAACACAAGTGCGAAAAGTGGGTTTTCAACACTAACACAAGTGCGAAAAGTGGTTTCCTTCACTAACACAAGTGCGAAAAGTGGTTTTTCAACACTAACACAAGTGCGAAAAGTGGTTTTTCAACACTAACACAAGTGCGAAAAGTGGTTTTTCAACACTAACACAAGTGCGAAAAGTGGTTTTTCCACACTAATACAAGTGCAAAAGTGGTTTCCTGCACCAACACAAGTGCGAAAAGTGGATTTTCAACACTAACACAAGTGCGAAAAGTGGGTTTTCAACACTATCACAAGTGCAAAAAGTGCTTTTTCCACACTAATACAAGTGCAAAAGTGGTTTCCTGCACCAACACAAGTGCGAAAAGTGGTTTTTCAACACTAACACAAGTGCGACAAGTGGTTTTTCAACACTATCACAAGTGCAAAAAGTGTTTTTCCACACTAATACAAGTGCAAAAAGTGTTTTTTCCACACTAATACAAGTGCAAAAGTGGTTTCCTGCACCAACACAAGTGCGAAAAGTGGTTTTTCAACACTAACACAAGTGCGAAAAGTGGTTTTTCAACACTAACACAAGTGCGAAATGTGTTTTTTCCACACTAATACAAGTGCAAAAGTGGTTTCCTGCACCAACACAAGTGCGAAAAGTGGTTTTTCAACACCAACACAAGTGCGAAATGTGGTTTTTCAACACTAACACAAGTGCGAAATGTGTTTTTTCCACACTAATACAAGTGCAAAAGTGGTTTCCTGCACCAACACAAGTGCGAAAAGTGGTTTTTCAACACCAACACAAGTGCGAAATGTGGTTTTTCAACACTAACGCAAGTGCGAAAAGTGGTTTTTCAACACTAACACAAGTGCGAAAAGTGTTTTTTCCACACTAATACAAGTGCAAAAGTGGTTTCCTGCACCAACACAAGTGCGAAAAGTGGTTTTTCAACACTAACACAAGTGCGAAAAGTGGTTTTTCAACACTAACACAAGTGCGAAAAGTGGTTTTTCCACACTAATACAAGTGCAAAAGTGGTTTCCTGCACCAACACAAGTGCGAAAAGTGGTTTTTCAACACTAACAAAAGTGCGAAAAGTGGTTTTTCAACACTATCACAAGTGCAAAAAGTCTTTTTTCCACACTAATACAAGTGCAAAAGTGGTTTCCTGCACCAACACAAGTGCGAAAAGTGGTTTTACAACACTAACACAAGTGCGAAAAGTGGTTTTTCAACACTAACACAAGTGCGAAATGTGTTTTTTCCACACTAATACAAGTGCAAAAGTGGTCTCCTGCACCAACACAAGTGCGAAAAGTGGTTTTTCAACACTAACACAAGTGCGAAAAGTGGTTTTTCAACACTAACACAAGTGCGAAAAGTAGTTTTTCAACACTAACACAAGTGCGAAAAGTGGTTTTTCAACACTAACACAAGTGCGAAATGTGTTTTTTCCACACTAATACAAGTGCAAAAGTGGTTTCCTGCACCAACACAAGTGCGAAAAGTGGTTTTTCAACACCAACACAAGTGCGAAATGTGGTTTTTCAACACTAACGCAAGTGCGAAAAGTGGTTTTTCAACACTAACACAAGTGCGAAAAGTGTTTTTTCCACACTAATACAAGTGCAAAAGTGGTTTCCTGCACCAACACAAGTGCGAAAAGTGGATTTTCAACACTAACACAAGTGCGAAAAGTGGGTTTTCAACACTATCACAAGTGCAAAAAGTGTTTTTTCCACACTAATACAAGTGCAAAAGTGGTTTCCTGCACCAACACAAGTGCGAAAAGTGGTTTTTCAAAACTAACACAAGTGCGAAAAGTGGTTTTTCAACACTAACACAAGTGCGAAAAGTGTTTTTTCCACACTAATACAAGTGCAAAAGTGGTTTCCTGCACCAACACAAGTGCGAAAAGTGGTTTTTCAACACTAACACAAGTGCGAAAAGTGGTTTTTCCACACTAATACAAGTGCAAAAGTGATTTCCTGCACCAACACAAGTGCGAAAAGTGGTTTTTCAACACTAACACAAGTGCGAAAAGTGGTTTTTCAACAATATCACAAGTGCAAAAAGTGCTTTTTCCACACTAATACAAGTGCAAAAGTGGATTCCTGCACCAACACAAGTGGGAAAAGTGGATTTTCAACACTAACACAAGTGCAAAAAGTGTTTTTTCCACACTAATACAAGTGCAAATGTGGTTTCCTGCACCAACACAAGTGCGAAAAGTGGATTTTCAACACTAACACAAGTGCGAAAAGTGGGTTTTCAACACTAACACAAGTGCGAAAAGTGGTTTCCTTCACTAACACAAGTGCGAAAAGTGGTTTTTCAACACTAACACAAGTGCGAAAAGTGGTTTTTCAACACTAACACAAGTGCGAAAAGTGGTTTTTCAACACTAACACAAGTGCGAAAAGTGGTTTTTCCACACTAATACAAGTGCAAAAGTGGTTTCCTGCACCAACACAAGTGCGAAAAGTGGATTTTCAACACTAACACAAGTGCGAAAAGTGGTTTTTCAACACTAACACAAGTGCGAAATGTGTTTTTTCCACACTAATACAAGTGCAAAAGTGGTCTCCTGCACCAACACAAGTGCGAAAAGTGGTTTTTCAACATTAACACAAGTGCGAAAAGTGGTTTTTCAACACTAACGCAAGTGCGAAAAGTGGTTTTTCAACACTAACACAAGTGCGAAAAGTGTTTTTTCCACACTAATACAAGTGCAAAAGTGGTTTCCTGCACCAACACAAGTGCGAAAAGTGGTTTTTCAACACTAACACAAGTGCGAAAAGTGGTTTTTCAACACTATCACAAGTGCAAAAAGTGTTTTTTCCACACTAATACAAGTGCAAAAGTGGTTTCCTGCACCAACACAAGTGCGAAAAGTGGTTTTTCAACACTAACACAAGTGCGAAAAGTGGTTTTTCAACACTAACACAAGTGCGAAAAGTGGTTTTTCAACATTAACACAAGTGTGAAAAGTGTTTTTTCCACACTAATACAAGTGCAAAAGTGGTTTCCTGCACCAACACAAGTGCGGAAAGTGGTTTTTCAACACTAACACAATTGCGAAAAGTGGTTTTTCAACACTAACACAAGTGCGAAAAGTGGTTTTTCAACACTAACACAAGTGCGAAAAGTGGTTTTTCCACACTAATACAAGTGCAAAAGTGGTTTCCTGCACCAACACAAGTGCGAAAAGTGGTTTTTCAACACTAACAAAAGTGCGAAAAGTGGTTTTTCAACACTATCACAAGTGCAAAAAGTCTTTTTTCCACACTAATACAAGTGCAAAAGTGGTTTCCTGCACCAACACAAGTGCGAAAAGTGGTTTTACAACACTAACACAAGTGCGAAAAGTGGTTTTTCAACACTAACACAAGTGCGAAATGTGTTTTTTCCACACTAATACAAGTGCAAAAGTGGTCTCCTGCACCAACACAAGTGCGAAAAGTGGTTTTTCAACACTAACACAAGTGCGAAAAGTGGTTTTTCAACACTAACACAAGTGCGAAAAGTAGTTTTTCAACACTAACACAAGTGCGAAAAGTGGTTTTTCAACACTAACACAAGTGCGAAATGTGTTTTTTCCACACTAATACAAGTGCAAAAGTGGTTTCCTGCACCAACACAAGTGCGAAAAGTGGTTTTTCAACACCAACACAAGTGCGAAATGTGGTTTTTCAACACTAACGCAAGTGCGAAAAGTGGTTTTTCAACACTAACACAAGTGCGAAAAGTGTTTTTTCCACACTAATACAAGTGCAAAAGTGGTTTCCTGCACCAACACAAGTGCGAAAAGTGGATTTTCAACACTAACACAAGTGCGAAAAGTGGGTTTTCAACACTATCACAAGTGCAAAAAGTGTTTTTTCCACACTAATACAAGTGCAAAAGTGGTTTCCTGCACCAACACAAGTGCGAAAAGTGGTTTTTCAAAACTAACACAAGTGCGAAAAGTGGTTTTTCAACACTAACACAAGTGCGAAAAGTGTTTTTTCCACACTAATACAAGTGCAAAAGTGGTTTCCTGCACCAACACAAGTGCGAAAAGTGGTTTTTCAACACTAACACAAGTGCGAAAAGTGGTTTTTCCACACTAATACAAGTGCAAAAGTGATTTCCTGCACCAACACAAGTGCGAAAAGTGGTTTTTCAACACTAACACAAGTGCGAAAAGTGGTTTTTCAACAATATCACAAGTGCAAAAAGTGCTTTTTCCACACTAATACAAGTGCAAAAGTGGATTCCTGCACCAACACAAGTGGGAAAAGTGGATTTTCAACACTAACACAAGTGCAAAAAGTGTTTTTTCCACACTAATACAAGTGCAAATGTGGTTTCCTGCACCAACACAAGTGCGAAAAGTGGATTTTCAACACTAACACAAGTGCGAAAAGTGAGTTTTCAACACTAACACAAGTGCGAAAAGTGGTTTCCTTCACTAACACAAGTGCGAAAAGTGGTTTTTCAACACTAACACAAGTGCGAAAAGTGGTTTTTCAACACTAACACAAGTGCGAAAAGTGGTTTTTCAACACTAACACAAGTGCGAAAAGTGGTTTTTCCACACTAATACAAGTGCAAAAGTGGTTTCCTGCACCAACACAAGTGCGAAAAGTGGATTTTCAACACTAACACAAGTGCGAAAAGTGGGTTTTCAACACTATCACAAGTGCAAAAAGTGCTTTTTCCACACTAATACAAGTGCAAAAGTGGTTTCCTGCACCAACACAAGTGCGAAAAGTGGTTTTTCAACACTAACACAAGTGCGACAAGTGGTTTTTCAACACTATCACAAGTGCAAAAAGTGTTTTTCCACACTAATACAAGTGCAAAAAGTGTTTTTTCCACACTAATACAAGTGCAAAAGTGGTTTCCTGCACCAACACAAGTGCGAAAAGTGGTTTTTCAACACTAACACAAGTGCGAAAAGTGGTTTTTCAACACTAACACAAGTGCGAAATGTGTTTTTTCCACACTAATACAAGTGCAAAAGTGGTTTCCTGCACCAACACAAGTGCGAAAAGTGGTTTTTCAACACCAACACAAGTGCGAAATGTGGTTTTTCAACACTAACACAAGTGCGAAATGTGTTTTTTCCACACTAATACAAGTGCAAAAGTGGTTTCCTGCACCAACACAAGTGCGAAAAGTGGTTTTTCAACACCAACACAAGTGCGAAATGTGGTTTTTCAACACTAACGCAAGTGCGAAAAGTGGTTTTTCAACACTAACACAAGTGCGAAAAGTGTTTTTTCCACACTAATACAAGTGCAAAAGTGGTTTCCTGCACCAACACAAGTGCGAAAAGTGGTTTTTCAACACTAACACAAGTGCGAAAAGTGGTTTTTCAACACTATCACAAGTGCAAAAAGTGTTTTTTCCACACTAATACAAGTGCAAAAGTGGTTTCCTGCACCAACACAAGTGCGAAAAGTGGTTTTTCAACACTAACACAAGTGCGAAAAGTGGTTTTTCAACACTAACACAAGTGCGAAAAGTGGTTTTTCAACATTAACACAAGTGCGAAAAGTGTTTTTTCCACACTAATACAAGTGCAAAAGTGGTTTCCTGCACCAACACAAGTGCAGAAAGTGGTTTTTCAACACTAACACAATTGCGAAAAGTGGTTTTTCAACACTAACACAAGTGTGAAAAGTGGTTTTTCAACACTAACACAAGTGCGAAAAGTGGTTTTTCCACACTAATACAAGTGCAAAAGTGGTTTCCTGCACCAACACAAGTGCGAAAAGTGGTTTTTCAACACTAACAAAAGTGCGAAAAGTGGTTTTTCAACACTATCACAAGTGCAAAAAGTCTTTTTTCCACACTAATACAAGTGCAAAAGTGGTTTCCTGCACCAACACAAGTGCGAAAAGTGGTTTTACAACACTAACACAAGTGCGAAAAGTGGTTTTTCAACACTAACACAAGTGCGAAATGTGTTTTTTCCACACTAATACAAGTGCAAAAGTGGTCTCCTGCACCAACACAAGTGCGAAAAGTGGTTTTTCAACACTAACACAAGTGCGAAAAGTGGTTTTTCAACACTAACACAAGTGCGAAAAGTAGTTTTTCAACACTAACACAAGTGCGAAAAGTGGTTTTTCAACACTAACACAAGTGCGAAATGTGTTTTTTCCACACTAATACAAGTGCAAAAGTGGTTTCCTGCACCAACACAAGTGCGAAAAGTGGTTTTTCAACACCAACACAAGTGCGAAATGTGGTTTTTCAACACTAACGCAAGTGCGAAAAGTGGTTTTTCAACACTAACACAAGTGCGAAAAGTGTTTTTTCCACACTAATACAAGTGCAAAAGTGGTTTCCTGCACCAACACAAGTGCGAAAAGTGGATTTTCAACACTAACACAAGTGCGAAAAGTGGGTTTTCAACACTATCACAAGTGCAAAAAGTGTTTTTTCCACACTAATACAAGTGCAAAAGTGGTTTCCTGCACCAACACAAGTGCGAAAAGTGGTTTTTCAAAACTAACACAAGTGCGAAAAGTGGTTTTTCAACACTAACACAAGTGCGAAAAGTGTTTTTTCCACACTAATACAAGTGCAAAAGTGGTTTCCTGCACCAACACAAGTGCGAAAAGTGGTTTTTCAACACTAACACAAGTGCGAAAAGTGGTTTTTCCACACTAATACAAGTGCAAAAGTGATTTCCTGCACCAACACAAGTGCGAAAAGTGGTTTTTCAACACTAACACAAGTGCGAAAAGTGGTTTTTCAACAATATCACAAGTGCAAAAAGTGCTTTTTCCACACTAATACAAGTGCAAAAGTGGATTCCTGCACCAACACAAGTGGGAAAAGTGGATTTTCAACACTAACACAAGTGCAAAAAGTGTTTTTTCCACACTAATACAAGTGCAAAAGTGGTTTCCTGCACCAACACAAGTGCGAAAAGTGGATTTTCAACACTAACACAAGTGCGAAAAGTGGGTTTTCAACACTAACACAAGTGCGAAAAGTGGTTTCCTTCACTAACACAAGTGCGAAAAGTGGTTTTTCAACACTAACACAAGTGCGAAAAGTGGTTTTTCAACACTAACACAAGTGCGAAAAGTGGTTTTTCAACACTAACACAAGTGCGAAAAGTGGTTTTTCCACACTAATACAAGTGCAAAAGTGGTTTCCTGCACCAACACAAGTGCGAAAAGTGGATTTTCAACACTAACACAAGTGCGAAAAGTGGGTTTTCAACACTATCACAAGTGCAAAAAGTGTTTTTTCCACACTAATACAAGTGCAAAAGTGGTTTCCTGCACCAACACAAGTGCGAAAAGTGGTTTTTCAACACTAACACAAGTGCGAAAAGTGGTTTTTCAACACTATCACAAGTGCAAAAAGTGTTTTTCCACACTAATACAAGTGCAAAAAGTGTTTTTTCCACACTAATACAAGTGCAAAAGTGGTTTCCTGCACCAACACAAGTGCGAAAAGTGTTTTTTCAACACTAACACAAGTGCGAAAAGTGGTTTTTCAACACTAACACAAGTGCGAAATGTGTTTTTTCCACACTAATACAAGTGCAAAAGTGGTTTCCTGCACCAACACAAGTGCGAAAAGTGGTTTTTCAAAACCAACACAAGTGCGAAATGTGGTTTTTCAACACTAACACAAGTGCAAAAAGTGGTTTTTCAACACTAACACAAGTGCGAAAAGTGGTTTTTCCACACTAATACAAGTGCAAAGGTGGTTTCCTGCACCAACACAAGTGCGAAAAGTGGATTTTCAACACTAACACAAGTGCGAAAAGTGGGCTTTCAACACTAACACAAGTGCGAAAAGTGGTTTTTCACACTTACACAAGTGCGAAAAGTGGTTTTTCAACACGAACACAAGTGCGAAAAGTGTTTTTTCCACACTAATACAAGTGCAAAAGTGGTTTCCTGCACCAACACAAGTGCGAAAAGTGGATTTTCAACACTAACACAAGTACGAAAAGTGGTTTTTCAACACTAACACAAGTGCGAAAAGTGGTTTTTCAACACTAACACAAGTGCGAAAAGTGGTTTTTCAACACTAACACAAGTGCGAAATGTGTTTTTTCCACACTAATACAAGTGCAAAAGTGGTCTCCTGCACCAACACAAGTGCGAAAAGTGGTTTTTCAACACTAACACAAGTGCGAAATGTGGTTTTTCAACACTAACACAAGTGCGAAAAGTAGTTTTTCAACACTATCACAAGTGCAAAAAGTGTTTTTCCACACTAATACAAGTGCAAAAGTGGTTTCCTGCTCCAACACAAGTGCAAAAGTGGTTTTTCAACACTAACACAGGTGCGAAAAGTGGTTTTTCAACACTAACACAAGTGCGAAAAGTGGTTTTTCCACACTAATACAAGTGCAAAAGTGGTTTCCTGCACCAACACAAGTGCGAAAAGTGGTTTTTCAACACTAACACAAGTGCGAAAAGTGGTTTTTCAACACTAACACAAGTGCGAAAAGTGGTTTTTCAACATTAACACAAGTGCGAAAAGTGTTTTTTCCACACTAATACAAGTGCAAAAGTGGTTTCCTGCACCAACACAAGTGCGAAAAGTGGTTTTTCAACACTAACACAAGTGCAAAAAGTGGTTTTTCAACACTAACACAAGTGCGAAAAGTGGTTTTTCAACATTAACACAAGTGCGAAAAGTGTTTTTTCCACACTAATACAAGTGCAAAAGTGGTTTCCTGCACCAACACAAGTGCGAAAAGTGGTTTTTCAACACTAACACAAGTGCAAAAAGTGGTTTTTCAACACTAACACAAGTGCGAAAAGTGGTTTTTCAACACTAACACAAGTGCGAAAAGTGGTTTTTCCACACTAATACAAGTGCAAAAGTGGTTTCCTGCACCAACACAAGTGCGAAAAGTGGTTTTACAACACTAACACAAGTGCGAAAAGTGGCTTTTCAACACTAACACAAGTGCGAAAAGTGGTTTTTCCACACTAATACAAGTGCAAAAGTGGTTTCCTGCACCAACACAAGTGCGAAAAGTGGTTTTTCAACATTAACACAAGTGCGAAAAGTGGTTTTTCAACACTAACACAAGTGCGAAAAGTGGTTTTTCAACACTAACACAAGTGCGAAAAGTGTTTTTTCCACACTAATACAAGTGCAAAAGTCGTTTCCTGCACCAACACAAATGCGAAAAGTGGTTTTTCAACACTAACACAAGTGCGAAAAGTGGTTTCACAACACTAACACAAGTGCGAAAAGTTGTTTTTCAACACTAACACAAGTGTGAAAAGTGGTTTTTCCACACTAATACAAGTGCAAAAGTGGTTTCCTGCACCAACACAAGTGCGAAAAGTGGTTTTTCAACACTAACACAAGTGCGAAAAGTGGCTTTTCAACACTAACACAAGTGCAAAAAGTGGTTTTTCCACACTAATACAAGTGTAAAAGTGGTTTCCTGCACCAACACAAGTGCGAAAAGTGGTTTTTCAACATGAACACAAGTGCGAAAAGTGGTTTTTCAACACTAACACAAGTGCGAAAAGTGTTTTTTCCACACTAATACAAGTGCAAAAGTGGTTTCCTGCACCAACACAAGTGCGAAAAGTGGTTTTTCAACACTAACACAAGTGCGAAAAGTGGTTTTTCAACACTATCACAAGTGCAAAAAGTGTTTTTTCCCTACTAATACAAGTGCAAAAGTGGTTTCCTGCACCAACACAAGTGCGAAAAGTGGTTTTTCAACACTAACACAAGTGCGAAAAGTGGTTTTTCAACACTAACACAAGTGCGAAAAGTGGTTTTTCAACATTAACACAAGTGCGAAAAGTGTTTTTTCCACACTAATACAAGTGCAAAAGTGGTTTCCTGCACCAACACAAGTGCGGAAAGTGGTTTTTCAACACTAACACAATTGCGAAAAGTGGTTTTTCAACACTAACACAAGTGCGAAAAGTGGTTTTTCAACACTAACACAAGTGCGAAAAGTGGTTTTTCCACACTAATACAAGTGCAAAAGTGGTTTCCTGCACCAACACAAGTGCGAAAAGTGGTTTTTCAACACTAACAAAAGTGCGAAAAGTGTTTTTTCAACACTATCACAAGTGCAAAAAGTCTTTTTTCCACACTAATACAAGTGCAAAAGTGGTTTCCTGCACCAACACAAGTGCGAAAAGTGGTTTTACAACACTAACACAAGTGCGAAAAGTGGTTTTTCAACACTAACACAAGTGCGAAATGTGTTTTTTCCACACTAATACAAGTGCAAAAGTGGTCTCCTGCACCAACACAAGTGGGAAAAGTGGATTTTCAACACTAACACAAGTGCAAAAAGTGTTTTTTCCACACTAATACAAGTGCAAAAGTGGTTTCCTGCACCAACACAAGTGCGAAAAGTGGATTTTCAACACCAACACAAGTGCGAAATGTGGTTTTTCAACACTAACACAAGTGCAAAAAGTGGTTTTTCAACACTAACACAAGTGCGAAAAGTGGTTTTTCCACACTAATACAAGTGCAAAGGTGGTTTCCTGCACCAACACAAGTGCGAAATGTGGATTTTCAACACTAACACAAGTGCGAAAAGTGGTTTTTCAACACCAACACAAGTGCGAAATGTGGTTTTTCAACACTAACGCAAGTGCGAAAAGTGGTTTTTCAACACTAACACAAGTGCGAAAAGTGTTTTTTCCACACTAATACAAGTGCAAAAGTGGTTTCCTGCACCAACACAAGTGCGAAAAGTGGATTTTCAACACTAACACAAGTGCGAAAAGTGGGTTTTCAACACTATCACAAGTGCAAAAAGTGTTTTTTCCACACTAATACAAGTGCAAAAGTGGTTTCCTGCACCAACACAAGTGCGAAAAGTGGTTTTTCAAAACTAACACAAGTGCGAAAAGTGGTTTTTCAACACTAACACAAGTGCGAAAAGTGTTTTTTCCACACTAATACAAGTGCAAAAGTGGTTTCCTGCACCAACACAAGTGCGAAAAGTGGTTTTTCAACACTAACACAAGTGCGAAAAGTGGTTTTTCCACACTAATACAAGTGCAAAAGTGATTTCCTGCACCAACACAAGTGCGAAAAGTGGTTTTTCAACACTAACACAAGTGCGAAAAGTGGCTTTTCAACACTAACACAAGTGCAAAAAGTGGTTTTTCCACACTAATACAAGTGTAAAAGTGGTTTCCTGCACCAACACAAGTGCGAAAAGTGGTTTTTCAACATGAACACAAGTGCGAAAAGTGGTTTTTCAACACTAACACAAGTGCGAAAAGTGTTTTTTCCACACTAATACAAGTGCAAAAGTGGTTTCCTGCACCAACACAAGTGCGAAAAGTGGTTTTTCAACACTAACACAAGTGCGAAAAGTGGTTTTTCAACACTATCACAAGTGCAAAAAGTGTTTTTTCCACACTAATACAAGTGCAAAAGTGGTTTCCTGCACCAACACAAGTGCGAAAAGTGGTTTTTCAACACTAACACAAGTGCGAAAAGTGGTTTTTCAACACTAACACAAGTGCGAAAAGTGGTTTTTCAACATTAACACAAGTGCGAAAAGTGTTTTTTCCACACTAATACAAGTGCAAAAGTGGTTTCCTGCACCAACACAAGTGCGGAAAGTGGTTTTTCAACACTAACACAATTGCGAAAAGTGGTTTTTCAACACTAACACAAGTGCGAAAAGTGGTTTTTCAACACTAACACAAGTGCGAAAAGTGGTTTTTCCACACTAATACAAGTGCAAAAGTGGTTTCCTGCACCAACACAAGTGCGAAAAGTGGTTTTTCAACACTAACAAAAGTGCGAAAAGTGGTTTTTCAACACTATCACAAGTGCAAAAAGTCTTTTTTCCACACTAATACAAGTGCAAAAGCGGTTTCCTGCACCAACACAAGTGCGAAAAGTGGTTTTACAACACTAACACAAGTGCGAAAAGTGGTTTTTCAACACTAACACAAGTGCGAAATGTGTTTTTTCCACACTAATACAAGTGCAAAAGTGGTCTCCTGCACCAACACAAGTGGGAAAAGTGGATTTTCAACACTAACACAAGTGCGAAAAGTGGTTTTTCACACTTACACAAGTGCGAAAAGTGGTTTTTCAACACGAACACAAGTGCGAAAAGTGTTTTTTCCACACTAATACAAGTGCAAAAGTGGTTTCCTGCACCAACACAAGTGCGAAAAGTGGTTTTTCAACACTAACAAAAGTGCGAAAAGTGGTTTTTCAACACTATCACAAGTGCAAAAAGTCTTTTTTCCACACTAATACAAGTGCAAAAGTGGTTTCCTGCACCAACACAAGTGCGAAAAGTGGTTTTACAACACTAACACAAGTGCGAAAAGTGGTTTTTCAACACTAACACAAGTGCGAAATGTGTTTTTTCCACACTAATACAAGTGCAAAAGTGGTCTCCTGCACCAACACAAGTGGGAAAAGTGGATTTTCAACACTAACACAAGTGCAAAAAGTGTTTTTTCCACACTAATACAAGTGCAAAAGTGGTTTCCTGCACCAACACAAGTGCGAAAAGTGGATTTTCAACACCAACACAAGTGCGAAATGTGGTTTTTCAACACTAACACAAGTGCGAAAAGTGGTTTTTCAACACTAATACAAGTGCAAAAGTGGTTTCCTGCACCAACACAAGTGCGAAAAGTGGTTTTTCAACACTAACACAAGTGCGAAAAGTGGTTTTTCAACACTATCACAAGTGCAAAAAGTGTTTTTTCCACACTAATACAAGTGCAAAAGTGGTTTCCTGCACCAACACAAGTGCAAAAGTGGTTTCCTGCACCAACACAAGTGCGAAAAGTGGATTTTCAACACTAACACAAGTGCGAAAAGTGGGTTTTCAACACTATCACAAGTGCAAAAAGTGTTTTTTCCACACTAATACAAGTGCAAAAGTGGTTTCCTGCACCAACACAAGTGCGAAAAGTGGTTTTTCAACACTAACACAAGTGCGAAAAGTGGTTTTTCAACACTATCACAAGTACAAAAAGTGTTTTTCCACACTAATACAAGTGCAAAAAGTGTTTTTTCCACACTAATACAAGTGCAAAAGTGGTTTCCTGCACCAACACAAGTGCGAAAAGTGGTTTTTCAACACTAACACAAGTGCGAAAAGTGGTTTTTCAACACTAACACAAGTGCGAAATGTGTTTTTTCCACACTAATACAAGTGCAAAAGTGGTTTCCTGCACCAACACAAGTGCGAAAAGTGGTTTTTCAACACCAACACAAGTGCGAAATGTGGTTTTTCAACACTAACACAAGTGCAAAAAGTGGTTTTTCAACACTAACACAAGTGCGAAAAGTGGTTTTTCCACACTAATACAAGTGCAAAGGTGGTTTCCTGCACCAACACAAGTGCGAAAAGTGGATTTTCAACACTAACACAAGTGCGAAAAGTGGGCTTTCAACACTAACACAAGTGCGAAAAGTGGTTTTTCACACTTACACAAGTGCGAAAAGTGGTTTTTCAACACGAACACAAGTGCGAAAAGTGTTTTTTCCACACTAATACAAGTGCAAAAGTGGTTTCCTGCACCAACACAAGTGCGAAAAGTGGATTTTCAACACTAACACAAGTGCGAAAAGTGGTTTTTCCACACTAATACAAGTGCAAAGGTGGTTTCCTGCACCAACACAAGTGCGAAAAGTGGATTTTCAACACTAACACAAGTGCGAAAAGTGGGCTTTCAACACTAACACAAGTGCGAAAAGTGGTTTTTCAACACTAACACAAGTGCGAAAAGTGGTTTTTCAACACTAACACAAGTGCGAAAAGTGGTTTTTCAACACGAACACAAGTGCGAAAAGTGTTTTTTCCACACTAATACAAGTGCAAAAGTGGTTTCCTGCACCAACACAAGTGCGAAAAGTGGATTTTCAACACTAACACAAGTGCGAAATGTGTTTTTTCCACACTAATACAAGTGCAAAAGTGGTTTCCTGCACCAACACAAGTGCGAAAAGTGGTTTTTCAACACCAACACAAGTGCGAAATGTGGTTTTTCAACACTAATACAAGTGCAAAAAGTGGTTTTTCAACACTAACACAAGTGCGAAAAGTGGTTTTTCCACACTAATACAAGTGCAAAGGTGGTTTCCTGCACCAACACAAGTGCGAAAAGTGGATTTTCAACACTAACACAAGTGCGAAAAGTGGGCTTTCAACACTAACACAAGTGCGAAAAGTGGTTTTTCAACACTAACACAAGTGCGAAAAGTGGTTTTTCAACACTAACACAAGTGCGAAAAGTGGTTTTTCAACACTAACACAAGTGCGAAATGTGTTTTTTCCACACTAATACAAGTGCAAAAGTGGTCTCCTGCACCAACACAAGTGCGAAAAGTGGTTTTTCAACACTAACACAAGTGCGAAAAGTGGTTTTTCAACACTAACACAAGTGCGAAAAGTAGTTTTTCAACACTATCACAAGTGCAAAAAGTGTTTTTCCACACTAATACAAGTGCAAAAGTGGTTTCCTGCTCCAACACAAGTGCAAAAGTGGTTTTTCAACACTAACACAAGTGCGAAAAGTGGTTTTTCAACACTAACACAAGTGCGAAAAGTGGTTTTTCCACACTAATACAAGTGCAAAAGTGGTTTCCTGCACCAACACAAGTGCGAAAAGTGGTTTTTCAACACTAACACAAGTGCGAAAAGTGGTTTTTCAACACTAACACAAGTGCGAAAAGTGGTTTTTCAACATTAACACAAGTGCGAAAAGTGTTTTTTCCACACTAATACAAGTGCAAAAGTGGTTTCCTGCACCAACACAAGTGCGAAAAGTGGTTTTTCAACACTAACACAAGTGCAAAAAGTGGTTTTTCAACACTAACACAAGTGCGAAAAGTGGTTTTTCAACATTAACACAAGTGCGAAAAGTGTTTTTTCCACACTAATACAAGTGCAAAAGTGGTTTCCTGCACCAACACAAGTGCGAAAAGTGGTTTTTCAACACTAACACAAGTGCAAAAAGTGGTTTTTCAACACTAACACAAGTGCGAAAAGTGGTTTTTCAACACTAACACAAGTGCGAAAAGTGGTTTTTCCACACTAATACAAGTGCAAAAGTGGTTTCCTGCACCAACACAAGTGCGAAAAGTGGTTTTACAACACTAACACAAGTGCGAAAAGTGGCTTTTCAACACTAACACAAGTGCGAAAAGTGGTTTTTCCACACTAATACAAGTGGAAAAGTGGTTTCCTGCACCAACACAAGTGCGAAAAGTGGTTTTACAACACTAACACAAGTGCGAAAAGTGGCTTTTCAACACTAACACAAGTGCGAAAAGTGGTTTTTCCACACTAACACAAGTGCGAAAAGTGGTTTTTCCACACTAATACAAGTGCAAAAGTGGTTTCCTGCACCAACACAAGTGCGAAAAGTGGTTTTTCAACATTAACACAAGTGCGAAAAGTGGTTTTTCAACACTAACACAAGTGCGAAAAGTGGTTTTTCCACACTAATACAAGTGCAAAAGTGGTTTCCTGCACCAACACAAGTGCGAAAAGTGGTTTTACAACACTAACACAAGTGCGAAAAGTGGTTTTTCAACACTAACACAAGTGCGAAATGTGTTTTTTCCACACTAATACAAGTGCAAAAGTGGTCTCCTGCACCAACACAAGTGCGAAAAGTGGTTTTTCAACACTAACACAAGTGCGAAAAGTGGTTTTTCAACACTAACACAAGTGCGAAAAGTAGTTTTTCAACACTAACACAAGTGCGAAAAGTGGTTTTTCAACACTAACACAAGTGCGAAATGTGTTTTTTCCACACTAATACAAGTGCAAAAGTGGTTTCCTGCACCAACACAAGTGCGAAAAGTGGTTTTTCAACACCAACACAAGTGCGAAATGTGGTTTTTCAACACTAACGCAAGTGCGAAAAGTGGTTTTTCAACACTAACACAAGTGCGAAAAGTGTTTTTTCCACACTAATACAAGTGCAAAAGTGGTTTCCTGCACCAACACAAGTGCGAAAAGTGGATTTTCAACACTAACACAAGTGCGAAAAGTGGGTTTTCAACACTATCACAAGTGCAAAAAGTGTTTTTTCCACACTAATACAAGTGCAAAAGTGGTTTCCTGCACCAACACAAGTGCGAAAAGTGGTTTTTCAAAACTAACACAAGTGCGAAAAGTGGTTTTTCAACACTAACACAAGTGTGAAAAGTGTTTTTTCCACACTAATACAAGTGCAAAAGTGGTTTCCTGCACCAACACAAGTGCGAAAAGTGGTTTTTCAACACTAACACAAGTGCGAAAAGTGGTTTTTCCACACTAATACAAGTGCAAAAGTGATTTCCTGCACCAACACAAGTGCGAAAAGTGGTTTTTCAACACTAACACAAGTGCGAAAAGTGGTTTTTCAACAATATCACAAGTGCAAAAAGTGCTTTTTCCACACTAATACAAGTGCAAAAGTGGATTCCTGCACCAACACAAGTGGGAAAAGTGGATTTTCAACACTAACACAAGTGCAAAAAGTGTTTTTTCCACACTAATACAAGTGCAAAAGTGGTTTCCTGCACCAACACAAGTGCGAAAAGTGGATTTTCAACACTAACACAAGTGCGAAAAGTGGGTTTTCAACACTAACACAAGTGCGAAAAGTGGTTTCCTTCACTAACACAAGTGCGAAAAGTGGTTTTTCAACACTAACACAAGTGCGAAAAGTGGTTTTTCAACACTAACACAAGTGCGAAAAGTGGTTTTTCAACACTAACACAAGTGCGAAAAGTGGTTTTTCCACACTAATACAAGTGCAAAAGTGGTTTCCTGCACCAACACAAGTGCGAAAAGTGGATTTTCAACACTAACACAAGTGCGAAAAGTGGGTTTTCAACACTATCACAAGTGCAAAAAGTGTTTTTTCCACACTAATACAAGTGCAAAAGTGGTTTCCTGCACCAACACAAGTGCGAAAAGTGGTTTTTCAACACTAACACAAGTGCGAAAAGTGGTTTTTCAACACTATCACAAGTGCAAAAAGTGTTTTTCCACACTAATACAAGTGCAAAAAGTGTTTTTTCCACACTAATACAAGTGCAAAAGTGGTTTCCTGCACCAACACAAGTGCGAAAAGTGGTTTTTCAACACTAACACAAGTGCGAAAAGTGGTTTTTCAACACTAACACAAGTGCGAAATGTGTTTTTTCCACACTAATACAAGTGCAAAAGTGGTTTCCTGCACCAACACAAGTGCGAAAAGTGGTTTTTCAACACCAACACAAGTGCGAAATGTGGTTTTTCAACACTAACACAAGTGCAAAAAGTGGTTTTTCAACACTAACACAAGTGCGAAAAGTGGTTTTTCCACACTAATACAAGTGCAAAGGTGGTTTCCTGCACCAACACAAGTGCGAAAAGTGGATTTTCAACACTAACACAAGTGCGAAAAGTGGGCTTTCAACACTAACACAAGTGCGAAAAGTGGTTTTTCACACTTACACAAGTGCGAAAAGTGGTTTTTCAACACGAACACAAGTGCGAAAAGTGTTTTTTCCACACTAATACAAGTGCAAAAGTGGTTTCCTGCACCAACACAAGTGCGAAAAGTGGATTTTCAACACTAACACAAGTGCGAAATGTGTTTTTTCCACACTAATACAAGTGCAAAAGTGGTTTCCTGCACCAACACAAGTGCGAAAAGTGGTTTTTCAACACCAACACAAGTGCGAAATGTGGTTTTTCAACACTAACACAAGTGCAAAAAGTGGTTTTTCAACACTAACACAAGTGCGAAAAGTGTTTTTTCTAACACTAATACAAGTGCAAAAGTGGTTTCCTGCACCAACACAAGTGCGAAAAGTGGTTTTTCAACACTAACACGAGTGCGAAAAGTGGTTTTTCAACACTAACACAAGTGCGAAAAGTGGTTTTTCAACACTAACAAAAGTGCGAAAAGTGGTTTTTCCACACTAATACAAGTGCAAAAGTGGTTTCCTGCACCAACACAAGTGCGAAAAGTGGTTTTTCAACACTAACACAAGTGCGAAAAGTGGTTTTTCAACACTATCACAAGTGCAAAAAGTGTTTTTTCCACACTAATACAAGTGCAAAAGTGGTTTCCTGCACCAACACAAGTGCGAAAAGTGGTTTTTCAACACTAACACAAGTGCGAAAAGTGGTTTTTCAACACTAACACAAGTGCGAAAAGTGGTTTTTCAACATTAACACAAGTGCGAAAAGTGTTTTTTCCACACTAATACAAGTGCAAAAGTGGTTTCCTGCACCAACACAAGTGCGGAAAGTGGTTTTTCAACACTAACACAATTGCGAAAAGTGGTTTTTCAACACTAACACAAGTGCGAAAAGTGGTTTTTCAACACTAACACAAGTGCGAAAAGTGGTTTTTCCACACTAATACAAGTGCAAAAGTGGTTTCCTGCACCAACACAAGTGCGAAAAGTGGTTTTTCAACACTAACAAAAGTGCGAAAAGTGGTTTTTCAACACTATCACAAGTGCAAAAAGTCTTTTTTCCACACTAATACAAGTGCAAAAGCGGTTTCCTGCACCAACACAAGTGCGAAAAGTGGTTTTACAACACTAACACAAGTGCGAAAAGTGGTTTTTCAACACTAACACAAGTGCGAAATGTGTTTTTTCCACACTAATACAAGTGCAAAAGTGGTCTCCTGCACCAACACAAGTGGGAAAAGTGGATTTTCAACACTAACACAAGTGCGAAAAGTGGTTTTTCACACTTACACAAGTGCGAAAAGTGTTTTTTCCACACTAATACAAGTGCAAAAGTGGTTTCCTGCACCAACACAAGTGCGAAAAGTGGTTTTTCAACACTAACAAAAGTGCGAAAAGTGGTTTTTCAACACTATCACAAGTGCAAAAAGTCTTTTTTCCACACTAATACAAGTGCAAAAGTGGTTTCCTGCACCAACACAAGTGCGAAAAGTGGTTTTACAACACTAACACAAGTGCGAAAAGTGGTTTTTCAACACTAACACAAGTGCGAAATGTGTTTTTTCCACACTAATACAAGTGCAAAAGTGGTCTCCTGCACCAACACAAGTGGGAAAAGTGGATTTTCAACACTAACACAAGTGCAAAAAGTGTTTTTTCCACACTAATACAAGTGCAAAAGTGGTTTCCTGCACCAACACAAGTGCGAAAAGTGGATTTTCAACACCAACACAAGTGCGAAATGTGGTTTTTCAACACTAACACAAGTGCGAAAAGTGGTTTTTCAACACTAATACAAGTGCAAAAGTGGTTTCCTGCACCAACACAAGTGCGAAAAGTGGTTTTTCAACACTAACACAAGTGCGAAAAGTGGTTTTTCAACACTATCACAAGTGCAAAAAGTGTTTTTTCCACACTAATACAAGTGCAAAAGTGGTTTCCTGCACCAACACAAGTGCAAAAGTGGTTTCCTGCACCAACACAAGTGCGAAAAGTGGATTTTCAACACTAACACAAGTGCGAAAAGTGGGTTTTCAACACTATCACAAGTGCAAAAAGTGTTTTTTCCACACTAATACAAGTGCAAAAGTGGTTTCCTGCACCAACACAAGTGCGAAAAGTGGTTTTTCAACACTAACACAAGTGCGAAAAGTGGTTTTTCAACACTATCACAAGTACAAAAAGTGTTTTTCCACACTAATACAAGTGCAAAAAGTGTTTTTTCCACACTAATACAAGTGCAAAAGTGGTTTCCTGCACCAACACAAGTGCGAAAAGTGGTTTTTCAACACTAACACAAGTGCGAAAAGTGGTTTTTCAACACTAACACAAGTGCGAAATGTGTTTTTTCCACACTAATACAAGTGCAAAAGTGGTTTCCTGCACCAACACAAGTGCGAAAAGTGGTTTTTCAACACCAACACAAGTGCGAAATGTGGTTTTTCAACACTAACACAAGTGCAAAAAGTGGTTTTTCAACACTAACACAAGTGCGAAAAGTGGTTTTTCCACACTAATACAAGTGCAAAGGTGGTTTCCTGCACCAACACAAGTGCGAAAAGTGGATTTTCAACACTAACACAAGTGCGAAAAGTGGGCTTTCAACACTAACACAAGTGCGAAAAGTGGTTTTTCACACTTACACAAGTGCGAAAAGTGGTTTTTCAACACGAACACAAGTGCGAAAAGTGTTTTTTCCACACTAATACAAGTGCAAAAGTGGTTTCCTGCACCAACACAAGTGCGAAAAGTGGATTTTCAACACTAACACAAGTGCGAAAAGTGGTTTTTCCACACTAATACAAGTGCAAAGGTGGTTTCCTGCACCAACACAAGTGCGAAAAGTGGATTTTCAACACTAACACAAGTGCGAAAAGTGGGCTTTCAACACTAACACAAGTGCGAAAAGTGGTTTTTCAACACTAACACAAGTGCGAAAAGTGGTTTTTCAACACTAACACAAGTGCGAAAAGTGGTTTTTCAACACGAACACAAGTGCGAAAAGTGTTTTTTCCACACTAATACAAGTGCAAAAGTGGTTTCCTGCACCAACACAAGTGCGAAAAGTGGATTTTCAACACTAACACAAGTGCGAAATGTGTTTTTTCCACACTAATACAAGTGCAAAAGTGGTTTCCTGCACCAACACAAGTGCGAAAAGTGGTTTTTCAACACCAACACAAGTGCGAAATGTGGTTTTTCAACACTAATACAAGTGCAAAAAGTGGTTTTTCAACACTAACACAAGTGCGAAAAGTGGTTTTTCCACACTAATACAAGTGCAAAGGTGGTTTCCTGCACCAACACAAGTGCGAAAAGTGGATTTTCAACACTAACACAAGTGCGAAAAGTGGGCTTTCAACACTAACACAAGTGCGAAAAGTGGTTTTTCAACACTAACACAAGTGCGAAAAGTGGTTTTTCAACACTAACACAAGTGCGAAAAGTGGTTTTTCAACACTAACACAAGTGCGAAATGTGTTTTTTCCACACTAATACAAGTGCAAAAGTGGTCTCCTGCACCAACACAAGTGCGAAAAGTGGTTTTTCAACACTAACACAAGTGCGAAAAGTGGTTTTTCAACACTAACACAAGTGCGAAAAGTAGTTTTTCAACACTATCACAAGTGCAAAAAGTGTTTTTCCACACTAATACAAGTGCAAAAGTGGTTTCCTGCTCCAACACAAGTGCAAAAGTGGTTTTTCAACACTAACACAAGTGCGAAAAGTGGTTTTTCAACACTAACACAAGTGCGAAAAGTGGTTTTTCCACACTAATACAAGTGCAAAAGTGGTTTCCTGCACCAACACAAGTGCGAAAAGTGGTTTTTCAACACTAACACAAGTGCGAAAAGTGGTTTTTCAACACTAACACAAGTGCGAAAAGTGGTTTTTCAACATTAACACAAGTGCGAAAAGTGTTTTTTCCACACTAATACAAGTGCAAAAGTGGTTTCCTGCACCAACACAAGTGCGAAAAGTGGTTTTTCAACACTAACACAAGTGCAAAAAGTGGTTTTTCAACACTAACACAAGTGCGAAAAGTGGTTTTTCAACATTAACACAAGTGCGAAAAGTGTTTTTTCCACACTAATACAAGTGCAAAAGTGGTTTCCTGCACCAACACAAGTGCGAAAAGTGGTTTTTCAACACTAACACAAGTGCAAAAAGTGGTTTTTCAACACTAACACAAGTGCGAAAAGTGGTTTTTCAACACTAACACAAGTGCGAAAAGTGGTTTTTCCACACTAATACAAGTGCAAAAGTGGTTTCCTGCACCAACACAAGTGCGAAAAGTGGTTTTACAACACTAACACAAGTGCGAAAAGTGGCTTTTCAACACTAACACAAGTGCGAAAAGTGGTTTTTCCACACTAATACAAGTGGAAAAGTGGTTTCCTGCACCAACACAAGTGCGAAAAGTGGTTTTACAACACTAACACAAGTGCGAAAAGTGGCTTTTCAACACTAACACAAGTGCGAAAAGTGGTTTTTCCACACTAACACAAGTGCGAAAAGTGGTTTTTCCACACTAATACAAGTGCAAAAGTGGTTTCCTGCACCAACACAAGTGCGAAAAGTGGTTTTTCAACATTAACACAAGTGCGAAAAGTGGTTTTTCAACACTAACACAAGTGCGAAAAGTGGTTTTTCCACACTAATACAAGTGCAAAAGTGGTTTCCTGCACCAACACAAGTGCGAAAAGTGGTTTTACAACACTAACACAAGTGCGAAAAGTGGTTTTTCAACACTAACACAAGTGCGAAATGTGTTTTTTCCACACTAATACAAGTGCAAAAGTGGTCTCCTGCACCAACACAAGTGCGAAAAGTGGTTTTTCAACACTAACACAAGTGCGAAAAGTGGTTTTTCAACACTAACACAAGTGCGAAAAGTAGTTTTTCAACACTAACACAAGTGCGAAAAGTGGTTTTTCAACACTAACACAAGTGCGAAATGTGTTTTTTCCACACTAATACAAGTGCAAAAGTGGTTTCCTGCACCAACACAAGTGCGAAAAGTGGTTTTTCAACACCAACACAAGTGCGAAATGTGGTTTTTCAACACTAACGCAAGTGCGAAAAGTGGTTTTTCAACACTAACACAAGTGCGAAAAGTGTTTTTTCCACACTAATACAAGTGCAAAAGTGGTTTCCTGCACCAACACAAGTGCGAAAAGTGGATTTTCAACACTAACACAAGTGCGAAAAGTGGGTTTTCAACACTATCACAAGTGCAAAAAGTGTTTTTTCCACACTAATACAAGTGCAAAAGTGGTTTCCTGCACCAACACAAGTGCGAAAAGTGGTTTTTCAAAACTAACACAAGTGCGAAAAGTGGTTTTTCAACACTAACACAAGTGTGAAAAGTGTTTTTTCCACACTAATACAAGTGCAAAAGTGGTTTCCTGCACCAACACAAGTGCGAAAAGTGGTTTTTCAACACTAACACAAGTGCGAAAAGTGGTTTTTCCACACTAATACAAGTGCAAAAGTGATTTCCTGCACCAACACAAGTGCGAAAAGTGGTTTTTCAACACTAACACAAGTGCGAAAAGTGGTTTTTCAACAATATCACAAGTGCAAAAAGTGCTTTTTCCACACTAATACAAGTGCAAAAGTGGATTCCTGCACCAACACAAGTGGGAAAAGTGGATTTTCAACACTAACACAAGTGCAAAAAGTGTTTTTTCCACACTAATACAAGTGCAAAAGTGGTTTCCTGCACCAACACAAGTGCGAAAAGTGGATTTTCAACACTAACACAAGTGCGAAAAGTGGGTTTTCAACACTAACACAAGTGCGAAAAGTGGTTTCCTTCACTAACACAAGTGCGAAAAGTGGTTTTTCAACACTAACACAAGTGCGAAAAGTGGTTTTTCAACACTAACACAAGTGCGAAAAGTGGTTTTTCAACACTAACACAAGTGCGAAAAGTGGTTTTTCCACACTAATACAAGTGCAAAAGTGGTTTCCTGCACCAACACAAGTGCGAAAAGTGGATTTTCAACACTAACACAAGTGCGAAAAGTGGGTTTTCAACACTATCACAAGTGCAAAAAGTGTTTTTTCCACACTAATACAAGTGCAAAAGTGGTTTCCTGCACCAACACAAGTGCGAAAAGTGGTTTTTCAACACTAACACAAGTGCGAAAAGTGGTTTTTCAACACTATCACAAGTGCAAAAAGTGTTTTTCCACACTAATACAAGTGCAAAAAGTGTTTTTTCCACACTAATACAAGTGCAAAAGTGGTTTCCTGCACCAACACAAGTGCGAAAAGTGGTTTTTCAACACTAACACAAGTGCGAAAAGTGGTTTTTCAACACTAACACAAGTGCGAAATGTGTTTTTTCCACACTAATACAAGTGCAAAAGTGGTTTCCTGCACCAACACAAGTGCGAAAAGTGGTTTTACAACACTAACACAAGTGCGAAAAGTGGCTTTTCAACACTAACACAAGTGCGAAAAGTGGTTTTTCCACACTAACACAAGTGCGAAAAGTGGTTTTTCCACACTAATACAAGTGCAAAAGTGGTTTCCTGCACCAACACAAGTGCGAAAAGTGGTTTTTCAACATTAACACAAGTGCGAAAAGTGGTTTTTCAACACTAACACAAGTGCGAAAAGTGGTTTTTCCACACTAATACAAGTGCAAAAGTGGTTTCCTGCACCAACACAAGTGCGAAAAGTGGTTTTACAACACTAACACAAGTGCGAAAAGTGGTTTTTCAACACTAACACAAGTGCGAAATGTGTTTTTTCCACACTAATACAAGTGCAAAAGTGGTCTCCTGCACCAACACAAGTGCGAAAAGTGGTTTTTCAACACTAACACAAGTGCGAAAAGTGGTTTTTCAACACTAACACAAGTGCGAAAAGTAGTTTTTCAACACTAACACAAGTGCGAAAAGTGGTTTTTCAACACTAACACAAGTGCGAAATGTGTTTTTTCCACACTAATACAAGTGCAAAAGTGGTTTCCTGCACCAACACAAGTGCGAAAAGTGGTTTTTCAACACCAACACAAGTGCGAAATGTGGTTTTTCAACACTAACGCAAGTGCGAAAAGTGGTTTTTCAACACTAACACAAGTGCGAAAAGTGTTTTTTCCACACTAATACAAGTGCAAAAGTGGTTTCCTGCACCAACACAAGTGCGAAAAGTGGATTTTCAACACTAACACAAGTGCGAAAAGTGGGTTTTCAACACTATCACAAGTGCAAAAAGTGTTTTTTCCACACTAATACAAGTGCAAAAGTGGTTTCCTGCACCAACACAAGTGCGAAAAGTGGTTTTTCAAAACTAACACAAGTGCGAAAAGTGGTTTTTCAACACTAACACAAGTGTGAAAAGTGTTTTTTCCACACTAATACAAGTGCAAAAGTGGTTTCCTGCACCAACACAAGTGCGAAAAGTGGTTTTTCAACACTAACACAAGTGCGAAAAGTGGTTTTTCCACACTAATACAAGTGCAAAAGTGATTTCCTGCACCAACACAAGTGCGAAAAGTGGTTTTTCAACACTAACACAAGTGCGAAAAGTGGTTTTTCAACAATATCACAAGTGCAAAAAGTGCTTTTTCCACACTAATACAAGTGCAAAAGTGGATTCCTGCACCAACACAAGTGGGAAAAGTGGATTTTCAACACTAACACAAGTGCAAAAAGTGTTTTTTCCACACTAATACAAGTGCAAAAGTGGTTTCCTGCACCAACACAAGTGCGAAAAGTGGATTTTCAACACTAACACAAGTGCGAAAAGTGGGTTTTCAACACTAACACAAGTGCGAAAAGTGGTTTCCTTCACTAACACAAGTGCGAAAAGTGGTTTTTCAACACTAACACAAGTGCGAAAAGTGGTTTTTCAACACTAACACAAGTGCGAAAAGTGGTTTTTCAACACTAACACAAGTGCGAAAAGTGGTTTTTCCACACTAATACAAGTGCAAAAGTGGTTTCCTGCACCAACACAAGTGCGAAAAGTGGATTTTCAACACTAACACAAGTGCGAAAAGTGGGTTTTCAACACTATCACAAGTGCAAAAAGTGTTTTTTCCACACTAATACAAGTGCAAAAGTGGTTTCCTGCACCAACACAAGTGCGAAAAGTGGTTTTTCAACACTAACACAAGTGCGAAAAGTGGTTTTTCAACACTATCACAAGTGCAAAAAGTGTTTTTCCACACTAATACAAGTGCAAAAAGTGTTTTTTCCACACTAATACAAGTGCAAAAGTGGTTTCCTGCACCAACACAAGTGCGAAAAGTGGTTTTTCAACACTAACACAAGTGCGAAAAGTGGTTTTTCAACACTAACACAAGTGCGAAATGTGTTTTTTCCACACTAATACAAGTGCAAAAGTGGTTTCCTGCACCAACACAAGTGCGAAAAGTGGTTTTTCAACACCAACACAAGTGCGAAATGTGGTTTTTCAACACTAACACAAGTGCAAAAAGTGGTTTTTCAACACTAACACAAGTGCGAAAAGTGGTTTTTCCACACTAATACAAGTGCAAAGGTGGTTTCCTGCACCAACACAAGTGCGAAAAGTGGATTTTCAACACTAACACAAGTGCGAAAAGTGGGCTTTCAACACTAACACAAGTGCGAAAAGTGGTTTTTCACACTTACACAAGTGCGAAAAGTGGTTTTTCAACACGAACACAAGTGCGAAAAGTGTTTTTTCCACACTAATACAAGTGCAAAAGTGGTTTCCTGCACCAACACAAGTGCGAAAAGTGGATTTTCAACACTAACACAAGTGCGAAATGTGTTTTTTCCACACTAATACAAGTGCAAAAGTGGTTTCCTGCACCAACACAAGTGCGAAAAGTGGTTTTTCAACACCAACACAAGTGCGAAATGTGGTTTTTCAACACTAACACAAGTGCAAAAAGTGGTTTTTCAACACTAACACAAGTGCGAAAAGTGTTTTTTCTAACACTAATACAAGTGCAAAAGTGGTTTCCTGCACCAACACAAGTGCGAAAAGTGGTTTTTCAACACTAACACGAGTGCGAAAAGTGGTTTTTCAACACTAACACAAGTGCGAAAAGTGGTTTTTCAACACTAACAAAAGTGCGAAAAGTGGTTTTTCCACACTAATACAAGTGCAAAAGTGGTTTCCTGCACCAACACAAGTGCGAAAAGTGGTTTTTCAACACTAACACAAGTGCGAAAAGTGGTTTTTCAACACTAACACAAGTGCGAAATGTGTTTTTTCCACACTAATACAAGTGCAAAAGTGGTCTCCTGCACCAACACAAGTGCGAAAAGTGGTTTTTCAACACTAACACAAGTGCGAAAAGTGGTTTTTCAACACTAACACAAGTGCGAAAAGTGGTTTTTCAACACTAACACAAGTGCGAAAAGTGTTTTTTCCACACTAATACAAGTGCAAAAGTGGTTTCCTGCACCAACACAAGTGCGAAAAGTGGTTTTTCAACACTAACACAAGTGCGAAAAGTGGTTTTTCAACACTAACACAAGTGCGAAAAGTGTTTTTTCCACACTAATACAAGTGCAAAAGTGGTTTCCTGCACCAACACAAGTGCGAAAAGTGGTTTTTCAACACTAACACAAGTGCAAAAAGTGGTTTTTCAACACTAACACAAGTGCGAAAAGTGGTTTTTCCACACTAATACAAGTGCAAAAGTGGTTTCCTGCACCAACACAAGTGCGAAAAGTGGTTTTACAACACTAACACAAGTGCGAAAAGTGGCTTTTCAACACTAACACAAGTGCGAAAAGTGGTTTTTCCACACTAATACAAGTGGAAAAGTGGTTTCCTGCACCAACACAAGTGCGAAAAGTGGTTTTACAACACTAACACAAGTGAGAAAAGTGGCTTTTCAACACTAACACAAGTGCGAAAAGTGGTTTTTCCACACTAATACAAGTGCAAAAGTGGTTTCCTGCACCAACACAAGTGCGAAAAGTGGTTTTTCAACATTAACACAAGTGCGAAAAGTGGTTTTTCAACACTAACACAAGTGCGAAAAGTGGTTTTTCAACACTAACACAAGTGCGAAAAGTGTTTTTTCCACACTAATACAAGTGCAAAAGTGGTTTCCTGCACCAACACAAATGCGAAAAGTGGTTTTTCAACACTAACACAAGTGCGAAAAGTGGTTTCACAACACTAACACAAGTGCGAAAAGTTGTTTTTCAACACTAACACAAGTGCGAAAAGTGGTTTTTCAACACTAACACAAGTGCGAAAAGTGGCTTTTCAACACTAACACAAGTGCAAAAAGTGGTTTTTCCACACTAATACAAGTGTAAAAGTGGTTTCCTGCACCAACACAAGTGCGAAAAGTGGTTTTTCAACATGAACACAAGTGCGAAAAGTGGTTTTTCAACACTAACACAAGTGCGAAAAGTGGTTTTTCAACACTAACACAAGTGCGAAAAGTGGTTTTTCAACATTAACACAAGTGCGAAAAGTGTTTTTTCCACACTAATACAAGTGCAAAAGTGGTTTCCTGCACCAACACAAGTGCGGAAAGTGGTTTTTCAACACTAACACAATTGCGAAAAGTGGTTTTTCAACACTAACACAAGTGCGAAAAGTGTTTTTTCAACACTAACACAAGTGCGAAAAGTGGTTTTTCCACACTAATACAAGTGCAAAGGTGGTTTCCTGCACCAACACAAGTGCGAAAAGTGGTTTTTCAACACTAACAAAAGTGCGAAAAGTGGTTTTTCAACACTATCACAAGTGCAAAAAGTCTTTTTTCCACACTAATACAAGTGCAAAAGTGGTTTCCTGCACCAACACAAGTGCGAAAAGTGGTTTTACAACACTAACACAAGTGCGAAAAGTGGTTTTTCAACACTAACACAAGTGCGAAATGTGTTTTTTCCACACTAATACAAGTGCAAAAGTGGTCTCCTGCACCAACACAAGTGCGAAAAGTGGTTTTTCAACACTAACACAAGTGCGAAAAGTGGTTTTTCAACACTAACACAAGTGCGAAAAGTAGTTTTTCAACACTAACACAAGTGCGAAAAGTGGTTTTTCAACACTAACACAAGTGCGAAATGTGTTTTTTCCACACTAATACAAGTGCAAAAGTGGTTTCCTGCACCAACACAAGTGCGAAAAGTGGTTTTTCAACACCAACACAAGTGCGAAATGTGGTTTTTCAACACTAACGCAAGTGCGAAAAGTGGTTTTTCAACACTAACACAAGTGCGAAAAGTGTTTTTTCCACACTAATACAAGTGCAAAAGTGGTTTCCTGCACCAACACAAGTGCGAAAAGTGGATTTTCAACACTAACACAAGTGCGAAAAGTGGGTTTTCAACACTATCACAAGTGCAAAAAGTGTTTTTTCCACACTAATACAAGTGCAAAAGTGGTTTCCTGCACCAACACAAGTGCGAAAAGTGGTTTTTCAAAACTAACACAAGTGCGAAAAGTGGTTTTTCAACACTAACACAAGTGTGAAAAGTGTTTTTTCCACACTAATACAAGTGCAAAAGTGGTTTCCTGCACCAACACAAGTGCGAAAAGTGGTTTTTCAACACTAACACAAGTGCGAAAAGTGGTTTTTCCACACTAATACAAGTGCAAAAGTGATTTCCTGCACCAACACAAGTGCGAAAAGTGGTTTTTCAACACTAACACAAGTGCGAAAAGTGGTTTTTCAACAATATCACAAGTGCAAAAAGTGCTTTTTCCACACTAATACAAGTGCAAAAGTGGATTCCTGCACCAACACAAGTGGGAAAAGTGGATTTTCAACACTAACACAAGTGCAAAAAGTGTTTTTTCCACACTAATACAAGTGCAAAAGTGGTTTCCTGCACCAACACAAGTGCGAAAAGTGGATTTTCAACACTAACACAAGTGCGAAAAGTGGGTTTTCAACACTAACACAAGTGCGAAAAGTGGTTTCCTTCACTAACACAAGTGCGAAAAGTGGTTTTTCAACACTAACACAAGTGCGAAAAGTGGTTTTTCAACACTAACACAAGTGCGAAAAGTGGTTTTTCAACACTAACACAAGTGCGAAAAGTGGTTTTTCCACACTAATACAAGTGCAAAAGTGGTTTCCTGCACCAACACAAGTGCGAAAAGTGGATTTTCAACACTAACACAAGTGCGAAAAGTGGGTTTTCAACACTATCACAAGTGCAAAAAGTGTTTTTTCCACACTAATACAAGTGCAAAAGTGGTTTCCTGCACCAACACAAGTGCGAAAAGTGGTTTTTCAACACTAACACAAGTGCGAAAAGTGGTTTTTCAACACTATCACAAGTGCAAAAAGTGTTTTTCCACACTAATACAAGTGCAAAAAGTGTTTTTTCCACACTAATACAAGTGCAAAAGTGGTTTCCTGCACCAACACAAGTGCGAAAAGTGGTTTTTCAACACTAACACAAGTGCGAAAAGTGGTTTTTCAACACTAACACAAGTGCGAAATGTGTTTTTTCCACACTAATACAAGTGCAAAAGTGGTTTCCTGCACCAACACAAGTGCGAAAAGTGGTTTTTCAACACCAACACAAGTGCGAAATGTGGTTTTTCAACACTAACACAAGTGCAAAAAGTGGTTTTTCAACACTAACACAAGTGCGAAAAGTGGTTTTTCCACACTAATACAAGTGCAAAGGTGGTTTCCTGCACAAACACAAGTGCGAAAAGTGGATTTTCAACACTAACACAAGTGCGAAAAGTGGGCTTTCAACACTAACACAAGTGCGAAAAGTGGTTTTTCACACTTACACAAGTGCGAAAAGTGGTTTTTCAACACGAACACAAGTGCGAAAAGTGTTTTTTCCACACTAATACAAGTGCAAAAGTGGTTTCCTGCACCAACACAAGTGCGAAAAGTGGATTTTCAACACTAACACAAGTGCGAAATGTGTTTTTTCCACACTAATACAAGTGCAAAAGTGGTTTCCTGCACCAACACAAGTGCGAAAAGTGGTTTTTCAACACCAACACAAGTGCGAAATGTGGTTTTTCAACACTAACACAAGTGCAAAAAGTGGTTTTTCAACACTAACACAAGTGCGAAAAGTGTTTTTTCTAACACTAATACAAGTGCAAAAGTGGTTTCCTGCACCAACACAAGTGCGAAAAGTGGTTTTTCAACACTAACACGAGTGCGAAAAGTGGTTTTTCAACACTAACACAAGTGCGAAAAGTGGTTTTTCAACACTAACAAAAGTGCGAAAAGTGGTTTTTCCACACTAATACAAGTGCAAAAGTGGTTTCCTGCACCAACACAAGTGCGAAAAGTGGTTTTTCAACACTAACACAAGTGCGAAAAGTGGTTTTTCAACACTAACACAAGTGCGAAATGTGTTTTTTCCACACTAATACAAGTGCAAAAGTGGTCTCCTGCACCAACACAAGTGCGAAAAGTGGTTTTTCAACACTAACACAAGTGCGAAAAGTGGTTTTTCAACACTAACACAAGTGCGAAAAGTGGTTTTTCAACACTAACACAAGTGCGAAAAGTGTTTTTTCCACACTAATACAAGTGCAAAAGTGGTTTCCTGCACCAACACAAGTGCGAAAAGTGGTTTTTCAACACTAACACAAGTGCGAAAAGTGGTTTTTCAACACTAACACAAGTGCCAAAAGTGTTTTTTCCACACTAATACAAGTGCAAAAGTGGTTTCCTGCACCAACACAAGTGCGAAAAGTGGTTTTTCAACACTAACACAAGTGCGAAAAGTGGTTTTTCAACACTAACACAAGTGCGAAAAGTGGTTTTTCAACACTAACACAAGTGCGAAAAGTGGTTTTTCCACACTAATACAAGTGCAAAAGTGGTTTCCTGCACCAACACAAGTGCGAAAAGTGGATTTTCAACACTAACACAAGTGCGAAAAGTGGGTTTTCAACACTAACACAAGTGCGAAAAGTGGGTTTTCAACACTAACACAAGTGCGAAAAGTGGTTTTTCAACACTAACACAAGTGCGAAAAGTGGTTTTTCAACACTAACACAAGTGCGAAAAGTGTTTTTTCCACACTAATACAAGTGCAAAAGTGGTTTCCTGCACCAACACAAGTGCGAAAAGTGGATTTTCAACACTAACACAAGTGCGAAAAGTGGGTTTTCAACACTATCACAAGTGCAAAAAGTGTTTTTTCCACACTAATACAAGTGCAAAAGTGGTTTCCTGCACCAACACAAGTGCGAAAAGTGGTTTTTCAAAACTAACACAAGTGCGAAAAGTGGTTTTTCAACACTAACAGAAGTGCGAAAAGTGTTTTTTCCACACTAATACAAGTGCAAAAGTGGTTTCCTGCACCAACACAAGTGCGAAAAGTGGTTTTTCAACACTAACCCAAGTGCGAAAAGTGGTTTTTCCACACTAATACAAGTGCAAAAGTGATTTCCTGCACCAACACAAGTGCGAAAAGTGGATTTTCAACACTAACACAAGTGCGAAAAGTGGGTTTTCAACACTAACACAAGTGCAAAAAGTGTTTTTTCCACACTAATACAAGTGCAAAAGTGGTTTCCTGCACCAACACAAGTGCGAAAAGTGGATTTTCAACACTAACACAAGTGCGAAAAGTGGGTTTTCAACACTAACACAAGTGCAAAAGTGGTTTCCTGCACCAACACAAGTGCGAAAAGTGGTTTTTCAACACTAACACGAGTGCGAAAAGTGGTTTTTCAACACTAACACAAGTGTGAAAAGTGGTTTTTCAACACTAACAGAAGTGCGAAAAGTGGTTTTTCCACACTAATACAAGTGCAAAAGTGGTTTCCTGCACCAACACAAGTGCGAAAAGTGGTTTTTCAACACTAACACAAGTGCAAAAAGTGGTTTTTCAACACTAACACAAGTGCGAAATGTGTTTTTTCCACACTAATACAAGTGTAAAAGTGGTCTCCTGCACCAACACAAGTGCGAAAAGTGGTTTTTCAACACTAACACAAGTGCGAAAAGTGGTTTTTCAACACTAACACAAGTGCGAAAAGTGGTTTTTCAACACTAACACAAGTGCGAAAAGTGTTTTTTCCACACTAATACAAGTGCAAAAGTGGTTTCCTGCACCAACACAAGTGCGAAAAGTGGTTTTTCAACACTAACACAAGTGCGAAAAGTGGTTTTTCAACACTAACACAAGTGCGAAAAGTGTTTTTTCCACACTAATACAAGTGCAAAAGTGGTTTCCTGCACCAACACAAGTGCGAAAAGTGGTTTTTCAACACTAACACAAGTGTGAAAAGTGGTTTTTCCACACTAATACAAGTGCAAAAGTGGTTTCCTGCACCAACACAAGTGCGAAAAGTGGATTTTCCACACTAACACAAGTGCGAAAAGTGGGTTTTCAACACTAACACAAGTGCGAAAAGTGGGTTTTCAACACTAACACAAGTGCGAAAAGTGGGTTTTCAACACTAACACAAGTGCGAAAAGTGGTTTTTCAACACTAACACAAGTGCGAAAAGTGGTTTTTCAACACTAACACAAGTGCGAAAAGTGTTTTTTCCACACTAATACAAGTGCAAAAGTGGTTTCCTGCACCAACACAAGTGTGAAAAGTGGATTTTCAACACTAACACAAGTGCGAAAAGTGGGTTTTCAACACTATCACAAGTGCAAAAAGTGTTTTTTCCACACTAATACAAGTGCAAAAGTGGTTTCCTGTACCAACACAAGTGCGAAAAGTGGTTTTTCAAAACTAACACAAGTGCGAAAAGTGGTTTTTCAACACTAACACAAGTGCGAAAAGTGTTTTTTCCACACTAATACAAGTGCAAAAGTGGTTTCCTGCACCAACACAAGTGCGAAAAGTGGTTTTTCAACACTAACACAAGTGCGAAAAGTGGTTTTTCCACACTAATACAAGTGCAAAAGTGATTTCCTGCACCAACACAAGTGCGAAAAGTGGATTTTCAACACTAACACAAGTGCGAAAAGTGGGTTTTCAACACTAACACAAGTGCAAAAAGTGTTTTTTCCACACTAATACAAGTGCAAAAGTGGTTTCCTGCACCAACACAAGTGCGAAAAGTGGTTTTTCAACACTAACACAAGTGCGAAAAGTGGTTTTTCAACACTAACACAAGTGCGAAAAGTGGTTTTTCAACACTAACACAAGTGCGAAAAGTGGTTTTCCCACACTAATACAAGTGCAAAAGTGGTTTCCTGCACCAACACAAGTGCGAAAAGTGGATTTTCAACACTAACACAAGTGCGAAAAGTGGGTTTTCAACACTAACACAAGTGCGAAAAGTGGGTTTTCAACACTAACACAAGTGCGAAAAGTGGTTTTTCAACACTAACACAAGTGCGAAAAGTGGTTTTTCAACACTAACACAAGTGCGAAAAGTGTTTTTTCCACACTAATACAAGTGCAAAAGTGGTTTCCTGCACCAACACAAGTGCGAAAAGTGGATTTTCAACACTAACACAAGTGCGAAAAGTGGGTTTTCAACACTATCACAAGTGCAAAAAGTGTTTTTTCCACACTAATACAAGTGCAAAAGTGGTTTCCTGCACCAACACAAGTGCGAAAAGTGGTTTTTCAAAACTAACACAAGTGCGAAAAGTGGTTTTTCAACACTAACACAAGTGCGAAAAGTGTTTTTTCCACACTAATACAAGTGCAAAAGTGGTTTCCTGCACCAACACAAGTGCGAAAAGTGGTTTTTCAACACTAACCCAAGTGCGAAAAGTGGTTTTTCCACACTAATACAAGTGCAAAAGTGATTTCCTGCACCAACACAAGTGCGAAAAGTGGATTTTCAACACTAACACAAGTGCGAAAAGTGGGTTTTCAACACTAACACAAGTGCAAAAAGTGTTTTTTCCACACTAATACAAGTGCAAAAGTGGTTTCCTGCACCAACACAAGTGCGAAAAGTGGATTTTCAACACTAACACAAGTGCGAAAAGTGGGTTTTCAACACTAACACAAGTGCAAAAGTGGTTTCCTGCACCAACACAAGTGCGAAAAGTGGTTTTTCAACACTAACACGAGTGCGAAAAGTGGTTTTTCAACACTAACACAAGTGTGAAAAGTGGTTTTTCAACACTAACAGAAGTGCGAAAAGTGGTTTTTCCACACTAATACAAGTGCAAAAGTGGTTTCCTGCACCAACACAAGTGCGAAAAGTGGTTTTTCAACACTAACACAAGTGCGAAAAGTGGTTTTTCAACACTAACACAAGTGCGAAATGTGTTTTCTCCACACTAATACAAGTGTAAAAGTGGTCTCCTGCACCAACACAAGTGCGAAAAGTGGTTTTTCAACACTAACACAAGTGCGAAAAGTGGTTTTTCAACACTAACACAAGTGCGAAAAGTGGTTTTTCAACACTAACACAAGTGCGAAAAGTGTTTTTTCCACACTAATACAAGTGCAAAAGTGGTTTCCTGCACCAACACAAGTGCGAAAAGTGGTTTTTCAACACTAACACAAGTGCGAAAAGTGGTTTTTCAACACTAACACAAGTGCGAAAAGTGTTTTTTCCACACTAATACAAGTGCAAAAGTGGTTTCCTGCACCAACACAAGTGCGAAAAGTGGTTTTTCAACACTAACACAAGTGCGAAAAGTGGTTTTTCCACACTAATACAAGTGCAAAAGTGGTTTCCTGCACCAACACAAGTGCGAAAAGTGGATTTTCCACACTAACACAAGTGCGAAAAGTGGGTTTTCAACACTAACACAAGTGCGAAAAGTGGGTTTTCAACACTAACACAAGTGCGAAAAGTGGGTTTTCAACACTAACACAAGTGCGAAAAGTGGTTTTTCAACACTAACACAAGTGCGAAAAGTGGTTTTTCAACACTAACACAAGTGCGAAAAGTGTTTTTTCCACACTAATACAAGTGCAAAAGTGGTTTCCTGCACCAACACAAGTGTGAAAAGTGGATTTTCAACACTAACACAAGTGCGAAAAGTGGGTTTTCAACACTATCACAAGTGCAAAAAGTGTTTTTTCCACACTAATACAAGTGCAAAAGTGGTTTCCTGCACCAACACAAGTGCGAAAAGTGGTTTTTCAAAACTAACACAAGTGCGAAAAGTGGTTTTTCAACACTAACACAAGTGCGAAAAGTGTTTTTTCCACACTAATACAAGTGCAAAAGTGGTTTCCTGCACCAACACAAGTGCGAAAAGTGGTTTTTCAACACTAACACAAGTGCGAAAAGTGGTTTTTCCACACTAATACAAGTGCAAAAGTGATTTCCTGCACCAACACAAGTGCGAAAAGTGGATTTTCAACACTAACACAAGTGCGAAAAGTGGGTTTTCAACACTAACACAAGTGCAAAAAGTGTTTTTTCCACACTAATACAAGTGCAAAAGTGGTTTCCTGCACCAACACAAGTGCGAAAAGTGGATTTTCAACACTAACACAAGTGCGAAAAGTGGGTTTTCAACACTAACACAAGTGCGAAAAGTGGTTTCCTTCACTAACACAAGTGCGAAAAGTGGTTTTTCAACACTAACACAAGTGCGAAAAGTGGTTTTTCAACACTAACACAAGTGCGAAAAGTGGTTTTTCAACACTAACACAAGTGCGAAAAGTGGTTTTTCCACACTAATACAAGTGCAAAAGTGGTTTCCTGCACCAACACAAGTGCGAAAAGTGGATTTTCAACACTAACACAAGTGCGAAAAGTGGGTTTTCAACACTATCACAAGTGCAAAAAGTGTTTTTTCCACACTAATACAAGTGCAAAAGTGGTTTCCTGCACCAACACAAGTGCGAAAAGTGGTTTTTCAACACTAACACAAGTGCGAAAAGTGGTTTTTCAACACTATCACAAGTGCAAAAAGTGTTTTTCCACACTAATACAAGTGCAAAAAGTGTTTTTTCCACACTAATACAAGTGCAAAAGTGGTTTCCTGCACCAACACAAGTGCGAAAAGTGGTTTTTCAACACTAACACAAGTGCGAAATGTGGTTTTTCCACACTAACACAAGTGCGAAAAGTAGTTTTTCAACACTATCACAAGTGCAAAAAGTGTTTTTCCACACTAATACAAGTGCAAAAAGTGTTTTTCAACACTAACACAAGTGCGAAAAGTGGTTTTTCAACACTAACACAAGTGCGAAAAGTGGTTTTTCAACACTAACACAAGTGCGAAATGTGTTTTTTCCACACTAATACAAGTGCAAAAGTGGTTTCCTGCACCAACACAAGTGCGAAAAGTGGTTTTTCAACACTAACACAAGTGCGAAAAGTGGTTTTTCAACACTAACACAAGTGCGAAAAGTGGTTTTTCAACACTAACACAAGTGCGAAATGTGTTTTTTCCACACTAATACAAGTGCAAAAGTGGTCTCCTGCACCAACACAAGTGCAAAAAGTGTTTTTTCCACACTAATACAAGTGCAAAAGTGGTTTCCTGCACCAACACAAGTGCGAAAAGTGGTTTTTCAACACTAACACAAGTGCGAAAAGTGGTTTTTCAACACTAACACAAGTGCGAAATGTGTTTTTTCCACACTAATACAAGTGCAAAAGTGGTTTCCTGCACCAACACAAGTGCGAAAAGTGGTTTTTCAACACCAACACAAGTGCGAAATGTGGTTTTTCAACACTAACGCAAGTGCGAAAAGTGGTTTTTCAACACTAACACAAGTGCGAAAAGTGTTTTTTCCACACTAATACAAGTGCAAAAGTGGTTTCCTGCACCAACACAAGTGCGAAAAGTGGATTTTCAACACTAACACAAGTGCGAAAAGTGGGTTTTCAACACTATCACAAGTGCAAAAAGTGTTTTTTCCACACTAATACAAGTGCAAAAGTGGTTTCCTGCACCAACACAAGTGCGAAAAGTGGTTTTTCAAAACTAACACAAGTGCGAAAAGTGGTTTTTCAACACTAACACAAGTGCGAAAAGTGTTTTTTCCACACTAATACAAGTGCAAAAGTGGTTTCCTGCACCAACACAAGTGCGAAAAGTGGTTTTTCAACACTAACACAAGTGCGAAAAGTGGTTTTTCCACACTAATACAAGTGCAAAAGTGATTTCCTGCACCAACACAAGTGCGAAAAGTGGTTTTTCAACACTAACACAAGTGCGAAATGTGGTTTTTCAACAATATCACAAGTGCAAAAAGTGCTTTTTCCACACTAATACAAGTGCAAAAGTGGATTCCTGCACCAACACAAGTGGGAAAAGTGGATTTTCAACACTAACACAAGTGCAAAAAGTGTTTTTTCCACACTAATACAAGTGCAAAAGTGGTTTCCTGCACCAACACAAGTGCGAAAAGTGGATTTTCAACACTAACACAAGTGCGAAAAGTGGGTTTTCAACACTAACACAAGTGCGAAAAGTGGTTTCCTTCACTAACACAAGTGCGAAAAGTGGTTTTTCAACACTAACACAAGTGCGAAAAGTGGTTTTTCAACACTAACACAAGTGCGAAAAGTGGTTTTTCAACACAAACACAAGTGCGAAAAGTGGTTTTTCAACACTAACACAAGTGCGAAAAGTGGTTTTTCCACACTAATACAAGTGCAAAAGTGATTTCCTGCACCAACACAAGTGCGAAAAGTGGATTTTCAACACTAACACAAGTGCGAAAAGTGGGTTTTCAACACTAACACAAGTGCAAAAAGTGTTTTTTCCACACTAATACAAGTGCAAAAGTGGTTTCCTGCACCAACACAAGTGCGAAAAGTGGATTTTCAACACTAACACAAGTGCGAAAAGTGGGTTTTCAACACTAACACAAGTGCGAAAAGTGGTTTCCTTCACTAACACAAGTGCGAAAAGTGGTTTTTCAACACTAACACAAGTGCGAAAAGTGGTTTTTCAACACTAATACAAGTGCAAAAGTGGTTTCCTGCACCAACACAAGTGCGAAAAGTGGATTTTCAACACTAACACAAGTGCGAAAAGTGGGTTTTCAACACTATCACAAGTGCAAAAAGTGTTTTTTCCACACTAATACAAGTGCAAAAGTGGTTTCCTGCACCAACACAAGTGCGAAAAGTGGTTTTTCAACACTAACACAAGTGCGAAAAGTGGTTTTTCAACACTATCACAAGTGCAAAAAGTGTTTTTCCACACTAATACAAGTGCAAAAAGTGTTTTTCAACACTAACACAAGTGCGAAAAGTGGTTTTTCAACACTAACACAAGTGCGAAAAGTGGTTTTTCAACACTAACACAAGTGCGAAATGTGTTTTTTCCACACTAATACAAGTGCAAAAGTGGTTTCCTGCACCAACACAAGTGCGAAAAGTGGTTTTTCAACACTAACACAAGTGCGAAAAGTGGTTTTTCAACACTAACACAAGTGCGAAAAGTGGTTTTTCAACACTAACACAAGTGCGAAATGTGTTTTTTCCACACTAATACAAGTGCAAAAGTGGTCTCCTGCACCAACACAAGTGCAAAAAGTGTTTTTTCCACACTAATACAAGTGCAAAAGTGGTTTCCTGCACCAACACAAGTGCGAAAAGTGGTTTTTCAACACTAACACAAGTGCGAAAAGTGGTTTTTCAACACTAACACAAGTGCAAAAGTGATTTCCTGCACCAACACAAGTGCGAAAAGTGGTTTTTCAACACTAACACAAGTGCGAAAAGTGGTTTTTCAACAATATCACAAGTGCAAAAAGTGCTTTTTCCACACTAATACAAGTGCAAAAGTGGATTCCTGCACCAACACAAGTGGGAAAAGTGGATTTTCAACACTAACACAAGTGCAAAAAGTGTTTTTTCCACACTAATACAAGTGCAAAAGTGGTTTCCTGCACCAACACAAGTGCGAAAAGTGGATTTTCAACACTAACACAAGTGCGAAAAGTGGGTTTTCAACACTAACACAAGTGCGAAAAGTGGTTTCCTTCACTAACACAAGTGCGAAAAGTGGTTTTTCAACACTAACACAAGTGCGAAAAGTGGTTTTTCAACACTAACACAAGTGCGAAAAGTGGTTTTTCAACACTAACACAAGTGCGAAAAGTGGTTTTTCCACACTAATACAAGTGCAAAAGTGATTTCCTGCACCAACACAAGTGCGAAAAGTGGATTTTCAACACTAACACAAGTGCGAAAAGTGGGTTTTCAACACTAACACAAGTGCGAAAAGTGGTTTTTCCACACTAATACAAGTGCAAAAGTGATTTCCTGCACCAACACAAGTGCGAAAAGTGGATTTTCAACACTAACACAAGTGCGAAAAGTGGGTTTTCAACACTAACACAAGTGCAAAAAGTGTTTTTTCCACACTAATACAAGTGCAAAAGTGGTTTCCTGCACCAACACAAGTGCGAAAAGTGGATTTTCAACACTAACACAAGTGCGAAAAGTGGGTTTTCAACACTAACACAAGTGCGAAAAGTGGTTTCCTTCACTAACACAAGTGCGAAAAGTGGTTTTTCAACACTAACACAAGTGCGAAAAGTGGTTTTTCAACACTAACACAAGTGCAAAAAGTGGTTTTTCAACACTAACACAAGTGCGAAAAGTGGTTTTTCCACACTAATACAAGTGCAAAAGTGGTTTCCTGCACCAACACAAGTGCGAAAAGTGGATTTTCAACACTAACACAAGTGCGAAAAGTGGGTTTTCAACACTATCACAAGTGTAAAAAGTGTTTATTCCACACTAATACAAGTGCAAAAGTGGTTTCCTGCACCAACACAAGTGCGAAAAGTGGTTTTTCAACACTAACACAAGTGCGAAAAGTGGTTTTTCAACACTATCACAAGTGCAAAAAGTGTTTTTCCACACTAATACAAGTGCAAAAAGTGTTTTTCAACACTAACACAAGTGCGAAAAGTGGTTTCCTGCACCAACACAAGTGCGAAAAGTGGTTTTTCAACACTAACACAAGTGCGAAAAGTGGTTTTTCAACACTAACACAAGTGCGAAATGTGTTTTTTCCACACTAATACAAGTGCAAAAGTGGTTTCCTGCACCAACACAAGTGCGAAAAGTGGTTTTTCAACACTAACACAAGTGCGAAAAGTGGTTTTTCAACACTAACACAAGTGCGAAAAGTGGTTTTTCAACACTAACACAAGTGCGAAATGTGTTTTTTCCACACTAATACAAGTGCAAAAGTGGTCTCCTGCACCAACACAAGTGCAAAAAGTGTTTTTTCCACACTAATACAAGTGCAAAAGTGGTTTCCTGCACCAACACAAGTGCGAAAAGTGGTTTTTCAACACTAACACAAGTGCGAAAAGTGGTTTTTCAACACTAACACAAGTGCGAAATGTGTTTTTTCCACACTAATACAAGTGCAAAAGTGGTTTCCTGCACCAACACAAGTGCGAAAAGTGGTTTTTCAACACCAACACAAGTGCGAAATGTGGTTTTTCAACACTAACGCAAGTGCGAAAAGTGGTTTTTCAACACTAACACAAGTGCGAAAAGTGTTTTTTCCACACTAATACAAGTGCAAAAGTGGTTTCCTGCACCAACACAAGTGCGAAAAGTGGATTTTCAACACTAACACAAGTGCGAAAAGTGGGTTTTCAACACTATCACAAGTGCAAAAAGTGTTTTTTCCACACTAATACAAGTGCAAAAGTGGTTTGCTGCACCAACACAAGTGCGAAAAGTGGTTTTTCAAAACTAACACAAGTGCGAAAAGTGGTTTTTCAACACTAACACAAGTGCGAAAAGTGTTTTTTCCACACTAATACAAGTGCAAAAGTGGTTTCCTGCACCAACACAAGTGCGAAAAGTGGTTTTTCAACACTAACACAAGTGCGAAAAGTGGTTTTTCCACACTAATACAAGTGCAAAAGTGATTTCCTGCACCAACACAAGTGCGAAAAGTGGTTTTTCAACACTAACACAAGTGCGAAAAGTGGTTTTTCAACAATATCACAAGTGCAAAAAGTGCTTTTTCCACACTAATACAAGTGCAAAAGTGGATTCCTGCACCAACACAAGTGGGAAAAGTGGATTTTCAACACTAACACAAGTGCAAAAAGTGTTTTTTCCACACTAATACAAGTGCAAAAGTGGTTTCCTGCACCAACACAAGTGCGAAAAGTGGATTTTCAACACTAACACAAGTGCGAAAAGTGGGTTTTCAACACTAACACAAGTGCGAAAAGTGGTTTCCTTCACTAACACAAGTGCGAAAAGTGGTTTTTCAACACTAACACAAGTGCGAAAAGTGGTTTTTCAACACTAACACAAGTGCGAAAAGTGGTTTTTCAACACAAACACAAGTGCGAAAAGTGGTTTTTCAACACTAACACAAGTGCGAAAAGTGGTTTTTCCACACTAATACAAGTGCAAAAGTGATTTCCTGCACCAACACAAGTGCGAAAAGTGGATTTTCAACACTAACACAAGTGCGAAAAGTGGGTTTTCAACACTAACACAAGTGCAAAAAGTGTTTTTTCCACACTAATACAAGTGCAAAAGTGGTTTCCTGCACCAACACAAGTGCGAAAAGTGGATTTTCAACACTAACACAAGTGCGAAAAGTGGGTTTTCAACACTAACACAAGTGCGAAAAGTGGTTTCCTTCACTAACACAAGTGCGAAAAGTGGTTTTTCAACACTAACACAAGTGCGAAAAGTGGTTTTTCAACACTAACACAAGTGCGAAAAGTGGTTTTTCAACACTAACACAAGTGCGAAAAGTGGTTTTTCCACACTAATACAAGTGCAAAAGTGGTTTCCTGCACCAACACAAGTGCGAAAAGTGGATTTTCAACACTAACACAAGTGCAAAAAGTGGGTTTTCAACACTATCACAAGTGCAAAAAGTGTTTTTTCCACACTAATACAAGTGCAAAAGTGGTTTCCTGCACCAACACAAGTGCGAAAAGTGGTTTTTCAACACTAACACAAGTGCGAAAAGTGGTTTTTCAACACTATCACAAGTGCAAAAAGTGTTTTTCCACACTAATACAAGTGCAAAAAGTGTTTTTCAACACTAACACAAGTGCGAAAAGTGGTTTTTCAACACTAACACAAGTGCGAAAAGTGGTTTTTCAACACTAACACAAGTGCGAAATGTGTTTTTTCCACACTAATACAAGTGCAAAAGTGGGTTCCTGCACCAACACAAGTGCGAAAAGTGGTTTTTCAACACTAACACAAGTGCGAAAAGTGGTTTTTCAACACTAACACAAGTGCGAAAAGTGGTTTTTCAACACTAACACAAGTGCGAAATGTGTTTTTTCCACACTAATACAAGTGCAAAAGTGGTCTCCTGCACCAACACAAGTGCAAAAAGTGTTTTTTCCACACTAATACAAGTGCAAAAGTGGTTTCCTGCACCAACACAAGTGCGAAAAGTGGTTTTTCAACACTAACACAAGTGCGAAAAGTGGTTTTTCAACACTAACACAAGTGCGAAATGTGTTTTTTCCACACTAATACAAGTGCAAAAGTGGTTTCCTGCACCAACACAAGTGCGAAAAGTGGTTTTTCAACACTAACACAAGTGCGAAAAGTGGTTTTTCCACACTAATACAAGTGCAAAAGTGATTTCCTGCACCAACACAAGTGCGAAAAGTGGTTTTTCAACACTAACACAAGTGCGAAAAGTGGTTTTTCAACAATATCACAAGTGCAAAAAGTGCTTTTTCCACACTAATACAAGTGCAAAAGTGGATTCCTGCACCAACACAAGTGGGAAAAGTGGATTTTCAACACTAACACAAGTGCAAAAAGTGTTTTTTCCACACTAATACAAGTGCAAAAGTGGTTTCCTGCACCAACACAAGTGCGAAAAGTGGATTTTCAACACTAACACAAGTGCGAAAAGTGGGTTTTCAACACTAACACAAGTGCGAAAAGTGGTTTCCTTCACTAACACAAGTGCGAAAAGTGGTTTTTCAACACTAACACAAGTGCGAAAAGTGGTTTTTCAACACTAACACAAGTGCGAAAAGTGGTTTTTCAACACTAACACAAGTGCGAAAAGTGGTTTTTCCACACTAATACAAGTGCAAAAGTGATTTCCTGCACCAACACAAGTGCGAAAAGTGGATTTTCAACACTAACACAAGTGCGAAAAGTGGGTTTTCAACACTAACACAAGTGCGAAAAGTGGTTTTTCCACACTAATACAAGTGCAAAAGTGATTTCCTGCACCAACACAAGTGCGAAAAGTGGATTTTCAACACTAACACAAGTGCGAAAAGTGGGTTTTCAACACTAACACAAGTGCAAAAAGTGTTTTTTCTACACTAATACAAGTGCAAAAGTGGTTTCCTGCACCAACACAAGTGCGAAAAATGGATTTTCAACACTAACACAAGTGCGAAAAGTGGGTTTTCAACACTAACACAAGTGCGAAAAGTGGTTTCCTTCACTAACACAAGTGCGAAAAGTGGTTTTTCAACACTAACACAAGTGCGAAAAGTGGTTTTTCAACACTAACACAAGTGCAAAAAGTGGTTTTTCAACACTAACACAAGTGCGAAAAGTGGTTTTTCCACACTAATACAAGTGCAAAAGTGGTTTCCTGCACCAACACAAGTGCGAAAAGTGGATTTTCAACACTAACACAAGTGCGAAAAGTGGGTTTTCAACACTATCACAAGTGTAAAAAGTGTTTTTTCCACACTAATACAAGTGCAAAAGTGGTTTCCTGCACCAACACAAGTGCGAAAAGTGGTTTTTCAACACTAACACAAGTGCGAAAAGTGGTTTTTCAACACTATCACAAGTGCAAAAAGTGTTTTTCCACACTAATACAAGTGCAAAAAGTGTTTTTCAACACTAACACAAGTGCGAAAAGTGGTTTTTCAACACTAACACAAGTGCGAAAAGTGGTTTTTCAACACTAACACAAGTGCGAAATGTGTTTTTTCCACACTAATACAAGTGCAAAAGTGGTTTCCTGCACCAACACAAGTGCGAAAAGTGGTTTTTCAACACTAACACAAGTGCGAAAAGTGGTTTTTCAACACTAACACAAGTGCGAAAAGTGGTTTTTCAACACTAACACAAGTGCGAAATGTGTTTTTTCCACACTAATACAAGTGCAAAAGTGGTCTCCTGCACCAACACAAGTGCAAAAAGTGTTTTTTCCACACTAATACAAGTGCAAAAGTGGTTTCCTGCACCAACACAAGTGCGAAAAGTGGTTTTTCAACACTAACACAAGTGCGAAAAGTGGTTTTTCAACACTAACACAAGTGCGAAATGTGTTTTTTCCACACTAATACAAGTGCAAAAGTGGTTTCCTGCACCAACACAAGTGCGAAAAGTGGTTTTTCAACACCAACACAAGTGCGAAATGTGGTTTTTCAACACTAACGCAAGTGCGAAAAGTGGTTTTTCCACACTAATACAAGTGCAAAAGTGATTTCCTGCACCAACACAAGTGCGAAAAGTGGATTTTCAACACTAACACAAGTGCGAAAAGTGGGTTTTCAACACTAACACAAGTGCGAAAAGTGGTTTTTCCACACTAATACAAGTGCAAAAGTGATTTCCTGCACCAACACAAGTGCGAAAAGTGGATTTTCAACACTAACACAAGTGCGAAAAGTGGGTTTTCAACACTAACACAAGTGCAAAAAGTGTTTTTTCCACACTAATACAAGTGCAAAAGTGGTTTCCTGCACCAACACAAGTGCGAAAAGTGGATTTTCAACACTAACACAAGTGCGAAAAGTGGGTTTTCAACACTAACACAAGTGCGAAAAGTGGTTTCCTTCACTAACACAAGTGCGAAAAGTGGTTTTTCAACACTAACACAAGTGCGAAAAGTGGTTTTTCAACACTAACACAAGTGCAAAAAGTGGTTTTTCAACACTAACACAAGTGCGAAAAGTGGTTTTTCCACACTAATACAAGTGCAAAAGTGGTTTCCTGCACCAACACAAGTGCGAAAAGTGGATTTTCAACACTAACACAAGTGCGAAAAGTGGGTTTTCAACACTATCACAAGTGTAAAAAGTGTTTATTCCACACTAATACAAGTGCAAAAGTGGTTTCCTGCACCAACACAAGTGCGAAAAGTGGTTTTTCAACACTAACACAAGTGCGAAAAGTGGTTTTTCAACACTATCACAAGTGCAAAAAGTGTTTTTCCACACTAATACAAGTGCAAAAAGTGTTTTTCAACACTAACACAAGTGCGAAAAGTGGTTTCCTGCACCAACACAAGTGCGAAAAGTGGTTTTTCAACACTAACACAAGTGCGAAAAGTGGTTTTTCAACACTAACACAAGTGCGAAATGTGTTTTTTCCACACTAATACAAGTGCAAAAGTGGTTTCCTGCACCAACACAAGTGCGAAAAGTGGTTTTTCAACACTAACACAAGTGCGAAAAGTGGTTTTTCAACACTAACACAAGTGCGAAAAGTGGTTTTTCAACACTAACACAAGTGCGAAATGTGTTTTTTCCACACTAATACAAGTGCAAAAGTGGTCTCCTGCACCAACACAAGTGCAAAAAGTGTTTTTTCCACACTAATACAAGTGCAAAAGTGGTTTCCTGCACCAACACAAGTGCGAAAAGTGGTTTTTCAACACTAACACAAGTGCGAAAAGTGGTTTTTCAACACTAACACAAGTGCGAAATGTGTTTTTTCCACACTAATACAAGTGCAAAAGTGGTTTCCTGCACCAACACAAGTGCGAAAAGTGGTTTTTCAACACCAACACAAGTGCGAAATGTGGTTTTTCAACACTAACGCAAGTGCGAAAAGTGGTTTTTCAACACTAACACAAGTGCGAAAAGTGTTTTTTCCACACTAATACAAGTGCAAAAGTGGTTTCCTGCACCAACACAAGTGCGAAAAGTGGATTTTCAACACTAACACAAGTGCGAAAAGTGGGTTTTCAACACTATCACAAGTGCAAAAAGTGTTTTTTCCACACTAATACAAGTGCAAAAGTGGTTTGCTGCACCAACACAAGTGCGAAAAGTGGTTTTTCAAAACTAACACAAGTGCGAAAAGTGGTTTTCAACACTAACACAAGTGCGAAAAGTGTTTTTTCCACACTAATACAAGTGCAAAAGTGGTTTCCTGCACCAACACAAGTGCGAAAAGTGGTTTTTCAACACTAACACAAGTGCGAAAAGTGGTTTTTCCACACTAATACAAGTGCAAAAGTGATTTCCTGCACCAACACAAGTGCGAAAAGTGGTTTTTCAACACTAACACAAGTGCGAAAAGTGGTTTTTCAACAATATCACAAGTGCAAAAAGTGCTTTTTCCACACTAATACAAGTGCAAAAGTGGATTCCTGCACCAACACAAGTGGGAAAAGTGGATTTTCAACACTAACACAAGTGCAAAAAGTGTTTTTTCCACACTAATACAAGTGCAAAAGTGGTTTCCTGCACCAACACAAGTGCGAAAAGTGGATTTTCAACACTAACACAAGTGCGAAAAGTGGGTTTTCAACACTAACACAAGTGCGAAAAGTGGTTTCCTTCACTAACACAAGTGCGAAAAGTGGTTTTTCAACACTAACACAAGTGCGAAAAGTGGTTTTTCAACACTAACACAAGTGCGAAAAGTGGTTTTTCAACACAAACACAAGTGCGAAAAGTGGTTTTTCAACACTAACACAAGTGCGAAAAGTGGTTTTTCCACACTAATACAAGTGCAAAAGTGATTTCCTGCACCAACACAAGTGCGAAAAGTGGATTTTCAACACTAACACAAGTGCGAAAAGTGGGTTTTCAACACTAACACAAGTGCAAAAAGTGTTTTTTCCACACTAATACAAGTGCAAAAGTGGTTTCCTGCACCAACACAAGTGCGAAAAGTGGATTTTCAACACTAACACAAGTGCGAAAAGTGGGTTTTCAACACTAACACAAGTGCGAAAAGTGGTTTCCTTCACTAACACAAGTGCGAAAAGTGGTTTTTCAACACTAACACAAGTGCGAAAAGTGGTTTTTCAACACTAACACAAGTGCGAAAAGTGGTTTTTCAACACTAACACAAGTGCGAAAAGTGGTTTTTCCACACTAATACAAGTGCAAAAGTGGTTTCCTGCACCAACACAAGTGCGAAAAGTGGATTTTCAACACTAACACAAGTGCAAAAAGTGGGTTTTCAACACTATCACAAGTGCAAAAAGTGTTTTTTCCACACTAATACAAGTGCAAAAGTGGTTTCCTGCACCAACACAAGTGCGAAAAGTGGTTTTTCAACACTAACACAAGTGCGAAAAGTGTTTTTTCCACACTAATACAAGTGCAAAAGTGGTTTCCTGCACCAACACAAGTGCGAAAAGTGGATTTTCAACACTAACACAAGTGCGAAAAGTGGGTTTTCAACACTATCACAAGTGCAAAAAGTGTTTTTTCCACACTAATACAAGTGCAAAAGTGGTTTGCTGCACCAACACAAGTGCGAAAAGTGGTTTTTCAAAACTAACACAAGTGCGAAAAGTGGTTTTTCAACACTAACACAAGTGCGAAAAGTGTTTTTTCCACACTAATACAAGTGCAAAAGTGGTTTCCTGCACCAACACAAGTGCGAAAAGTGGTTTTTCAACACTAACACAAGTGCGAAAAGTGGTTTTTCCACACTAATACAAGTGCAAAAGTGATTTCCTGCACCAACACAAGTGCGAAAAGTGGTTTTTCAACACTAACACAAGTGCGAAAAGTGGTTTTTCAACAATATCACAAGTGCAAAAAGTGCTTTTTCCACACTAATACAAGTGCAAAAGTGGATTCCTGCACCAACACAAGTGGGAAAAGTGGATTTTCAACACTAACACAAGTGCAAAAAGTGTTTTTTCCACACTAATACAAGTGCAAAAGTGGTTTCCTGCACCAACACAAGTGCGAAAAGTGGATTTTCAACACTAACACAAGTGCGAAAAGTGGGTTTTCAACACTAACACAAGTGCGAAAAGTGGTTTCCTTCACTAACACAAGTGCGAAAAGTGGTTTTTCAACACTAACACAAGTGCGAAAAGTGGTTTTTCAACACTAACACAAGTGCGAAAAGTGGTTTTTCAACACAAACACAAGTGCGAAAAGTGGTTTTTCAACACTAACACAAGTGCGAAAAGTGGTTTTTCCACACTAATACAAGTGCAAAAGTGATTTCCTGCACCAACACAAGTGCGAAAAGTGGATTTTCAACACTAACACAAGTGCGAAAAGTGGGTTTTCAACACTAACACAAGTGCAAAAGAAGTGTTTTTTCCACCACTAATACAAGTGCAAAAGTGGTTTCCTGCACCAACACAAGTGCGAAAAGTGGATTTTC